>NW_024513654.1:15412918-15833693 GCF_017590135.1 Pyrgilauda ruficollis | reverse complement strand
CCCCAAAATTGCCAGAGCCAGAAGAAGCAGCTGAGGACAGGAGTGGGCAGAGAGCATTGGTTTCACTGTTAGAGAAAATGCATAGGGAGCTGCACCCTTGAGGGGCAGCTTCATGTTACAAATGCTCATATTTAAATGAATCATAGGACAGAACTGGTGACAAAGCACCTCAGTCTCTACCGAACAGGACAAAATATGAACCTCATAAAACACCCCAGTATTTAGCTACCGTTGTTTAAAAACTATCATCTAACTGGAGGACAGACTTTCAGCTGGTGTATACAAACTGACACTTCATAATTACTATCGCCGCTTTGCCAGCTCCTTGCATTCTTCATTTGGTATTTATTCATATAAGGTTTCCTTCATGCCTACATTCAAAATAAGGGAAGAAATTCAAAAGAAGGGCTAGAAAAGTCAGTCCAGTAAGAACCCTGTATACAAACCAAAATGTCCCAGATTTTCTAGCATGAGCAAGTGCTTTCTGCAGACCCAAAACAACATACTACTGTCAGTGTAGCTAAATGCCATTTAATTGGCAGCTAGAAAAGTCTATAATACATTTCTTCATGGAAAAATGTCTGAGCTCTTCCAGTGTGCCAAGATGCTAATTAAAAACAGCCGGCATGTTACAAAATCCTTTCCTTGACCTGTGCTATCTTACATGCCCTTCTGTACTTTGTCATGGCATTGGCTCCCTGAAGAATTATTCTAATCTTTATAAACTTGTCTTTAATTTTCTTTGTCATTTTGCAGACAGAAGAGAAGTAACAAAATATTATTTATTTAAATGTACATAGAAAATGTATTTGTTACATGGCAGAGACAACAGGCTTTTGAGGAGAAAGTCTTTACTTGTTAAAAACAGGTTTCTATGTCCTGAATAATTTACATTGAAAGAAATCTTAGTGCCACTGAAGTCACTGAAATACTTCAAGTAGAAGCTTTGCTGGAGTGCCATGGACATAACGAACTGCACAATAGGAAGGATGTGACTCATCAAACACATATTATTGTTTCATCATTGCTAATCAACATGCTTTACAGAGATTTGGATCAGCACTGAAACATTTTAAGGGGTTGTTGGTGATAGCTCCACAAGTGTATTTTACTGATGTTTTAATTGTTCTCAGCAACTCAAGAAATTTGGAAAAATACTTTACTTTTTCAGTAAGAGCTAATCCTTTTTACCTTAAGTAAATATCAAATCTGCCACCCTACATTATGGCAGGCATGCTGCCACTGCATAAGCCTAGCACAGATTCTCCATCAAGTACTGCACCAAGCTGAACTCCAAGGTCCCTTTTTCTTACAAAGCACATTTGCACTGCAGAGGAGACTTCGGTGGGCTGAAAATTTCATTACATCTGTTTGCTCATATGCCAATATGTTATATATTTAGTACAGCTTTAAGAAAAGGTTTGCTCTTTTGGCTGCTGGCCCTTTTCCTCTGCAGTGGGAGAACAAAACCAACACAACATCTTTATCTAAGAAGTGACTTTAGTTTTAAATATAATTTTCATAGCAAAAGAGAAATACACATTTTCGTTATGACTGTGCAGAAGCTAAAAGATTTTCCCTACCTTGAACTTGGTAACATTCACATTTTAAGTTCAAAATGATTCCTAATTATCCCTTTTCTAAGACAATAATCCAAATACTATACAGCTGACTTTCTTTTTAATGCCAATCACTTGTAGGCATCTGTAAGTTTCCACTGTTGCTGCCCTTGTGATTTAGGCAAAGAGTCATTAAAACTGGAAGGCCTAATTCCCAGCCTCAATATAACACATCAGTAAGAAGTAATAAGCTCCTTCATGAAGCAATATAGCTCCCCAGCCAAATAAATGGCACACAGTACTGATTAAACAAAGGCACATGTGGCCTTTTTTCCCCAAGATATTTTTTAGAAGCAAATGGATGAATATATAGACAAGGATAAAAAAAAAAAAAAAAAAAAAAAAAACAAACCAAAACCCAGGTTTGGGAACTCAAGAGAACAGTTAGCATTGCAGAAACTGAGATGTTGGCTCTTAGGCATGGAAAGGGAGACCTGAGAAATTCACTAGAGAATTTCTTGGAGCAAGTAATGGCTGAAAAGAGCTTGGAACTGCAAATAGTCTCCTGCTGTTCAATTTTCTCTTCACTCAGGGAAATGAAGGCTATACATTCATTGCAAATAAAGACTGGATCAAAGATACCCAATTCCATTAACAATTTATTTTCTGAAACAGAACAATTGGAAATAATGACTTTAGATAACAGCTCAGGTCACAAATAGTAATAATGCTCTACTCTGTGTTTCTGACACCCCTGCTTCCCCCTCAGGGAGGCAGATATCCCTTCATATGCACATTATATATAGAGATATATATTACGATCTCTCTCAAGAGCTATATATAGCTTCTATTCACAGGCAAGCACCACAACCACTTATTCATTCTTTTCATGCTTTACCTGCTGCTTTCAAGGCTGCCCTGATGCTAAAAATAGCTTTGCATATTAGAGGAGGGTTGCTATAGATTCAGAATGGGTGATGTTCCAGAGGCAGCTAAATCCCTCCTTGCCGAGGATCCGTGGGGATGCATGTGATGGGCATCTGCGACCAGGGCTGTGATGCCCTTTCATAAAGAAAGACTCTTAGGCTCCAAGGATGGGGTATTTGTGTTCTTAAGGCTGGACTGAACTGCAAACCAATGCAAATCATGAATGTCATCATAAGCTCAAGGCTTTGTTTTTCATAATATTGTATTAGATCACAGTACAACAGTACCTTCATGTATTAATGAAGCTAATATTCATATACTAGCTTCTTTTTGACTGGGAGAATAATTTAGTATTCCATTGTATGGGCATATTTTTCTGCAGGTATTGATGTCTTCAAGTAAGAAAATATCAAAATGCTTCACTAGTCTTCTTACTTTTTCTAGTTCTTAAAATTTGCAGCTGGATTATGACCATATCTAAGATAAATGAGGTAGTCAGTATGTTTCCTTCGTTAACAGACTCATGCTATAGAAACCTGCCAAACACTCTGTTAAGGCTGAGGTTCAAATAAAAGTTTTACAGGGAACGAGTGGCATGGATTTACTAAAGCAAGATTGATAAAAAGTATTAAAACAGATCATAATATACATCTAAATAACACAATCCATCTTTTATGAGCAGTATATTTAAGGACAGTGTAATGCAAACTTGACAGAATGTTTTATTAAATGTTAAAGGAAATGTTTTTCACTCAAATCTCACTTCACATCCTGACCCTTATCTTCCATGTGGTTTTGTTTCTAGTCAAGAAAGGCAGTCATCTAGCTATGTAACTGTTAACATTTTGACTTACACTTGCAAATTGAGTGTGGTTTCAGGAAGCAGCAGGATCTCCCCCAGGGTACAACTGCAATATTTCTTTTTACTTGCAGTAGATAACTTTCCTCAGTGTTTTTTTGAGTCTGACATTTTTACTTCTAGAGTTGTGGATATTGCACAGCTCAGTGTTGCTGGCTATAAATATCATAACTTGATATTTGTAACCAAGTTAGACTAATGGTTGCCATTTAGGATAGTTATCTTTCCCATTCCACTTAAGTGCCATGGAATGAATAGTGTCCTGGAAATACTTTCAATAGAAAGGTTGATAATATTTCAGTACTTCATGTCTTAATGATATTGGTGATTAAATAACATAAAATTGTATTTAATTTGAAATATAATCCCTATTATTTCCAAACCCTGGCTATCAGTAGTATACTTTTACTAATAAAAGCTCAGTTCTAGCAGAATGGCTCATGGTGTTATTAATTAAATGAGGTCTCACAGCAGTACTCTATAAGCATGTTCATTAAAAACTGTGGAATAGGAATTTTTAACTGATTCATCCTGAGCACTTCAGTGCTCAGAGCAGCATTTTTATATCCCTGTATCCTTCAGTTTTCACTGAAGGATCAGTTACTGATCACCTCAACCTGGTACTAACAGCCTCTGCATGCAGCTACCATAGTACTCTACTATGGAATCCCACTGAAATAGTAAGATACAGTGATGGTCAATTCTGTCATCATTACATTATATTATGCTCTTATACCTTAGTTTTTTAAAATTTGACTGTGAAATTCCAAACAACTGACTGCAGCACTGTATAATGCAAATAATCTCTGATTTATTTTTGTTGCTTAAGGACAACCAGTGGAAAACACTGTGATGAACTCATCTTACCAGCTCCACAGTACAATTTTCACGACTGGCCTTCTGGATTCCTGAGTTAAGAGCTCAAGTTCTAAGTAAAGATGAAACACATCTCTAAAAAACAGGTGTTTTCTGGAACATGTTAGCAGGAATGAGACTGTACATCTCTATTAACGTCACATCTCAGACTCAGACTTTGAGGCACCTTTCTTTTCCAGGTTATGTAGAATGCTGGGTACACAAATAGTGCTTAACTGCTTGCATGATTCAGATGACAGTGACTTGTCTGTCACCTTTTTATACAGAAGACTTCAGATTCCAACATTCCCTGTCAATGATTTGTACCTTTCCTCAATTCTCATTAGTGAATATTATGAATATATGTACATGGTAGACATGCACAAAAATGCACCTCAAGAAATGAGGGAACACATATCTTTTTCACTATGGTTTAAAAATGCAATGGATGGTAGCTTTGTTCATGTATTCTTTTTTTCCTCTTCCAAAAAATCCAGTGGGAAACAATGTAATTTAAAGAAAATAAGTACATTGCTTGTCAGTTGTTTTCTTTTATTTATTTCCACATTACTAGATTTTCCTTCTCTTGCTTGTTATTTTCTATGATTTTTTCATCTTATATAATAACTCTGATATCAAACTGGAAAAACAAATTTGCCTTTCTCTTGTATTTATGTAATTGGATGCCATCAGTCACTTTCCACCAAAGCAGATCTAGCCATAAAAGTAAGATTAGGCATTCTTTGCTCTCTTAGGAAATAGTTCATACTTCAGGGAATTAAAGCATAATGAACTTCTAAAATCCCTTCAAATGAAAACTGGAATATGGTGGAGGAGTTAGTTTCTGTATTCCACTTACTTAAGTGCAGGTTGATAAAACTAAAAAGTAGTATTTTGTACATACTGATAATTACTTTTAAATTAAATTCCTGATAGGCTGAAGTCACAACTCATTTATGCATGCCTACATGCATGTGTAATCAGTAGTGAGCTTTGTTCTGAGCAGAGTTGCCAGACTAAGCTCTGGAGACAAAAATCACCTGCCACAAAACAAAAGGGGAACTAGCAGTGACGATTAATGACACTAGACAGGAGTCTACATAATATATATCCAAGGGATTTATTTAGTAAAATTCTGTACATTTTGCAAAAATAAGCCCAAACTTTAAAGATAATACAAGAGTTGATTCTAAGAATTACTTTTTTATCAAAGTCTGATTTATTATTTCTATAACTGAATAAGTTAGTCTTTACATGATCATACTGTTATTATTTACACTATACATCTTAACAAGGACTTGCAGAAAACTTTATTTTAATGAAGTTTTTTGAAGTACACAGATATTTTAGGAACAAGGTTGATGCTTTGAGTGCTCCCTCAATTAAAACAAAATGAATTAATGAATCAATCTGGTTTTCAAGATATTATTATAAGATTCTTACATAACTCTGTAGTCACAGGCAATAAAACTAAAATAGATATTAGGAATTAAAACAATTATAGCTCCTCCATAGTGTATCTGTGATTCTTTGTCATGTTAAGAGTGGAAGTAATGCTACCATCAAATAAACTGTGGAGCAGGACTTCAACTACTTCAGTCCATGATAAAGAAGACTAAGGCTGCTTTTCTGTCAACAGTAATAAAAAAATCTTGTGAATTGTGTATGAAGTTGTGGGGCCTTATATGCATCATAGGAGGTGGAGCTAAGGGAATAAATCAGGTTATTTAGGCTGTATTTTCTAACATTGAGGCCTAAACAGGGTTTCTGTTTACCAAGTTAATCAGCTGAGAATAAGGGTGAAATTTCCACATCTTTGACTTCTTGGGAGATTTTCAGATCAATAGGAAGTTCCAACTTTATTTTTAATAAGAGCCTTTGATATTTGTTTTTATCCTAACAGGAGAAAAAGCTTAATCTGAATTCAAGATGTGCACTGTTGTCTTCTTCAGCTTTCCATGACTGTTGATTAAATCAATTTCCAAACTCTGGTCTTCAAATAAATGCTCTGTAGACAGACAATAGAACCAGCACCTTCAGTGCACTAGGCAGTAAGTGGCTGTGGAGGCTGGCAGTGATTTGTTCACCCTAGAGGTAGAGGAGCCACCAATAAGCAAGGTCCATGGGTCAAATTCTACCTCGTATATCCTTCTAAAATGCCATCATCTGTCAGATCTGCCTTTAGACATACACATTTTCAAAATTTCAAATTGCCTATCATATTGGAAGTCTTCGTGTTCTAGAAATTCTGTCTCCACACAGTATATCTGACATTGATATCCAATGGTATTAAACAGAAATAATTAAGAGGAAAATGTCCATGGATACCTGGAATTTAGAAAATTCAATACTCTTACAATAGGATTAGATATTATATTATATTATATTATATTATATGCTCTATTTTATATTATTAACAAGTGAAATGCAATACAATGATTGTTGTTATACAACATACCTTATAAAAAGGTCTGGGATTTTAGAACAAGGAAGGAAACTGATGATCAATCAGACACTATTTTTTCAAAGACTTTTCTAACATGATTATGCACTGAAAAGCTAATTGCAACTTCAAAATATCATAAAACTGCACAGCTTCTCTTCAAATAATGGACATAGCATGGGCTTGTCTATGATTATTTTTTGTATCTGACCCTATAATGGAAATATCTTTAAATACAGAAGTTCTTTTCTTGAGGAAATTACTTTATCGGCCAAACAAATAAAACTGCATTTGCCTTTTAGCACAGCAACATTGACATCTAGTGGCTAGTTAAGATTCCTGTTTAATATTCTGTGTTTGAGAAAAAAATGTGGAACACACAATTTATTGAATTTGACAAACCAGGTATGCACTGCCTGCTATCTCCACATAGCCTCTAGATAATTACAGAGTATCACTAATGACTAGTCTGGAGTTACCAGTACCTGGGATAGGAACTGGTGAGTGTGAGGCACTGCCTCTCATGTACAGCCCCATGGGTTTTCTCTGACTGTCAGGAAGTCTTAAGCTTGGGAATCAGCTGCCTGATTGTAGTGTATACCTTCCTCAGGACTTGCTGGGAGGCACAGCACGTCCCTGAAATTGTATATGGGTACAGCTAAATGAAAAAGAGCTACAATAACTGAATGTGATGTTACTGGCATATGTGAACGTCCATTTTTAGCTTCACTTGCTTTTTCTACAAATTACTAGGGGGTTTCAAATAGGAGGAGATAAAAATCAGGAACACGACAGATGCTAAAGTACTGTTCGTACAAAAGACACAAAAATAAATTATTTGGCAACTTACTTCATAGACATGTAGGAGATAGGAATGTGCCAATATCAAATAGCATTAGAAAGTAATTTCATTTGTCAACAAAAGAACTCACTTAATGGAGAAAGAGAAAATATTAAACAGGACAAATATCAGTTTTACTAGCATTCCTGATGGGTCCACATTACTGTCTCATAATCAAACTGAAATCTAATCTGCAGCAACAGCTCACAGTGGATGTAGTTGTCAGTAACTGCCCTGCCTTTGCTCTCCATACCAGTGGTAGCTGCCTCTTCGAACCTGCTGGCAAAGCCTTCTGATTTGCTTCACTAAAAATTGGAACAATTTTTTAATTGGCTAACCAAACTAATTTTGATTCAACAGATCAGAGGCTGTTGAGTTTACACAACTTTACCAGAAGATCTTAGGAGGCAATAATCTTCTGCAGGAAGGCTGATGTGTTTCTTCCTGGCTAGATACTGTTAATGAGTAAACATTTATGCTTTGTATTTCTTAAAAATACATAGAGAAATCTGAGTCTGAAAAAGAGCAATAAAATGTAAGAGTTCTCCAATATGTAACCTATGTAGAAAGGCTGAAGTACCTTATCAGGCTGCAAACAGAAAACTGTGGGGATATATGTCTTACAGTATTGAAAAATGCTATTCAAATGATGATCGTTTCTTGCTTTCTGTACAAACTAGTGCAGGGCATTAAGAAATTAACTCAAGTAGCAACAAAGAAGATTTTTTCTTAGATAGTAGGGAGGTTAATAGATTAAGGTATTAAGCTGTGAAATCTCCTATACCAGAACCTTTCAAGAACAGCTCAATAAGTATGTCAGGTATACTTTGAATTCTGAATCCAAATGATGTATGTACCATGTCTGACTTAAACTTTTTGGATACACCAGGTCTCATACTCTATTTAGCCCATTCTAGATTTAGGGCAGAATGAAAGTTAAAGCTACAGTGATGTTTTCTCCTTTGTGGACCACAAAGTTCAGGGCTACTGTAATTTAAGACTATTGTTTCACATTATTGCTGACCTGATCTAAAAGAGAGCTGCTGCTGAAATGGCAGCCCTTGTTTCTCACTTCCCACTTCCCTCCTGTCCCATCCCTAACATCTTTTTGCCCCACCAGAGTTACTCATCCAGACAGTCACAGGAGCTAGGGTGGCAGAAAATTAAATTTTGCAGTTCAGCAGGAGTGGTCAGATGAGCATTAGGGTCAGTTCAAGAAGAATGCTCTCTTCAGTGGCAGCTTGATTTACTTGTAAAGATTGGCATAGACTGACTTACTTGTAAAGGAAAGCTGTGCTCCTAAGGTTTGGCTGTACAGTCATCAAAATCCCACTCAAAACTTCCTGCCCTGTAAAAAGTCATGCCCATCTCGTCTGTTCTTTTTCCTGTATCTTCCAGTCCCGTGGGACTCATATGAGAGAAGTGCCTTTTTGGTGTCAAAACATACTGTTGCTAGAATTAAACTATGGAGATACTCCCATTGGAGCAAAGTATAATGCCTATACCAAGGGCTAAGGGCACGTTCAGTTTCAACTTCCAGTTTATTTAGGAGGCCATTTCTGAACCCATTCCCCAGCTGTAGCTTACTGTAGCCCACATATAAAATGCAGCCGGGTGATGTTCTGAAGAAACACAGTTAGACATCAGAAAAGCATAGCATAGCAAGATGAAATTATCTAGCTGCTATTCTCAGAAAAGCTGTTTATAACATAACTTCAGCATCTACAGCAGCTGCTACAGATGGACTCACTGCAGATAATTTTCCTGTCCCAGAAACTGTATTTTTTCTATATGCAGGCTTTGTGGCCACAGCGCAGTGCTAAGAGATTCAAGAATTGTAAATCTTTCCTCTACCTTTCCCACTCTTCTTCAAAGTGCATAATCAATGATATGTTGGCCCAGTTTCCAGAATCATGTCAGGATTCATTCACACTAAAGCAGTCTGTCATTTCCATAAGACAGGAACAACAAAAAGATGCTTGCTTTTACAGCTTTGAGGATATACATTATTTATTTTGATATATTTAAATTATTAATTAGGATAATTCCATTCTTGCAACAGAGTCTCTGCCCTTTAGAGGAAATGAGCCACATTCAGTAGGACTTCAGCAGAATACTGCATGCATTCAGATATGCACAGTGCCACTCAGTTCCTTTCCATGGGACAATTTAGCATCATCTTTGCATCCCTTCACAGCAATAATGACATAACAAGTAACACAAACGCTAGGTCAGGAGAAAAAAAATCTGAAAACAGAGATCTACTGGCCAAGGTAAGGAGATACACTGTCAGCTGTGGTGTGTGAGTGTCTTACTGCAGAAAAGCAACACCTACAACTTATATTTTACAACTTGCATATTACAAGGGTAGCAGCAGTATTTAAATTTTTAATATTTGCCTGTATTAAGTGTGTCTGTGGTTTAACTATCCAGGAATCAATAACACAGCTGGAAACACAGTCCAGAAGAAAGTACCTGTGATGGACTACAGCATTTCAGACCTCAGCAGTTCAGGTTGTGTTTGATGGGAAACTATCAATTCATTGGCAGCTAATCGCTCTATCTGATGACTTAATGCCGAAGATTGGTGCTTCCCAGCTACTTTATCAGCAAATACTTCTGGCTTATAAAGCTCCTTTTTATGATGCAACCCACAGGCTCCCAAACTCTTATCGCCTAGTTGCCACCGGTCCTCAAAGGGAAACTGAGTCACATACTGCGTTTCGTTCTTCTAACTGCGAGAAGCGACTGAAAAGCAGACAAGCCGCTGGCACAGGCGGGAATCAGTGTTACAGATCGCCGAGGCCACGATCGCGGTCCGTGCCGCGCCGAGGGCAGCGCGCACCTCCCGGGCACGCCGGGCAGCTGCTGCCCTCCGCAGAGCGCCCCCCGGGGCCTCCCGCCCGCAGGGGTCCCCTTCTCCGCGAGAGGTCCCCTCCCGAACAACGACCCCCGCCTCTCCGATCCCTCCCGAGGCACCCTTTCCGCCGAGCCCCGGCGCCCGCAGCGGGGTCTAAGCCCGTGCCCCACCAACAGGGACTGCCTTGCCCGAAAGCGCCGGGGATGGTGCGCGGGCGACCCGGGCCGGGGAGAGGGGGGCACTCAGGCCTCTCTGAGCCCCTGCGGCACAGTCCTACCTTCCCAGAGGCGGAGACCGCGGCAGCCGGGGCCGCTGACCGGGTTCCCGGGCAGGGAGACTCCCCTCGCCCCTAAACATGATGAGCGGCTTTCCCCTCCCCTCCCCTCCCGTGCCGGCTCGCCCTCCCCCGCGCCCCGCTGCCCCGCGCCGCCCGCCCGCGGCGGAGGGAGGGACGGAGGGAGGAAGGGAGCCCCCGGTGCGGCCCTGCTCCGCCTCTACCCTGCTTTCCGGGAGCGGCCCGCACAGCAGCGCCGGGGCCGGGAGCGGGGCCGGGCGGCGGAGGCGGCCGTCGCCGCGCCGCGGCCATGGAGCCCGACCAGCTGCGCCTTTCCTCGGCCGTGAGTGGGGCCGGGAGGGAGGGATGGAGCAGCCCGGCAGAGGCGGGCGGGGACAGGCCCGGCGGAGGCCGCGGCCTCCATGGCGGAGGGGCCCGGCCGTGCCCGTGAGGGGAAGGGCCGAGCCGCCCTCCCCGGGCGGCGGACGGGCAGCCGGGGCCCGTGCCTGTGCCCCACTGCTGCGGCGGAGGAAGGGTCAGGCGGGCCGGGACAGCGCTGGGCCACTGCAGGATAGCAAGCGAGAAAGAACGGCTTCGGAAGCTGCGTCCGACTGGGCGATGTTCGGTTTCTCCGTGGAGCTCCACAAAGCTCTAATCCTCGATGTCGTGGTCTGCTGTTACCTGCATTTACTCCTACTTTTTCTTTCATAGCTGTAATAAAGGGGCAGTATCTTGCGAATGCTTTTTCTCTTTGTTAGGGCCGTTCCCTGTACAGTATACACAGGTACTCCTTGTAATAGGTTTTATAAGGAAGAATCAGTTTGAAGCTAGACACTTATTCTCAGTCTTTTTTCCCCAAGTGGGGGTTGCAAAGCTTCATAGACAACATCAAGATGAGAAAAGCATGTTGCAGTGAAGCATTCTGACCTTCCACACAGCATCCTTCATCCATCAAGGATGGCTCCTCAAGTCGTCTTATGGATCCTGTGCTTCCTTCATCCCTCCCCAAATAGTTTGTACTAAAACAAGCACTCGGGCCTATTCTGGGTCACACCTGGGCTGTGAGCAGACAGGGCCACAGACCTGCATGCGAGCAGATAAAGGGAAGGATGGGCTTATGAGGACAGTGGCGAGACGAGGTCAGGAGCCACGAGTTGGGAATATTTTATGGGTTTGTTTTGCCTTTTTTTGGTCTTCTTGACTGTTGTTTCATGTTCAGTCACGTGTTGTGGTCAGTGGATACATTTCGCCAGTGTGTGTTTACCCTGTTGGAGAGGCTTAAAGCAGGTGCCTTCTCTGGATACAAATACCTGCTGTAAATGCAGTGCTGGGCAGTTTGTAGTGTCCTGGATTGATGTCAAGAGTTGGTATCTCAGTCTGACATCAGTTGTGTACAACATTCATGCATTTACTGTGTCTTTTGTGGGTTTTAGGAGCCGAGAGTTTAGTGGACTCTGTTCTGTCTCCAGTTGTTTCATCATTAAATAATCCAAGATGTTTGGATTACTTAAGTGTGAGCTAAATGTACTCCAAGGCATATTTGTGCCTGTTCTAATTTTGTGGTTTCAGTTTGTTTTTTTTGTTTGGGAATAATAAATTCAAATTTGGTGCAACAGCAAAATACACTGTATCATTTAAGTTAGCTTTCAGGCTCATGTTTTGAGAAAACACTTGGTATTTGTATTAGTAATTAACTAGAAGCATTCTGAGTCTGACAAATTCCATCAAAGCAAAATTTATATTGAAGAGTTTACTAAATAGTGAAAGTAGTTATTTGAAATTCTGTTGATGATTATGCATGTCCATGTCTGTATCTGCTAGGTTAGGCACAAAGCTTTGGTATCTGCTCGTCTATTTCTACAGTTAAATATCAAACATATTTTCCGTATCTGGGATTGTAGGTGTCTGTTTACATTGTCCTTCCAAAATGGCAAGGTTCATTTATGGATGAGGTTCTCTGATGGAGCTCATGAAATGAAGTAGGTAGGTTTTACCAAGAGTCAGGTCATCTTGGACTCATCCTGAAGTGTCAGGTTAGAAACCATTCAGTCCCAGTCTCTGCCAGTGTCGTCCAGCACTGCTGGAGCTGCTGCTGTCAAACCCAGCACCAGTGCAAGAGCTGTCCGTCCTGCTGGTGCCTCAACGGAGGAGTGATCCACAAGTGTCAGGACATCAGTCATGGGTTGTGTTCTTTTGCACTCTGAATTTATCTGTGAGGTATTACAGTGATTCAGAGGAATGTCTGAAGCTGTGAAGAGTTTTCCGGTTGGAAAAGCAGCCCAGTCCTTAGCCATACCTGCCCTTATACTCACAGTCAGCTTTACAAAAGGCAGTCAGCAGCTTCTGAGAGCCCTACAGTGTGACTGTTGGAGCAGCTTTTTTTGCATCTTTTTTTCTTTTATTTGAATAATTCCTGGAATCACTTGAGACATGACTAGTGAGGATGTCTGTTTCTTTCCTAGGGTACCTCATCCAAGGGCAACTGCTTTGTGAGAATCTCTTTTCATTTGAGCTTTCTCGCCTGTTTCAGTACTTCATCTGTCTAGGGCTTTCATGCTCATGGTGTTGGCTGGGACTTCCCTTTTGAGTGTGAAGGAAGCTCTCGATGTTCATTTGGGAAGCATTGCTAATGCCATTTAAAACATTCCCAGATTAGCATGATTTTTTTGAATTTAGAGGCCAAGTATAAATATATTTGCTGCATACTTACAGTGTTCAGGCTTTTCTAAAGACTGTATAAGTAAGCTTCATTAGCAAAAGTAGTGACAGGCTGGCTACTAGAACCACCTAGCTATGAAACTACATTGTTGCTGCTTTTTTGCAAGTTCATAAGGATGGTTTACAGCAGACATCTGCTGCAGTTGTTTATTTCGTTTGGGGTTTTGTTTGGGGGGGTTGTTTGCTTTTTAGGTTTGTTTCTGTTTTGTTTGGTAATGGACAATTTTTATGTCTCATGGGAAATAGGAAATAGTTCAGAAAAAGTTCTGATTTGCTTTTTTTGAAGTATATATGTGTAGGATAGTTATGTGTTCTTCAGAAGCATCCAGAAGACTGGGAGGAGCCTTATGGTGTTTGTTTATTAATAATAATAGTAAAGGATTTTTAAAATTAATCTTTAAAAGAGTCCTTCACTCTCAGGTTGAGAGTAGTGTTCTACATACTGTGCACAATACAAACCAATTGTTGGTGTCAGTAGAGGATACAGCTGACTCTTCAGCATGGCATTTCTGCAAGGCATTTGCATCAAGAGAAGGCACCTCATAAAAATCATCCTGCAGAGTTGTGCCTTTTTTTTCAGATTTTGTTTTTCTCAGTTTTTTTGCTGAGAAGTATAACTGTAGGTTATGTAAGAATGAACTGAATTAAGCACGCTTGTTTTCTAACCCATTGTCTTCCCTTATCAACAGTTTCACTTACCAGGACACTTTGGTAGCATGTGTGGAACCTTGCCACATGCAGCTACATTAATAACCATCCCTCTTGGTTTTACCTCAGTTGTGTAAAAGCTGGTTTGGAGTTGGTGCTGGTTTACATGGTGCCCAGCTCTGGCTGCTCTCTCCCGGTGCTGCCCCTTCACCTCACTGGTGTAGGTTGTGGGGGCTCAGGATGAACTGTAAGGAAACTTATCTGGGTTAAAACAATCTTTTTTTGCATAGGTTCCTTTGTAACTTGGGTGAGTTGTTTGATCTGGTTCATGGGTACTTTTACAACTGTAACTGAGCACCTGGAAGGAGAGTACCAAGAGTAGGAGTGAGGGAGAGGAGATAGGATCTGCTTAAACTATTGCATCTCCTGAAGGAATTGAACATGGAACTGTGCCTTGAAAAATGAAGGTGATACATCTGGGCTTGGTCATTTGAAACCATTACAATATGGATACTTCACTTTTCTTATATGCATTAATTATCATTGTAGTCTCAAAGTGTGTGGAAAAGAGGATTTCATTTTCTAGTAGGATTGTTGTGCTGATGAAGTGATACACTTTTGCAGGCATATTGTTGTTTTGTGTTTTAGTTATTGTTTGAATCAGATTTCCAGCTACCAGTGTAAGATCTAATGATCTAAAATGCTGCATGACAGCCCAAGAAACTTTTATTCCCATTTTCCTTCATTTATAATGTGGACATATCACTTGCTGTCCTCCAGCCCCCTGAAAGACTAGCCCCTGGGGAAGATATTCACCTTTGTCTTACATAAGGAACGTTGTTTAGAAAATAAAAACCCAAGGTATTTATCATACTTTTAGTTTGCTGCATCTGTGTGAAGATTAAATATGAGGACATATGCATATAAATTATTTATAAAGTGGTCTATTTTACAAAGTGATTATTCTTTGTCCTGTATTATCTGGAATATACTCTGCATTGTCTGTGGAATTTTGTTTGGCTTCAACATGTAAGAATTTGCACTAGTTCGCTTGCTCTCTGTCTTTCTGTCTTTTATTTATGCATGATGGACAGTACTGGTTTGTAATTATGCCATATCCATATTGCATTAGCAGATATATTGACTGGTCTATTATTTTCAGGCACATGGCCATGGAGGCTATGATTCTGATTTTAGTGATGAGGAGAGTGGAGAGAAGTCTCTGCAAAAGACTAAAAGGTAATGTAGTACAGAATTAACACTTTGCATTGCATATTTTGTACAAATGGCCTCTTAGTGTGCATAGAAGATGATGCTGTTGCATGTAAGGTCTGGTGTTGAAATGGTTTTTGAAAAAATCAATCTCTTTGATTTCTGCATCTCCTCATCTCAAGCTTGCCAAAGCTTGTCATATCCAGGGGCAGCTGATTAAGAGCTGTTCTGCCATCTCCATCTGGTGTATATTTGCCCCTCAGTTCTTGGAGCAGAGTGTTTTGTTTTTCCAAGCATTAGTATCCACTGCTGAGTTTTGGCAGCGCTGTTCACAGCACTGTGATCCATCAGGACAAATGGAACTGCTAGGAGAGCAAGGCAAAAAAGGCCAAGTTGTAGCAGGCTTTGTAGATATAAAACACATAGAAATATAAAGTGAAGAGCTGATGCTACTTCTTTATTATTTAATTTGTGAAGAGACCTGGGAATTGGCAAATTGTGTTGTGATCAATCCTTGAATCGTACCTGCACATCTCTTATTTGAGATGACCTTGGCCAATACTTTCAGTGGTTTGCTGAGTTAGTGACCTGGAATTTTGTGTCTGATCTGCCTGTATTGTAAAGATTTTTATTTGTTTATGCATTTATTTTGCTTTTGTATGGTAGTTCCTTGACACTTTTTGCACCATACTGAATATGTGGCCTATATTTTGCATATGCTTTTCTTACTTGTTCCTGTCTCTCCCTTGCTCTTTTATTGGACTTCATTTAAGAAGACTTTCTGGAAATTTTCCTAGGACTCTTGCATATTTTTCCTTTATAGAAGAATTTAAAGAATTGGTTTTGTAGTGTCTGATCGCATTCTGGGGAAAAAAAGTCATGTTTTAGTCTTTGGAATAATAGCATGAATGGTGCCATTTCACTTATTTTATAAATATAGCTGTTCTCCATTAAAACAGTGACTGGTTTTTGTTCAGATTTCATTTTCTTTAGATGCCATTGCATATTCTACCATTCCACTTTCTAGGTGGAATATTAAGTAACCATCAGGAGCCTTTCAAAAATACCATCGTTATCCTTGCTCTGGCACACAACTGCTGATTCCCAGTAGGGCTCTTATGTGGGTTCCTTTTCTTGCTCTAACATTGTATTTATTTTCACTTTAAGGAAAATAGTAGTCTTAAATTCTCTCCAAATTGTTGTTTTATAGACCCTTCTTATGGGAATTTTGTGCTTACAGATCCTTTTGAGTAAATGATACATTAAGTTCCTACAGTCCTATATTCCATAGCTAGAAACAAATTCCCTGACTTGCTTTCTTCAGGTTTCTGATTACCATGCTTTCTGCCTACTGAAAATTATGGGAAAAGATATTTCTTTCACCTCAGTTTATGAATGAAATTAACTAAATATACCTTTTACTAGCTAAAATGTATATCTTTAACTTTTTTATTACTTTGTTGAACTCTAAAAGTAATTTTAGCTGCCTACTGACAAGTACAGTTCATTAGATGATAATTGACTTTTAAATTTGTAATTCTTGTGATTGCACTACAAGAGGCAGAGCTGTTTAATGAGGTGTTGAGGCATTGGCATGAGAGGGTAGAATAGGGTTACTGCCAGTCACTCTCTCTCTCAGTGAATGCACTGTCTTTCCTCTTCCTACTTTCCTGTGTAGCTGAGACTTGTAAAGGAGTTTAAATGTCAGAGTGAAAGTGAGGCATCTTCCAGGTTTTATCATTGTGGTTCTATAGTGATAGTATTAATATAAACAAGTATTACAAATTGCTGTTTTAAGCAAAATGCCAACTGGAAGCAAATGCCTTTCTGATTTTGTTCTGCAAATGAGGTAAAGTCAAGCTGATGTTGGTTCTGAAGTTTCATTTTATTCTTGTAGAAAATAGCAATATAACAATTTTTGTTACTCAAGATTGTGCTAGGTTTAGCACATGAAAATTTTATTGCTTATGAAAAGTTCTTGTTTAACTTTCTTCCTTTTTCCCACCTTCAGAAAACAGGAAGATGCCCTTCTGGTAAAGCCATTCCAAAAAGCAAAACAAGGCAGTGTGGTTCACAGACAATTTGCAGCTGAAGAATGTGATAGGTATCTTTTATATATTGCTTTTGTGAGACATTTTCCTCTTAGTGGAAAGATAGTTTTCACTGGAATGTATTTGTTATTAACAGGGAAGAAGCAAGAAAAAGAAGATTTCACTTGATATCGATGGATGCTGTATCCTTCTATTTCATTTTTCAAGTTTGAAGATGGGGCACAGGTTATCCATTATGGTAAAATACTGGGATTTCTCAGTTATCATAATCAGTGACAGTGCAGCACCAGATACTGAGTCGTTCTTCAGAGGAGCTTCTTTTTGCTGTTGAGATAAAAGTGAATTGAAAATCTTTTAAGAAGCCATAAAGTTTTTATTTGTGAAGATGTTTATTTTCTGAATAAGTAGTTACATATTTTGCTCAAATTGTGATACAAAATGTGTTTCAAATTATGTTTCTGTTTTGGCCTCACACTGAGGCCAAAGTCTAAGAAGTATTACATATTTTTCCATGATTTTCATTTCCAAGCTAAAGCATACAGCTTTTATTTGTATGTTGGTGGTAAAAATGTAACAAATTATTCCATTTTAGTAGCCACTTTGTTTTTATAATAGAAAAGTACAAACCTGTTTTAAACTAAAACTGCAGGACAAAGAGGCTGTTGTCTAAATCCCAGCTGAAAAAATGAACCAAGTTTCTGTGTGTATGCATACAGAGCATCTTTGGTACAGGAAGACAGTTTAATAAATGAAGAATGAGGTTTTAAAGATGAAATTGCCTAGAATTCCTGTATTTGGAAACTAGCTTCTATGAGAGTTATTAAGTAAAAGTTCCTAATAACTCCATTCTTTTTTCTATTTTTTTTTTTTTTGGAAACTACTGAACTGTTTGTGAGTAGAAAAGTCTCTTTTAAATATATAAAAAGATTTTGGTTGGGGTTTTTTTTGTGGTAAAAGGAAATAAGTTCTGAAACAATCCTTAATTGCTTTACTCAGTACGAAAGACATAAGAAGTTTGTGCATGACTACATTTTATACTATGGTGGCAAAATAGAGGATTTCCGAAGATCTGGGTGAGAACCATTAGCAGCCTTTCCCCTCCTGACCTCAAAGCTCCCTGGTTTGCAAAGCTGTTAAATGTATATTGTAGCTTTGGGGGCAGAGATGGATGTAGCTGTGTATCAAATTACTAATTATTTTGGTCACAAATGGTAACTACAATAATTGGAAATACCCAAACACAAAACTGCCTTGTTTCATTTTGTTTTCATATTTTTAGGTAAGAATTTACCATGAACTGAATTATTCTTGTTTTGTTATGTAAAAGGAAGGATGACAGGTGATCATTAATGGAGGGTACATTGAGAAATATCTGTCAGAATCTTCAAAATAACAGTCTGAAATATTTCTGAATGTGCAGAATTGCTATCTGTTGTCCAGAATAATAACTTCTTTAGAGCTATCTATAACTGCCTTTTAACATCACTGTCCTCAATAAAGAGGTATAAAAAGTGTTTTCAGAGAGGATCAAGTCATCCACAATTTCAGTGGCTGTTTTTGACCATGAGTTTTTTTATTTTGGAACAGTTGTGCTAGGGAATATGTTTTTCATAGTTTTATTTCGTAGAAATGTATTCCTTTATGCTGTGACATAGAGATCAGAACTGTAAAATATTGATGCTTACCAAATTATTATTTGATGGATTTTCATTTTAATGTTATATTGTACTAAAAAAATGTGTGTCCTTTTATAGAGCAAATGACAAGACGGATCTTGATATTATTAGAGAAAACCATAGATTCCTGTGGAATGAAGAAGATGAAGCAGACATGAATTGGTACCTGAAACTATTATAGGATATGTTATTTTTAGATCACTTTTACTAAATTTGTGGTTTCCCTTGCTAATTAAGAATTACTGTGCATACTTGATCATTCTTTGATGCATTTGAAAATGAAAGATCATTAGAAGGTCTTTCATATTGTAATATTGCTCAAATGCCACCATGAATTGTTGACAGGAAGAATTAATCAGTAATAGTGATTCTCTGAGATGCAAATGACTGTTCAAAAACTCTGAAGAAAGCAGAGTTTGAAAAAACACAGTTTAGTATGTACTGTGGATTTATATTATATTTATTTTTCCAGTTTTATGGAAATTGCTCCTTAGTTTAATGACTGTGTATCTGTTGCATTTCTAGGTCTATAACTTGTATTCTTTCAATGAAACAATGTGTCTTTGTCTTGCTAATGTCATTACAATGTAAAGTGAATTATGTTGTCTTCTATATTTAATAAAAAATACTTTTTGTTTTAGGGAGAAGAGGCTTGCAAAGAAGTATTATGACAAATTGTTCAAAGAATACTGTATAGCAGATCTCAGCAGATACAAAGAGAATAAGGTATCTTTCCTTAATGTAAATCATCTTGGGTTTTGAAATATAACCTTTTTAATAAATTGCCTTATGATTGTGGGTATGTTGTAAAACCAGAATGTTATTACCCCTTCCATAGAAAGGGAGCTGTGAGAATTTGTCAAGTTACTTACAAGCAGCAGTTTGAATCAAAGTATTGTCACTGCCTCAAAAATGTGCTTCTGTGGGAATAGGAACATTTCTGTCAGATGATGTTTTATGAAGAGGTACATTGTGTGTGAAAGGCAGAAAATGCAAAGGGGTTAAAGAAAGAAGGCTGGAGAGGTTGCTTGGAGAGGAGCAACAGATGAAGCCTAAAAACCCGTGGAATGTTACTGTTCAAAAAAAAGTCTAAAAAGAGTTCTGTACTTGAATGCCGGCAGAAACAATTTTGGAAAAGTCTATTCTAAAGCAGCATCTTTTGCTGGTTGTTCTTTTCTGTTTGTGGAAGCAGAATTTGTATGTGCCTTGTAAATAAATAGAATTTCTTAAGAGGAACAGCCCAATTCCAGCACCAGGTTTTCTTCTTAACTGGAGCAGCCTTTGTTTTTTCCAAGTTTTTGGCTGACTAACTTCTTAGTCACAGAGTATACATGAATTTTCTATTGTGTTTTTCCAAAGACTGCTGCTGAACTCAGATGTGTCTTGGTGTTTCTAGCACACAGTAACCCAGTCTGTATAGTCCTTTACAACTATTCTGTAGTATTGAAAATTACATTTACTGGTAAATATTTGCAAGGACTGGGCTTACCTCTATTAGGAAGAAAAGATGACAGTCATCTAAAGACAATTGGGACAGTAAAATGCAAAAATTCAATTAAAATCAGCAAAAACTGAAATGCTGAAGATGCCTTCCCTTCTTTTTTGACTCACTTTGATTTTATTTAGGTATTTCCTATCCCTCAATGTCCACTCCATCCCCCATCCCCCCAGCTGATTTCCCATGAGCATGCTTACAGATTTTGTTTCTCTCACTACTGTGCCAAGTTTCCATATGTTTGCTGTCTTTTGTGGGAAACTGTTCTGCCTTAATATTCTTTTTTTTTTTTTTTTTTTTTTTTTTGTTTGTGTGTGTGTGTGTGTGTGTTTTCTCGTGTTGTGTGAACAGTATTTCCCTGTCAGACTTAAAGTGTGTCTATCCTAAATTTGAGGTCATTCTCTGTTCCCATTTATGCTCCTAAGTCATTACCTCTATTTTTGGAATTGCTATGTCAGCATAAGTGATGTGTCATGCAATTTGTAAAATATATATGCTTTCTTTTCTCACATATGTTCTGATCATATGAAAGTCCTTTTTTAGAAATTCTTAGAAAAATAGAAAAAATATGAGATTTTTCTCAGTGACTGATTTATCCGTGCCCATGTTTGGTACAGAAGGATTTCAAAGCAGGTTTTTTTCTTGGCAGTCTTAAATAAGCTGCTCATCCCATTTGCACTGATGGAATACAGTCTGTGCTTTCAGATTTTTCCTGCCTTAATTTTTTTTTTTTCTGCATCTCCAGAAACTGGAAGCTGGATATCTTTAGCACCCTGTGCTTTTGCTTTGCAGTGCTGGTGCTATGAGAAGTGCAGGGTAGATAAAAGCTTCTCAGCTAGTTGACCTTTTGCATGATAGTTGTTGATGCTTTACATGTCGATGCTTCATCTTGATATAAGAAATTCTTTTATTGTGAGAACATTCTTATATAATGAGAAAGTCACTGGAACAACCTCCCCAGTGCCGCAGTGGAATCCCCATTGTGGAGGTTTTTCAGATGCAATTGCCCAAGGTGATAGATAATCTCATCTGGGCTCCCTTCCCCATGGAAGTTTGAGGCTGGTGGTCTGTTGAGGTGCCTTCCAGCCTGAGCTGTTCTTTGATTCTGTGATTCTGTATCATGCTGCTTGGTGTGAAAGCAAAAGTTGGAGGTCAGTTTTCTGTGATAATACATATATTTAAATACATGTATTTAAATACATATATTGCACAGATTGAGATTTGCACATAGGTGCTCATCTGTTTTTTCACAGCTGTAGTTGTTCTGCTTCTGGCCAAAATCTTCTAGTCAGATAATTTTTCTGAAGATCTCTGCATAGAGATTGTATCTCAGATCTCTTTAGGAACTTTTCTTCTGAAGTAAACCACTGTTTTACGAAGGACTGGGCAAGGGTCAGGATTGGTTTCATAGGAGCATCTCCTTTGAGAATCTGAAAAACAGGCAGAACCACCTTCTCGAAGACCGAAGCTCAGAAGAAAACAGTAAGAAGCCCCAAGACTTGTGAACCCCTGAAGGTCACAGGCACATTCCAGGTGGTGGTCCAGACTGCTTTACTCATTCACGCACACACACACACACACACACACGCACACGTGGCTGGGACTCCCCTGCTCTCATCCCTAGAGATGGTGCTCTCACAGCCAGAGCTGGAGACCCACTGACCCTTCCTGCTCCCAGGCGCTTCACCTGCTGGTGACCAGTCTGGCTTGGTCTTCACTGGTGTTTCCTTTTAATCAGAAATGCCAATGTGAGCCTCTGGTGTGAGGCTACCTATAGACAGTGGAAGAGTGTTCTGACAGCTCTTTCTTGTGCTGGGTCTGTTACTCCTGACATTTTCCCTAGGTAAGAATTTTCTAGGTCAAGGTTGTCTTTGAACCTTCAGTGCATCTTGTCTGCAAACTTTGAGGCTGATAAATGACCATCTGTATTGTCAGACAGTTCAGTTCTGTTGTCAGCTTTGCAGTGCAGCACAGGAGGGTGTTCTGCATTTAAGTTTTGCTTTGATATGCACTGGACTGGAAATGTTCCCTTTGTTGTTGTCTTATTTTCCTAGAGACTTTCTTATTTGCTGTCTCTGTACTTTGTTTTGTAGCTTAACAGATTGGAAGTGTCTCCTATTTTCTAAGAAATGAAATCTGTTTGACACCTGGTCATTAAATAAAATACATTTTATTATTTTGTTTTCATTTCCAGATTTCTAGGCCAACTTGTCTTCTACTTGGAAATGTTAATATGTTTGTTTTTGTAATTGTTTTTCAGCATGGATGCTTTCCTGTAAAAATAAAAATACAAATATTTAAAGTATTTTTATTTAAAAAATACTATTCTGGCAAACAGAGGCAGAGAGATATTTTTAATTAAAAGATAAAAAATTTAATTTTTATGACCAGAATTAAAAGGAAAGCCACAAGAAGGACATCAATCAGCTGAAATTAGTCTTTACAGTGCTTAATATGTTGACTATTCACAACTCAATTTTGGTTCTTGTCTTAACAGTTTGGATTTAGATGGCGACATGAAAAAGAAGTCATTTCAGGAAAAGGTAATGCTGTCTTTAATTTTATGTTGCATTTCTTCTTGATGCTCCTCTTGCTGCTTTTGGATATAATTTTGTTAGATAATATTTGATGGTACCGGTAATAATGTACAATAAATTGACTTGTCTTCCAGCTTTCCTGTTTTATGCTACATAGGTTTAGATTGCACACTGATCTACACATATTACAATTAAAAGAGCATATAATTTATTTTCACAAGGTCTGTTTTGTAATGAGCACCACCTTAACATGTTTGATAATGTAGAATTTCGTGAGTGGGCTTTTTAGCTGCTTTTCTCAAGTAGTTCTGCTACCTCATTAGCCTTTGATACCTGTAATTGAAGTCTCTCAGAAGTTTTCATCAGGAAATTATTTATTGTCTCCAGTGCTGTTCTGCAAAATGTTAACTTTTTAATTAAAGTTTCCTGTGTGAGACCTGTTTTAGGCTAAACTAGTTTTGAAAGCTTCAGTGGGAATGATTATCCGGTCTCCCAGTCCTGCCTCTAAATCAGTACCCTAATTCCGGGTGAGAAGTCTTACCAGTGTGTTGCTGGGACTTTGCACAGTGGTCCTTGTTCCCTGGCTGAGGTGCTTGGGCTTTTTCAACCTGCTGAACAAGCAAGAAAGTGAGGTGAATGAGGTATTGGTGTTTCTGGAGTCATGGATGCACATGCCAGAATATTGCATGGAGTTGTACTGCTGATCAGTTTCACTCAGTTACAGTTCTTTAAACAGCTGTATTCTGCAAACACCTGTACTGTAATATATTTCAAAAAGCTAGAAATGCATTTATGATTAAAAAGAAAACAGTATTTCAGAGTAGAAAGCATGAACATGAATGGTGGGGATTTTTAAACTGTAAATATCAAAGCCTCTAAAGGTAGTTGTAGTCATATGTTGCATTCAGCACTACACATTATATCAACGGATAGTTATATTTGATAAAATTACATGCTTTACTGAATAGTTTAAGAAGATAATTAAATTAGAAGTAAATTATTTTTGTGTCTTTGTGGTTGAAAAATTATAGCTTTATACGTTTAATATGTGGTACTTCATATTTTAAAATGTGGGAGAAAGTGCAGAATTATATATTCCAGGCCTTTTAATGGAATCCTAATGAGGAGCGAGCAGTGGGAACGTGAGTGGGTACATCCTCTCTTTCACCACAGGGGGGCGCGAGAAGCCAACCCTCCCGCGGGTGTCGGACGCGCTCTCCAAGTGCGGTTCTAAAGAATCCTTTAAAAAGGATTGTGTGTCTTTTATGCTATTTTAAACTATAAATCAGCCATATGAATTGCTTAATTAAATGCAATAACACATCTACACCTTTTGTCTGATAATTAGCGTTAGCATTGTATGTACTTGTATGTACTGCTGTAGCAGTGTCGGTACAGTGGTGATGAAAACCACTGCTGGTGCACTGTTACTGAGGTTTGGGAGTGGTAACAAGGGCATGCAGGAATGGAGTACTCACATTTGGTTGCTTTGCATTTGGTGCCTATCTTTGCATGGTTACAAAGAAGAAGGGCTAGGATAAGTGAAAGAAGAGGTGACACTTGTGTTACTAATTGTAAATGCCAAATAATTTCTTTGGCATCTTTCCAGTCTTTGCCATAAGTTTTGAAAGGAGATTATATTGGAGATTGCTATGACACAAGGTATGATAGCCATACTTTACATAGGGTTAAACATACTTAATGTATATTAATTTGAAACTTGCATTTTTAATCAGAGTTCTGGGGTTTTTTTTTTGCTTCAAATGTTTGCATTGCAAGTGGTGTTTCATTACAGAACTGAAGTATCTGAGGACACTGCCAATCCATTAGTTAGCTGCTTAAGCAGAATTTTCTGAGGTTAATCGTTCACCAACAGTCCTGCTTGTGAGCCTATTAATACACATCCTTTCTGCTGCTCTGCATACAAATCAGTCTTCTGCAAAGGGAATGCATGTATCTTTATTACTCCAATATTGGGACTTCAGTGGTGCAAACAGAATTGATTATGTGCAGATCTGTTTTAAAATCAGTGTTGCTTTCACATAATGAACCAAAGGAAGCTTTTAAAGCTGATTTAGCATTTATCACAAAGTTGAATTTCCTTTTCATACAAGAAGGGTATTTATGGATAGTCACTAGAATACAAATTCAGTATGTCAGGTACACTAGTTGCGTAAAAAGCATGTGGGCATCTTCATATTGTACAAACATGATAATTTGAATAGTTTGATGTCATTAAAGGTGCACGTCTGAATCACAACTTCTGATCCATCTTCCTCTGCTAAATAAGTAATCATTTGGGGTATAGGATGTATCCTGGCGATGCTCATTTTTTCAGGGTTCATATTAGGCTTATTATTTCATAATGTACACCTTCATCCATGCATTTCAAAACACAGTTATGTTTTTTTCCTTTGCAAATAGGCAATATTGGACAAATATGATTGCTTTGTTGTTCCCTGTTATTATTTCCTTAATCTAGACGTTATTTTTTGATTTGTGGGGATTTTTTATTTGAAAGAAATGGAAAATGAAAAGCAAAAACTGAGCAGAACTGGAAATAACAACCCCATATCTATTAATGTTAATAATTGAAACACAGTTTGCTGGTTTTGACTCTTTACAGGTCAGTTTTCCTGTGGAAATAAACACTGTGATGAGAATGAAGGCCTGAAGAGCTGGGAGGTGAATTTTGGTTACGTTGAACATGGTGAAAAGAGGAATGCACTTGTGAAATTGAGTAAGTCAGCCCTTCTAGGATATGTACACTTAAAAGAAGACAAATATCTTGTACTTTGAATGGTGTTGAGTGAGATCCAGTGATAAGAGTTCATGAGAAATGCAGAATAGATTTTTTGTTGAATGAACCACAGGTGGTAGTATGGTGCTCTTGATTTAGAGACAACAGCTGTTATCACTATGTATGACAGTTGTTACAGATTAAGAACTTTATTCTGTATAATTAGCATGTCATAAAATTAGAATAATTGGCTATAAGCTGTTTCATATAGAAGCATTTCTAGTTAAATGGACAATACTGCATTGCAGGAAGAATTTCAGCATTGTCTCTGCTCATTCAGTTACTTGGCTTAGAAGTCCTTAGGGCTTTGGACCAGACAACTTCTTGCACATTTTCAACTCTACTGATTTTGTTTTAAATATGTGAGTTTTCTTCTAAAAAATAACTTCTGAAAGTTCTATATGTAAATAATTTTCCATCCTTACATCTTGACTGTGATTTTCTAATTCAGAATTGTGTACATGATGACACATTTGTCAGATAATTAAACTTAGTACAGTTTATACAGTTACTTTGTGTAAAATGACTGAGCAGTGGAGCTTTTTCCTTTTGTGCACAAGACACTCCATGTGGAGCACTTGATCTCTGAGAAAGCTCTAAGAGCCTTACACATCTTCAGTATAATTGCAGAAGAATTTGATCTGTCCACAAGGATCCATAAATGGGATGTCTGTATGTGAGAAGCACTGGTAGGTCTTTAATGAAGAGCTGCCAGTGCTACACTTGTGATCATCCTTCGCATTTAGTAAAATCTGGGTTTGTACTGAGGACTTTCATCATGTATTTTTTCAATCCTGACTGCAATTACATTGTAACTAGTGTTGTGAAGGATCTAGTTCTAGCTAGTTTTGTAGTTTTGTTAATTATGCTTATCAGATTCTTGGCTGCAATGTTCTCATTTTCTCTTTTTCAGGACTATGTCCAGAATGTTCCCACAAGCTAAACTTCCATCACCGGTAATGAAATATTTTGAAAATACTGGGGCCTGAATTATTGATAAATTACAATTATGGTGAACAGCACACAGGGACAAAACTTCAGTGAGATGATTAGGAACTTCATCTATCCTGAAATAGGATAAATATTCTGAGTTCTTATAAAGCCACTGACTTGTCACTCTTGAGGGTTAAGATACTCTGCTAATGACAGCACAGAACCCCTCAGACTGGAACAATTCCATCCCTACCACAACAGAGGTTTCATTTGCTTAATTTCAGCCCAGTGATTATTTTCCTTCTGTTTCTAATAGCACTTTTTTTCTAACTGAAGCAGTTTTTTTCTATTTAACTACTGGTAGGTGTCTGAAAAAATGACACATGTTTGACTGAATTAAATATTTCAGATTTACTGTTGCATAAGAAGTAGATATAACAGAGGAGGTGTACATTCATCTTTTTTAAAGGAGGAAAGAAGTCAAAACGTGCAAGAAAAGAGGCACACCTGCACAGAACTCTAAGGAGCCAAAAAATAAGAAGACAAAATTGTCTCGTTCAGCAAAAAAGAAGTCCAAGAAAAAGATCCGTAAAGGTAAATTTAAACTTTAAAACTTCAATTGTTAAAATGCTGAGATAGGTTAATCGAACCTTAGTTTTGCTACAGATGCATAGATGGAGACATATAGTTATGTATAAATACTTCTAGTTACACATACAAATATATAACTTTCTTGACTGCAACACAGGTAGTCAAAAAGGCAAATTTCCTAGTAAAATTTCCTAGATGCAGAAAAAAAGATGAATTTCTTATATTTAACAGAGAGGAACAGCCTTTTGAAAAGTATGCACTGCAAGGGAAATTTGTGCAAGCACTGGATGTTGCATAGTAGAAAGGGTTGTGAAGTATTTCATTCCACGAGGCTTTGGGGTTGAAAGCCTTTTGGAAACGTTAGATAACCTTTTTACAACAGAGATCTTTGGTTGACATAATTAGTCTCAAACTGATGACCTTTGCACTCATGCAAAAAAATCCTTTTATTTCAGTGTTCATTCTCTTTCTTTGAATGTGGTGTGTGCCTGTATGTGCACACATCAAGTGTAATAAATTGTGATAGAAATAACTTTGTAAAAAAATATAAGATAACAGATAAAATCAAAAGCAGTTTACTGTGTTTTTTTTCTATTTTGGTGTTTCTTTACAGATCAGGTTTCTTCAGACGATTCAGATAATTCTGATAAAGGTATTTTAATATCCTTTATGGTTTTGTAATAAGTTGTATAATACCATAGACAGTTGTCATTAATCTTAGTTTTATTAGCTGTCTCTTTTAATATTTTATATGATAAGAAAGCTGTCTGAAACAAGCAGAAATATGAAGGTTTGAATGAGTGACTTACATATCTTGGAGAAAAAGTGTAGGGAATTTTAAGGAGGAAATTGTTTAATCAAAAAATAAAAATGTAGGCAGATAGCAGAATGGAAATAACCAGAAAAATGAGAGGTTAGGTTGTTCCAAAAAGGAGCAGAGTGCAAATAGGTAATTTCATGCTGTGTAGTCTGTACTGTGTAAAAATAGTACTTTTCTGGTATAATAACTGTAATAACTGCTACATTTTCCTTCAGGGAGTTATACTGATAGGTACTCTGTTAAAAAAAATATTTGAAATAAATACTAGGTTTTAATTAATGTCTTTTCCAACTACCATCTGTAGTACCTCAGAGACCTACTTGTTGCAGGTGGATTCATTCAATCACTGCTTAGTCACTGCTTGTATCTCAGTGAGTCCAGTTTGCAGTTTCTTCGTTGTGAGACAGGCCCCATCTCCTGGCCATGCCAGTTCTTGTTGCAGACTGTCTAGAAGTGATTGACTGTTTTCACTGATGGCTCTGCTCTGCTCTACATTTTTAAGAATGTCTTCACCCCCTAGGCTTTCCCAGTTAGATACAGGAAGACCTGAAGCAATTTTCCTATGACTGGAACCATGCCCAAAGTATTTGTTTTGTCAGGAAGCTTATTGGAAGATTCAGAGGTGGGGGGGTGGGTGTGGAGCTTCTCATATGAACTTCCTGTATACTAATATTAAATAGTTACGCAATAATCCATGTTTTCTTAGAATTTCACTGGTAAGAAGCAATTGATAAGAACTATCAATTAAGTAAGGTAATTAATAATCTAATAGCATAAATTAAAACTGTATTGTAAATCTGGATTTGTAATTATTTACTTTTAGGGGAAAAAATGCTGTGTTGCTGTTGTGTCAAGATCATTGTTTTGACATGGTTGTTATGTTTGACCAAAACATTGCTCTGTGATACCTAAGACTCTTTTTGATACTACGTTAATTAACATTGCAAAGCATTCTCATTTTCACTTTATGCAAAGTGTTCTCATCGTTGTAATTAAACATTGCTTCTAGCAATATACCATCTAATTAAAAAAAGATAAATTATTTTAAAATTCATTTCATAAACAGTCTAAATTTTTTAACAGATTCAGATGACAGCAGTGCTGAAGATGGTCCTTCAGAAGCTGACTCTTGGAAAGGTCCTCTACGAGAAGGAGATGAAAAATCACGGTTAGTTTGATGTAGTGAACTTGCAGCTACTGAAATGTACAGGGTCCATTCAGAATTGCAAAGACAGAGTTGTCCCAAGTGTTTCAATGAGTATTCACACATAAAAGGTTATGTTAAATCTCTTTCTGTGCAGTGAACCTGAACATGTGTTTTTAAAGAGGAGACATACACAACTCTTGAGCAAAACGTTTGTTGAGCCACTGCCGTATCACTGCTGCCTTACCCCCTTTATACCATGATTATCTTAGTGGCAGGTCCTAAGGGTTGGCTCACACAGGGAAATGTGAAGGGTATTGTAATGTAGTAAGTCAAAATTATCTGTATCTTCTACAGTTCTAATCAGAAGTTTGCTAAAACTTTTTTGTTCTAAGATTATCTCCTAGTTACAAATCCAGACCAGAACTTTCTGACATTTATTTTTTGTTGTTTTTACAGGGAAGAGGAGTTTCAGGAATATTTTCAAGATTTATTTCTCTAAAACTTGGAATTGATGTAGGCTGATTTTTTTCATGAGTTGTCAAGATGGAACTCTGGAAATCCAGTCATAATTTTCCAGAGACCCCTGTCTGCCAATATACCTTTTCTACAGTCACTCATATGGACCATTTGGGTGTATTTTCTTTGCAGAAGGCTTCAAATCTAAAAACTTTTTTTCTTGTAGTAGGCTGCATACTCTTGAAACAAGAGAAATAATCTTTCAGTTCATTGCAAAATATATATGGCACCCAAACTTAAACAAACAAGAATATAGTTTATTAACATTACAAGGAAGTTCACTGCTTTTATTTGATCCCAAGCTTCAGTTATTGCCAGATTTTTGTAAAGGACCATTTTGTAAGATTGTGTGAGTAATTTAAAGCCATACACTTTAATATATTTATATTTTTAATTTATTGAACAAGAATGAATAGCCTTAAATTTATTGGTTACTTAGCCTTTAATGTTTTACAGAAATCATTAATTTCTGTAAATATTTTCAAATGCTATTGGTGAAACTCAAATTTTGTCAAATATGTGTTCTACTTGAATTAAGTAAACCATATCTGAAATCTTTCCTACTGCTTCAAAAAGTTGACTTTATTGTGACTTTCTTCTAAATTTTAGTTGTAAAGTGATGTGTCTTACAATTCCACCTATAAAAATATGGTTGGTTGGTGATATTTTTGGTGTAAAAAATAACATGTGGCATTCTGCTGGAGATGTACGTGACTTTTATGTTATCTGTAGCTTCTGATCTCCTTCCCATTGATTGAACGTTAATCCTTCTTTCACGTGTAATCCTAAATATACAAATAAAGCATGTATATTGCTTGAGAAACGTACTGGATTCATCTTCTTCTTTGAGTTGCAACACATCTTTAAACATTCATTCAGTTGTATTTCTAAAGAAACAGACTGCACATGTAAAGGTATCGTGCCAATATTTTTTCTGTCTGGTGAAAATTACTTTGGATACGAGGGTCAGACTTTTTTAAATTAAGTTTTCATGTTAATCTGAAGAAGTTAATGCTGTATAAAATAAATTTTTGATAAGTACTTCTCACTGTAGGTATAGAAAGTATTTCTAGTAAGTATTTGATGTAGAACTGTAACAGCAGAGATGGTTGTAGTGTATTTATGAACATTTCACATGCACTCATATGAATAAGTTAAGAACTCTATTTACAAGTATTACTTAACATAATTACATTTTAAACATTTTGTACTTACATAATAGATGTACAAGGACATATTTAGGGCGTCCTTGAGTAAGAAATAAACGTATCCTTGCATGAAGGCTTCTTTAGGTAAGAAGGGGGATTTAAAGGTTAATTCTCTGTCATCTTGCAAGCTTGGCTGAGAGTCAAATCCAATCTGCAGCAATCTGCTTAAATGTGTGCAACTTGCCCAAAGGGGCTTTTGTCGACTGCGTTGCTATATTTGTTGCTTCAAGTATTGTATATTAAGTATATATTCTGAACAACTAGCTTCTCTTTGGGTCTTTAACATACAGTTATAAAAAGTTACACTATACATATTAAATACATCATTTAATACATTTTAAATAAAATTACATGATCAGACAACCTTGAAATGGTTTTCTTTAGCAGTGGCATTTAATACAGAAACTAAGGTTATACCAAGTTTTATGTCATAACTGTTTGCATAAAATATTTGGTTCATTTACAAGTCAGAATGTTGTAAGTGTTTGGAGTTTTTTTGTGGATTCTTTTAATTTCAAGTGATAAATGTACACAGTATCTTTGTTCATAGATCATTCTTAGAAAGGTTTATAAAGCCTGAATGAGCAAATCACTCATTCTTCCTTCCATATGGATATGGAAGGTCCTTCAGAGGAAAAAAAAACCATGGATCTGCTTTGCTCAAAGGAGCAGGAAAAGTGGCAGGACTGAGTCTGACTTGAATTTCTCTATTGCAGGAGTTGCATTTGACATCCATATCCTTAGATTTGAAACTGGTTCCAGTGAATACTCAGGTCTGTGTCTAACATAGTGGCCATTTGCCTTCCTCCATCCACAGGAGGAGCTGGCTTCCCGAGTGGAAGGTATGGAGTGAACTTGTTCCAAAGGCTGGGTTCATGAAGAGCTCATTTGTGTGCAGTCTGTCTACTTGGTTGTAGAAGCACAGGTATTGGGAATTTTGATGTGCTTTACTTCTGCTTTGCATATGATCAAAAGGCTATAATTTACAGATTTATCATTGGTAGTTTTGGAAAAAATGCAGTGTACCATGGGCCTGCCTTTTATAGATAAGAGCTAGGGAATTGTGTTGTGCCTTCCTAAGATGAAAGAAATGTTTTACTCTAGGACTTTATATAGTATTGAGAATGAAGGAAAATGACAGAATTACAGATTAAGGAAATACACATAATATAAAAATCTAAATATCCAAGTTACAAATATTGCAATTTTTAGTTTGAATTTTACATTGTAGGTTTCATTCAGTAATTTCATATAGCATCTGTCAAAACTATTTATATTTTTTCTGGACAGTGTGTAGAAATTACATATTTTAATAAAAGTTCTCTATGTAAATTGAGTGACATGAAAAAATGCCTAGAGCACACAGTTAACTCATTTTGCACCATTATTTTTTCCAGTTTTTAATTGTAACAGTTTTTTAATCCATTAAAAATTATTTCCAACAAATGGCAAGTGTTTAAGAGAATGAGGAGATGGATCTATGCTATTCTATGCAAAGCAGAAATCCACTGGGGCTCATTGAAGTTCTTTCTAGATGTCTTTCTTGTAGCAGGTACAGTGTCTGAGACAAAGAATTACAAAACCACACATGTTTTGGATTTTCCTTCTTCACCACCACCTCCACCACCTGCAGCAGCACTTTCTGTTAAAAAACAAGGAAGGAAAGTAAAATGAGTATTTTCTGTTAATTTTAGCTGCTCTAATTCCTTATTATGGAGTGCTGCTTTTATTTTATGCATATTTTGTATGTTTGGCTGTCTGAAATTTCACTGCTTGTCTGGGATATTGGAATAAGAAACAAGGACACGTTATATATACATATGTGTATATAGTGTAGGAGTTGATAGCAACATTTGTCAAGGGACCAAACACACACTGAACCACTCTTACTGGAAAGTTTCAGTATTTAAAATATATGACTGTCCCACACATACACAACTGAGGTATGCAAGCCATGCAAAAGAAAGAAACTCTTGAATCGATATAATCCGTGAATCTATTTTTGGAGCAGATGATACAAAAACTTTAATTTGACCTAACTGCATAAACCTTTTTCCAACCCTGCATGAATCCCTTTGTAAATACTAATTAAGAGAGAGAGAGACACTTCTCATGTTTTTATTTACAGCTACTGATTCTGTTACTCTCTCTCAAATGATTCCACAGATGTTCATTGGTCATAGTTCAGATTCTTTCAATGTAATAAACTGCATTTCCAGATTCACTTAAGGTAAGATACCAATATTAGAATTAAAACTTACATTTGAAAGCTGTGGATCACCATGTACTTAGGTCATTTTCGACCCTTTCCACCTGCATTGAAACATGTCACATGATCAGTGTCCTACCCTCTGTAATTTGTGGATATAATCAACACTATGTTACTAACTATGTATTTGATTTTCTCAGTTTAATACTGTATTTTTCTTTACTTCAGTTCTGAACTTTCCACTGTAGTGGTTCAGCAAACATGTTTATTTTGTGTCTACTGAATGGCTAAGAATAGCCAGGTCAGTGTGTTCTAGAGAAACCACCATGGTTCAGCATGTATCAAATCTTTGTTTGTATGAACTGACTTAACAAACCCACATATTTACATGACCTTCATTTGACAGGGTCAAATGTGAACTGTTCTTCACAAATGCCCATGGCCTCATTCCATTGCATGTTTTTAAAGGATGCAGAATAATTCCTTTTTGTGTTGCCAGTTATGATATGCAAAGACCAGATCCTTAGGTTCTGCAAATCAATCTGTCCACGCTTTCCCCTCTAAGGTTTCCTATTTTCCTTTAAGGAAACCATTTCTTAATTCAATTACTTGAAGTGATTCCAAATACCAATCGTGTATGATGGTTCTAACTTCCAAGTGAGACTAGAAATAACTGACTCTTCCTAAATTGATTATTTCATTTTTATTTAAGAAGGTTATCCTTAGGAGCATTGGATCTGACTTGGGTAACATTTTTTGGTAGTATTCTTTGCTGAGAAAGCAAATGTATAAGGAGATTTGAAGTTGTGTAAGGAGGTCCCAGGTTTTGTTTTGTTTTGCTGGTATTTCTGTAAAGATAAGATGGTTATGTTCCAGTGTAAGGAAAAAGTACTTTTTCCATACTGACAACCAGCTAGTTCTCAGCAATAAATGAATCTTAAATAAAATTATATGTTAGAAAAAAAAAAAGAAAGTGTAATTGAAAATAAATTTGGGAGCAAGTAGGAGGGTGGAATTTCTGTGAAAATGTGTGTAAGTAGTATCACAGTGTGAGCAGACCAAAATATTTGACTCATTCTATTAAACTCTTTCAAAAATCTGCTTTGATTAAAACATGTAACTTACAGTACTTCTTAAACCACTTTGCAACAAATTTTTGAATTTTTTTTACATTTACTTTTATTGCAACCTAGTATCAATTTTGTGGGAGCCTATAACTATTTCACACACTGACAGTAACTTGATGGGTGGCCTTGAATAGCTTCTTTTGTGTGAAATGTGAAGAATACTCACCTATTTCCCACAGATACTGATTAACAAATAAATTATTCAGTACAGTTTTATGTTTTAAAGATGTGTGAAGCACAGAGTAAACGAACTTTTCTTCTTCAAACTAGCTGACCATATATCACTGTTTTAATCACACATGGTTTTTTTTCATCTTTGAACCTTTTCAGTCATCTCAATGACTGAAAAGAGCTGTAGACTGCTGCTCCACGTGCAATAGAAAGAATAAAAGTAACTGACTCATTTCACTCTTACACTTGAGTGACTGCTTTCAAGTTCCTATAAAATCAGATTCTCTTCTAGGTTATGCTATGCAGAACCATGCTTCCAGTTTTAGGACTTGGTCTGTCTTTGGAAGATTAATGTTGAGTTGTTATACAAGAGAATGTATTTCAGGCAAGAAACTGATGGTAGGGAACTAGAGCCAAAAGCTTTATCTTAAACTTGGAAGAGAAGTGGGCATTGTCACTGTTTTTTTATGTTCCAAATGCATACTCTGTTCCCTTATGTTTTTCATTTTCAACTGAAACAAAGTATCTGAATACATTTGGGGCTGATGCCATGCAGAATTTTGATACATGTCTTGTATTTAAGATAAGCAAGGGTTTAATTACATTCAATTTTAAGTCTTTAGGTAGAAGAAATGTTACATTCCCTTCACATTTTTGGTGGTCATATTATATAATTCTGCAGTTCAGAAAATGAGGTCAGTGTACTGGATTTGTGTAGTCTTTAAAGGTTACTTCTCTTTCAAGTAAAGATAAACCTAATTTGGCTAATTCAGAACTTGCATACCATTAGCATAAAGTTTATATTGCACAACTGCACTGCATGTGTGAATTTGAGAGAGAAAGAGAGAATATGTTGACTACCATAAAAATATGTGTAAATGAAAACTTAAGAAGTTACTTAACCTTTTTGGGCAGCTGCTTCTTCTTCCTTTTTCTTTTGTTCCTCAATGGCTTTCATCTTCTCTTCATATTCATCAGCTCGTGTTTTCCATTCAACTCTGTTGTTTTGAAGACCATCAAACATAGGTGTAATTTCCTTGTGAAACCTTGAGAATTCCTGTACAAGCAATTGAAATTAGTAAATTAGAAATTTGTAAGCACTGGTTAATTGTTAAGTCTGAAATTGTGGAAAGACTGTTGAGAAAACATTTAATTTTTCTATTACATCTAATTCCAAGGCATATTGTTGGAAATATTGTGTTGGGATAATAATGCCCTATTGTGCACATAGTCTGTTAGGAAAATATTGTAATTATATGTTGCACATTTTAATATCTTCCCTAATCCTACACATGATAGCCTGATTCATATAATACAATTGTGATACATGATATTTTATCATATGATTATCAGTATCAGGATACAATTTAAAAGTCTGTTATCCTGTAATATATGCCAAGCAGATGAGGATATTTCTGAAGATGTTAAAAAATCACATCACATTTTTGCCTGGCATTTTTGGATAATATTAAAAACTAGACAGGGATTAAGAATGTATACATTTCAGTGCCTTATAGAAGAAACAGCATATCTATGTCCCAAATATTACATATTCCTATTTCTTTTGCTGTGTTATTAACTGCTTTCTGTGACTGTCCACATTGCTTGCTTATATTAAATGGGACTAGGAAGAATCAAGCTGGACTTTGTAACTCAGTCTTTCCAGGCAGTAACAAATCCTCAGCACCCTGAAGTTTCACTGGGTCTTCCTCCTCTATGAATTTGCTTCACATCTCTTAAATTTATTCTATGGGAAAAATTCTTTGAAGTAACAAAATACTGAAAATTATGGTGGTTATGATAGTGGTTCACCCTGTGACCAAGAGTACTGCTGCTGTCTAGAATTTTTTACTGCAACATCTTATCACTAATTGTGCCATCAAAACTGCTGGAACAGGAAAACAAAAGAAAATTCTTACCTTGTACACGAATGTACACACAAAGTCTATGAAACCAACTTGCAGCTTAGGTAGTTCATCTCCTTTGTTTCTGTCCATCATAGGCTAGAACAAAAGAGCAGTAATTTAGAATATGTAGATATCGTGCTTTTTAGTATAGTGATCTCATAAGCATCATGGTTCATCATTTAGTCAATGTTTTAATAACAGTTAATATTGCTTAACACAGTGAAATTATTTAGTACTTACAATGGGTTGTTGCTGTAGCACAGTTCGTTCCAAGTCACCTTGCTCCCAGAATTCATTTGCGACCATGAGAGCAACCTGAAGAGGTACAATTCAGTGGAATTGTCAGCAGAAAATAGTACATTTAAATAAATAAAACAAGCCTTTCCAAAAAATGTGAAAAAACCTGCATACGCTGTCTGGTCTACTTAAGACTTTTCCCAGAAAATTATCACTAGCAATATTTTGATGTATGCTGAGTAAATAACAGCTTATTGCCAACAGAAACAAGGCAATATTAGCAACATAAGAGTCTTGTAATACTTGTAATGTGTATAACTTAGAAGAACAAGTATTTGCAGTTCTACTTTGATTGTGCTTTGTTAAAACTTATTCCTGTAATGCTAAGTGATGAGCTTCGGCAGGATGGTCAATAAATACTGGAGTGCTTAAGTACACAGGTACCACTCTGTATTACAGTATTTTAGTGTGTTTAAGCTGCTTTGCAATGACACCAAGATCTACAGAATAGACACAATTCAAACCATACTGTTGTTAAATCTGCTCCTTAAAAAATAGCTGGAAAGTAGCAAAAGTTGTCTAGCAAAGAAGTAATTGATTGATATTTAAGGGTAGCCAGTTTTAGTGGAAGAACAAGTAGAGAAGGGTTGACAACTGTAGAGTGATTGAGACATCATTGACCACCTACTCTCACAGTGACAGAAAGGTAGAGGTTCTTTTCTGGAAGCAAAAGGTACTTAAATATGCATCAAGTAATAATAAGTTAATTTTTTAAATTGATCATGCACCAAATGGACAATGAAACAGAGAGTAAATGCAGTATTTTCTACTTCAAAAGTACCTACCTTACTCTGCACTTCCCAGGGCTTGGTTATTGCAGACAGGTCACATCCAGTCATCATCATAGCCCTTTGAAAACAAAAACCAAAACAAGAGTATAGTTTTGGGTGTCAGGAAGATGATACTAGACTCTTTTCAGTGCTGCCCAACAACAAGGTGAGGAGCAATGGCAATAAACTAAACCCAAGAAGTTCCACCTCCCTGTGAGGAAGAACAAATGTCCATTAAGGGTAGAAGAGCACTGGAACAGGCTACCCAGGGATGTTGTGGAGTCTGTCTGGAGACATTCAAAACTTGCCTGGACCAGTTCCTGTGTAATCTGCTCTAGGTCACCCTGCCTTGGGAGAGGGGTTGGACAGGATTATCTCCAGAGGTCCCTACCAACCCTAACTATCCAGTGCTAGGATGATTATAAAAAAATAAAAGGGCTAGGTTTTAAGGAATCTAAGATGCCAAATGAATTAATATTTTGCACATTTTAAGAAGATTATAGGCATCAGTTTCTAAATTAAAATCATGGTTGTGCTCATCACTGGACAATAACAGTAAGTCTAAATTTGCATGTTTAGGGCCCCAAATTCTTTTAAAATCTAGTCCTAGATAATTGATTGAATAAGGAGTAAAATATTAACCACCTACATGATGACTTCTTTTTTCGTTGGGTCAATAGATATATACTTAATTGCCTGCTCTTCTGTTTCCATTTTTTCAATTGCATCCACAATCTTTTGAAACATAGTTCTTTTCCTGTTAAAACAAACCAATAAAGTGTATATTACTGAATGTGAGTTCCTGCATTAAAAACAAAATATAAAATCATATTAATGATATCTGTGCTTTTCCTAAGTACTATCCTAGTCATAGTAGTATCAAAGTAATGCTTCCCTGCTGTTGAATGCAAACATTTTAGGTAACCTAGACACTTTGATTTTGTTACATACCACTGGCATGTGAAATAATATGTCAGAGTTCCTGGCAAAGAAACAACCAATTTCCCACCTCTTCAGATTAAACTCTTTGGGATGACATTCTCAATTTTTAGCCTTACATGTTTGTTACCTCCTGTAACATACTGAATTGGGAAAAGTGAAGCAAATACTAACAGATGCTCTGCCACTCCCTCCCATCAAAAATCCTAAGAGTTACTAAGACCTGACTGAAAAGAACTATCAAAAACATAAGCCTGTCTTGCTATTGCTTCTAAATCTTCTAGTTTGTTCTTTGAATTAATGAAATAATGTAATTACTCTTCTCTAAATCTTAATAACTGCTATTAAACAATTTCCTGAATTTTTACCTGTCTTCTGACTTTAAATTGTCCCAGTCATAAAACAAAAGTCTCCACATGTCTTTAAAGAATATACCCATTATTAAAGCACATTGATTCACTAACTTAAGAATAGAATTGATTGTTTGAAATTTGGCATATTTAGCACTGGGATCAGCGGATGTCTGACAGATTTTTTTCATTTTCAGCGTGCTTCTGCTTACTCTGAGTATCTGTTGTATGGTATGTTAAATGTCACACATGCACACAACCTTACAATCAGGCTACTGAATCCACACTTCTGGAATATAGTGTTTGCTGTAACTAAAAGTATATTGGAATCACCTACTAAATGTATTAACCTACTAAGTATTATATACATTCATGCCTTCTCTAATTTGAAAGCTTATAATCAAACTAAGAATGTCTTGGTTTTTGCAAGAATTAGACTCAACGACAATGTTAAATAGGGCTCTGGTGTCTGCATATAAACATCTTTGTATGCTGCATATAAACAACTAAAAACTACAGTTATACATTCAGTAGGACTGATTTTTTCAGTAGGAAATTATACAGAATTTCGTACTTACTTGAAATACAAAGCCAAGTCAGTTGCTATTATTGCAACTTCAAATAAGTGCAGAACGGTTTCATACTGGCGCTTATTTAGGTTCTGGAAGATGTTTAAACTCTGCAAGGTGGAAAGTTTAGGATTTCAATTCCTTTTATAACACTGTCTTTGGTTTGTACTATACAGATTGTCTCACAGAATAGGGTAACAAAATTGGCCAACTACAGCCCTTAAAATAATGATAAAAAATAAAAATTCACATTCCATTAACCTGATTTTCCTGACTTTTTAAATCTTCCCAGTTCCCCTCTTCTTCCTGTTAAACTGGGTTGGCACAATTGCCTGCAGCAGTGTGTGGGACCTACCATGGTACAATGTCCTTTTCCTCAGGCAAAGGGAATGAGAGCATCATATAGCATTTTTCTAAGTGTCTTGGTTTTATTTCCTTCTTTAGCAGAGATACCAGGCCTGTGTGAGCCAGGGCACAGTGACGCTGCTGGTGAGAGCCTCCAGAGGTCCTGCCAGCTGCTCTGCCTGAGAGCAGGAGTCAGTCCCTGGCATCTCACATTTGACAAAGTACATCGCCATCAATAAAGGGAAATGTTTGTTTATTTTCATATCATAAACCTTCTAGGTTTTTATTAACATAGTGCTACTGCTTAGCGTAAGGATTTATCCCGTGGCCTCATGAAGTCAGGCAACAGCATCACCACAGGGATTAGAAGTGGATAATGAGGGTGAAGTGGGTGCCTGCCCTTCTGCGGCAAACAAGGGATGGAGAGGTGCACATGTGCATGCCCTGCTCTTAAGCCACCCTCCAGAAATACCTGGCGGAGAGTGTAAATAGTGTGCTTTGCAGCAGCCGGGCCAGAGCCTGGCGCTGAGGGCAGGGTGGCCGGCGCCCCGCGGAGGAGCAGGGCCCTGAGGGGCAGCCGAGCCGGGGAAGGGCAGCTGGGGACGGCTGCCCCGTGCAGGAACAGCGGTAATGGAGCTGCCATTCCCGGCCCTGTTAACCAGCCAGGGTGTGGGGCAGGTCTTGGCCTGAGGGCAAGGGGCCTCTCCACGGACATCTTTTGTTCCTCAGCTGCCAGAGCCTGCAGCTGAATTCAGACCTCATAAACCAGGCACAGCCGCTTAGTGATAAGATTTTGTGTGTGTGTGTGTATATATATATATATATAAAACATTTTCTGCTTTGGTTTCGATATTAGCTGTTTTGTGCAAACAGAAAAAACCTGAAGAGTGTGAGCGAGGCCCAGAGGAGAAGCTTTCCTATCTGAGGTGAATCTGTTCCAGAAAGAATCACTGATGTTTCTCTAAAAGTGGAAAATGCATAAGAATTTTTCTTAAACTTCTGAATTTTAGCATTTCTTATGTGGACCTAGATAAATCCATGAGACCCAGTGAAATTTGGAATATTGTAACTTAATTGGATCTTCAGTGTTGGTTGGTGTGAGCAGAAGGTCCATGGCATACCTCATCTTGCAGCAGGGTTTTACTGTACTCTAGGTGATGCCTTTCCAAAATGGAAGAGCCGTGAAGCTTTGCGAGGGGAGCAGCTGACCTGTGGAAAAATAAGCAATTATTTAGAGTATAATATATATATATAATTTGAAGGCAATAATTTTTATTCAGGTTTCATATTATTGGTATGATAGTGTAATCTGTATAAATTAGCTATTGGTATGATGCAAAGAAAAAACCCTTACTTGCTTCACTTCATTTTTGTGGCTGAGCAATGATGGAACTTGGAGAACGCTGGGTGTTCAGTGCCCACTAAAGTCAAAGTCATTGTTAGATGCCTCAAAACTCAAAAACTTTGGTATTTAAAATATGCCTTCATTTTGTCCTGCATGTTCAGTTTTGCTGTTTATTTAATCTATGCTCCTTTTAGGTACCTTAAAAGTAGCCTTTATCCCTCTTTTAGTGTTTATTCTCCGCTGCATGGCTTTTGAACTCTTTTATATCTGTAATGACCCGGCTGTGTGCCCTAGGATTCTACTTAACTGTAGCTTAAATCTCAAGTAACAGAATGTGCTGGTTTTACACCACACAATATAATGGAATTTAATTCCTCTAATGCTCTTGGGCTACTTCACTCCCCCAAAATTGCCTTTTTATGGACAGCAAAGTCCTGATAGCTCAGGTTTGTTCTGTTTTACCACAGGTCTTAAAGTGTTCCCCTGACATTGGACTCAGCTTCAAGAAGAGGAAATTCTGCATCAGATTATGGTTGTGAGACAAAGGGAGAAGCATCCTACTTACATGGGCTTCAGGTAGTTCTACATGTTTGGAAGTGTATTTTCCTCCCTTTCCCCTTGTTTTATATCTCTGTTTCCCAGATAACCCAAGGTGGATTGCTACATGGCACCCCTGTTTTCTGATGTGATTAGGACTGTCGTGGTAAAGCCTGATGAGTTCTATAAATAGCTTTACTGCATATGACCTCATGAAGAGGGCTTTCATCTAGGGAAGACCGCAGTGGAAAGATTTAAACCCAACCCGCTACAACCCCCCTTAAACTTGTTTGGATGAGAGGCAGTCCATTGAATAAGAATCAGCATCTGTCATTCTCCTTCCTACGTCACCTGGAGAATCCCTGGGAATAATCAGAAAATCCCTTTGCGTCACTGCTCTAGCACACAGGCTGAAAAGGCTGAAATGTGAGCAGTGGATTCAGGGTCAGAGGGGTAGGATCAATCACTCTGGAGATACGGTTGGTGGAAACTAGCCAGAAAATGGTAAGCTCCTGATACATATAACATTCTGAGAAATGTATTCTCTGGCTAGCACATGGATACAAGCCCACACAGACCACATAAAGTACTAAGTGGTAGGATGTTTACTCCTCAGGAGAAGAGTGGCTCTCACCATGATACATAATGTTTTAATACAAGGGAAAATTTAAATGAATTAATATTTTTTCCATAACAAACAAGGTTTGTTAAAAAAAATCTCAAAGAAATCCTTTGGACTGTTTTCTCAGAATATATTACAGCATGAATTGCAAAGCTTGAACCTCATGATGTGTAACTTCTGGGCCTGTGGACCCAGCAGTAGAACTCAAGCTTGTTGACTCAGACTTTTGTATAACATAGGAGATTACACCTCAGGAAAGGACCTATATCAGGAAACTCAGTGTGAGGAAGAACAACTGAACTAGTCAAATTAGACAGTGGAAAACAGAGCAAAAAATTCTGTCTCACTCTAAACTGGCCCTTGTCTATATTACATCTTGGATCACTTTCCAGAAAAGTGCTTGTGCCCTGTCTTGAAAAAGTAATCCAATTATGGATTTTAATTTACTTTACTAATTTCTTTGTGTCCTCATGCACATGAGGCTCTGTCTGCTGCAATTCAAGCATTGCAAGAGTTTTAAAAAGCTAGAGTCTTAAAAATGGATTGCAGCTTCAGGAGATGCTTCTAAGATTCTGCCTTTGCATTTTGTCTTTGTGTTTCAGCTGCCTGAATTGCTCTGGTACAGAAATCTTCTATAGCATAATTATTTATTCATGCCAGATGAGTATGGCATAGATACCTTATGTTTTTGCAAGTTTTGACATTTTAAAATTTCTTTTCCACTAAAGGGAGTACATATCCATTTTTGATCACTTATACTTACTTCATTTGATACAGGTTATTGGTCCCTCTGTGATCAATGTCATGGCAGAAAGCAGCAGCAACCATGGCAAAGGCTTCTAAATCAGTATAGTATTTCTTTATTTTTCCTGTCTGTAAAAGAAAACAGGCAACTCTGAGTGTGTGTCTTCCTGAATTTTCCATCTGGAGTTGAAAGAATACTAGTTAATGAATTTGGGGATAATATTAGCAACACTACCATCAGCAGAGTAAACATTGTTTGTCCCACATTGAATCCATGTCTCCAGTTATGGTAAGTGATATCCCGATAACCTTTCCTGACTGTGTACATCCATCTTGTAAGGACCTGTTGGAAACAAAAGGGAACAGACAGCTGTTAATTGAAACAGAACAAAGGAATTGCTATTAAATAATTAGAATATACTATGAAATTAATTAATTTTGCAAGTTCTTTGAAAACAAATGTTTTTCATTGAATTAAACATGGAAACAGCAACTTTTTCTTACATAGATGCATATGGATTTAATCTTACACATTTCAGGATTAATTTGATGTTTTTCTGACAAATATGTAAATGTTTCATTGAGAATGGAAGATTGTTAACTATGCCATTAATATTTTAGTATTGCCTGCTTCTAGATTAAAGCATGTAAAACCAGCTATTTTTCTTCTATTTAAAAATAAATATAAACAAGAAAAATAAACCAGACCTCAGCTGGGACTTTGAATTTTTCAACAACATTTATCTCAAAGAACAGTCGTATTCCACAAGTTATCAGGCCGTGCTCTGTAACAGGGAAGTCACTGAAGCGGAATTCATACAGTTCTAAATCTTTTGGATCAGGTAATTCTTCTTTCTATTAGGAAATATCAGAAACAAGGGGTTTTCTGTCAAGAACAAAGTTGGAAAAACTTTTTAAATTTTCTTCAGTAGAAATTCTGTTCAAGGATGCTTACTATGTCTTCAAAGGTCTCAGGTGTCAGTATGAACTAATGTGTATTAAATTATGAAATACAATCATGATACTGCTGGCTTTCTTCTCAAAATAAGTAGATAAAAGCCTTGAGCAATTCCTACTCTGAATTCCAACAAAATGTGTTGCAACCATCTCAATATTTCCTTAGTTTAGAAATCCTGGTCCTTGGAAATTCTCTTCCCTGGTATAAAATCCTATGATTCTCCCACTTTTAGCCTGATCTCAAGGCTACATTCACCTTTTTCTCAACCAAATTAAATTGCCTATTTTGTATATATGATACAGATTCACACTGAATAGTTCACTAATAGCACTAACTGGTAATAGTGCTGTTAGTGAACTGTTGTCTAACACTTTTCATCTCTCTCAAAGCCTAGGGAGACCAGTATCATATTTTAAAGAATGTGCTCCAATCCAAACAAGAATTATTCAAGGAAGTCTGATGCAACACAAAAAATAGCTTTTATTACCACAATATTTCTCTTCCTTTTTATTAGTCTATAAAGGATCTTCACTTTATAGAGAAAGAAAAAAGACGACTGAATGTATGCATATATTTCAACAAATAAGGCTGATCATCGCTTTCCTTCTCCCCGGGTTTTTCCTTCATATCTACACAGATCTGAGATCAAGGACAAAAAAACATAGACCAGTGTTGTTTAAGACCCATTACTTGGTGAATCATCAGATCTAGAAACACCTGCTTTATCCTATTAGTTATCTGGGATTCCAGGTCTTATAATAGGATAAAGCACTTGCATGTAGCCTTGGCAGTGCAGAAGATATTAGACCTTTGAATTTGTGACTCCACAATGTTGAAAGAACAAATTGGTCTTTGTAGATTTAAAAATTCATACCAGTATTATGCTTTTAAATTTAGAGCCTGTATCATAATAATCAGATTTTGCCCTACCCATGGAGAAATTTTATAATGTCTATTATTTTTTGAAGATTTTCATGCTGCTAAATTAAATTTCCTTTAAAAGGCATGTGAAGCTACACACTGTCTGTTGGTGTTTTTTTATTTCATCACTTGCAAGCTGTGTGAGCATCTGTTGTGTAGAAGCAAGTAAAACATTAACACCAATGCATTCCAGCATGCACATATACATAACTAAAAAGAGTTTAATGAGATCTTTTCCCTGTGGCTATGTGTACATTAGCAAATGTGGTATAATAGGAGGAAATATGTGAAGTGGTTGGTACTGGAAGTCAAGAGATTTGTGTGTGTTTTGACCTTTTTTCTTCAGCCTAGCTCTGTTTTGATCCATTAGCAGTGGAAATTCATTCAGTGTTTTCATTCAGAGCACGTCTTTACTCTGAATTTGAGGTTTTTTCAGATAAGTAGGCCAATTCATGTGCTCCAGGAATGCTGAAGTGCACTAAATAGGCAAAAATAGGAGCTTTCTTCCAAAGACAATGCCTTTCTAGATTGAAATACTAAGGCAGACAGAGGACTGCACTACAAACTCATTTTTGTTTTAGTAGTAGCAGAGTAGTAGAGCAGAGGACTCATTAGGTCAAATCTGTTTTGTCACTGTGGAGTCACAGGTCACTGTCTTTAGACTTCTCTACTTATGGAAATGCAGGAAAAAATAATCTGAAAGTAAGTTTGTTCCACTGGACACTCCTACCTATGTTCTCTTACCTACAATGAAAGTGGCCTCACCACAATATCCTTTTTTTATTTTCAGAATTAAATGCATTTATAGATACAGCATTTTCCCTATGAATATTTTAAGAAATTTAACACTTTAAATGTTAATTAATATAAAAATGTCTGTGTAACTCTGACTGTCCAAGTGTGTTGATATACATTTGGGACAGAATGCTTCCCCGTGAGTAGCAGTGGGGGCTGCACAAAGGGGAGAAGAGGTTGAGGATGTGTTACTAAATCAATTCCGTTTAGCCTGTGGAACAATGTTAGATCAACTAACATTGATTGTATTCATCAGGATTTTGCCATACACAACCTTTTCTATGATGAGGACACATTACTCTGTGATATAAATACACCACCTGAATTTTCAGTTTAATGACTTACCAAAATCCTGATGAGATCCTTTTGGTCACATTCTTCTAAACTTTTTGCATTCAATTTCTCCTTGTATTTCTGAAAATGAGAAAGAGTAAGAAAATACAGGTTTTGTGTAGTAAGTTTCCTATTTTCATTTTGTGGCTGTGGACAGAAACTTACCAGGATAGATTCCACTTCAGCAGGGGTGGCCTTTGTCTGGTACATAAGCATTTCCTGAGCAATGTCTTTCCTGTTTTCAAGTTTGTTCATTTTGTCATAAGTGTCAGTATTTAAAACAGACCAACCCAGGAACTGTGTGAGAGTCTGCAACAAAGTCAAGTAAAGCAGAGATGATGCCATGACAACAGAATGAAGCTGAAATTTTGAACTTAGTTTTCTTAAAGTCCCATTTCTGTTAGTGTCCTTTGAAAAGCAAGGTGCCACTCTACTTGTTATAGGCCTTTATCTTCTTTCAGCCAGTTAGCACTCACAGCTTCTAATGGCATTTGGCACATTAAGTAATTAATATTCCCATTTTATATACAGGACTTTGAGGCTTATGAAGCTTAAGTCAAGTGGGTGGACTTGGCTACACTGTGTAGCATCTTATCTTGCCTGAGTGCATGCGATTATGAATGCTCTGTGAACTCCCGTGGTCACAGGCTTGGCATCCACTGGCAAGCAGCACACCATACCTGCTTACCCACTGCTACTTAGGAGATGTTGACCATCATTAAAAAGTGAAGAGATTAAAAGTAAAATTATAAGCAAGTTTTGTTTATTGCTGGAATATAAATGATCACTCAAAAATTTTCAGTTTTATAAAGCGAGGTAAAATCTCAGATTCTTAAGAAACTGCATTGTGAAGAAGATAGACACTTGGCTAGATGTTAGTATGGCCTATTTGAAAAATTTTTGACATATAAAAATGACTTTTTACTACAATATTTTTTTAATATCACATAGCTCCTCAAACCCTCTAATCCTATTAAGCTTACTTCAGTGATCTGTTCATCATACTCGTCAAAAGGTTTTCCATCTTTCCTATTGTAAAATGTTGCAACTCCCACAATTTCTTCTTTTTTGTTGACAATAGGCAATGACAAAACGTTTTTGATAACCCATCCTGATTCGTCCACTGGTCCTTTCTGTAGGAAAACCAAAAACCAGAAAATGTATATTTCTTTGAAAGTAATAATATAACTATGGACAAAAGCAATGAAACAAAAATTTCTTTTTTTGTGCATCACAATCAAATGAGAAATTATTTATGCAATCAATGTATAACCAATTAGTGGCAAGCACTAGAATACTTTTCTACAAAATTTATAATTATTAACATTACTGAATTTACCTGAAATGTGAAGTATTCATCTGCTGGTGCATTCATCATGTTACAAATCTGCAGCATATAGAAAATGACACATTGTTGAAATGGAATATAATGTGCATCAAAACTTGGTCTAATATTTTTAAAAGGAATATTTATTTTCTAAGCTAACAATAGTGAGCATCCTAGCTAGCTACAGAAACTAAAACTGTTTCTCTTAAATTAGATGTGGTTATTCTAACAGACATAATTTTGGAATGTTTGTAGCAAAGTCCCTCAGTGTCTCACAGTGCAAAAGCATAATGCTTAAGAAAATAACTTCCAGTTCAAAATGGCATGGGGGTTTCCAGAAAGAAATAATTGAGTACTAAGGGCTCTATTAAAAATGCTACAGGATTACTCATGGGTGTCATACATCCTGCTTTGAATTACATACATCTATGCAAGAAGATATAGGAAGTTAAGAAAAATGTAAAACCTTGCATGTGATGATTTTCTTACTTTGACATTTTTTGTGACATTTAGCACACCTGGAAAGTGACATCAGACATACATGTTGTTCCTCTGATATCACCACAATCTGAGGGAAATTATCCTGCTGCTTTCACCATTTGTGCTGAGGCCTTGCCTCCATCCAAAATACTGATTCAAGTGATTTCACTGGTAACCAAAGGCACTGTAGGCATCATGGTATTTTTGTAGAGGATTTTGGTCATGGGGAGGTTTGGTGGTTTTTTTTGTTCAATCAGAACAACTGCAAGATTTAAAATGCTAGTTTTTAGTTTTGTTATGAACTTACAAGACCATTTTCAGCCACATATGTTGGCAATCCACTGACAAGACACCAGTGATCTGCTGGAGGTGACCTTTTGAGAGACAATGAAATTAATTTATTTCTACAATGTAGGCATGCTATTCTATCCCAGCAATGTCTAATTACCACACATTTCACCACCTGCCAGTGAATACTCACGGAATGACTTTGATTTCTTCTTGTCCATGTAACAGATAGTCAATAATCTTATAAAAGTTGACTTCCTACATAAAAATATAAAAACATCTAGGTGACTTGTAGAACTTCAATATCAAACTTAAGATTCATAAAAAGAAAAATTAATATTCTCACTCGTCCATCAGGTGTCTTGGGGCCTTTGTAAGGCTCTGCCTCCCCCAGCCGGATTGGCCACTCGTCATAGAACTCCTGAGAAAATGATACACAGGGAAAAAGGGAAAACAAGTCAGTTCTGTGTTCATAGGTAACATCACATCTGTGAATTACAGTTTAATTTTTATTTCTGCTTAGTTTACTATGGTCATTATATTCCAGACAAGAAATGTTTGCCAGCAAATTGCAGGCTAATCTTATCCCTAAATAGTTGTACAGCTTAATTGTCTTTTTAGCAGATATTTCTAAAGCAATAATCAGGCCTGCATGCCTACCCTTTCTTGCATGGAATTATGAATATGAAAAATTATTTCAGAATTGGCCTTTATGTTTATTTTGGTTGTATCCTTTGCCATATTTATATTTTGCATGTAATCTTTGTAACATTGTTAGATTTTAAATAAATTATCCCATTGAGTTAGAAAGCATGGGAACTTTGTGTCTTGGAGACTTCATGTTAGGAGTTCCTAGCAAGTTGGAAAAATAGTTTTTACCTTCTCTTTAGTCATGTCCAGCAGACCAACAGAGTATCTTTCACAATTCAAATACATTCGAATAGTATACAGTGCTTTATGAAACTGTCGTTCTATATCTGTTAGCTCTTCAAATACTTTGTTGGCAGACCACAAAAGCATCTATTTACAACAAAAGAGAAAGAAGATAATCTTCAGAACAGTAAGAAAACATAAACATATGAATCCTAGGCATTCAAAAATGAAGTTATAAGGTTCATAACTGTTAACAAATTTTAAAAAGAATAAATAGATTGTATCCTTACTTCAATAAGATTGCAAGAATATAAAATGGTGGGAATGATAATTGTTTCAGAGAAAAATGAAGTATTTTTATTAAAAAATGCTTCTATACCTGGCTTTTTCGTGATTCGATATTGTGGAGATATGACGTATGATTATTTCTTATCATCAAAGATATAAAGTTGAGGTATTTTTTAAACACCTAAAAATGACAAAGATCAAAAATAAAACAAAAGTATTAAATTAAGATATACAGTCACTCAAACTACTTGTTGAACTAAAAACTGTGTTATTGTGTGACATTTTACCTCTTCATCCTCTTTTGAGAACTCAGGGGCATTAATTTTGTTGAGTGCCATCACAACAGCAAGCACCTCTTTACCCTGTGTAATTGCAGTTGCCAACATATTGACTGTTTTATAACCAGTTTTTTTGTCCATGAAGTCAGAAAAATGGTTGTTCTGAAAGAGAAGGGGAAAAAATCACAAGTTAAATGCACAACAATTACCATGCCAAGAGCAAATGATCATTTTATTTGGTAACTGATGTTTACAATGCTGTGAGCACTGTTTCACTGTGCAGTAGGTTTATACTTGAAAAAACCCACTATCATTACTTAACTTGATCTTGCAGAGTTATACGTACAAGCTTAACCAAGGCATTGGTTATGAAGATAGCTTCTGAAACCAAGTTTTGTGCAGGTCTTTATTATAATGCTGAGGAATTAAAAATATGGGAAATATATGATCTTGTGACTACCTGGGAATCTAATATATATGGCTTGCGTTTTAGAGAACTACTTCATAACTATGTTAATATTTATTTTTATTTAATTATTTCAGTAAATAAAATTCATTATGCATTTCCCTCATACAATATTTAAAAGCACCTCCTGTCCTAGATAAAATACTTATGGCAGAGAAGCATCCCCAGTAGTATTCACCTAGATAGCCTGTCTCTTATTCCTTCCTGTCTGACACACTCCCCTCCCTGTTGCTCCCAGCTCTACAGGCTCTCTAGGTGAAAGGAGATGGATGTAGGTATAGGATATAGGACCAGAGCTGCTTTTCTTGAGTGTGTGATCTAGTGGGAATAAGGCTATGTGACTAATGAATGAGCCACAACTCAATACTCTGTATTTATATTTTCATCCTCAAAACCAAATGCTGAGGAAGGTTTAGCGAAAGCGATTATTTAATTTTTTTTTTAATGTAAAAATATTGAGAAGCTAGTTCATGCTTCACGGATAACTGTTTTATTTCCTCATATCCAAAAAAATCTTGGTGTTTTCTTCAAAGGCTTTAGTGTTCTCTTTAATAAAAAAGGGATTTAAACATTTTCAGGGAAATCTGTTTGTCAAGGGTTGTTATGTTTTGTTATGTTATTAAGAAAATACATCTGAATGAGGTGAGTTATGAGTTGGAGGTTTGAAATCTGTTAATATATTTATATTGAAATGCCGTGGTTCTACTAAGCAGCTAAAGTAGCCAGACTCTGTCTTCACAGAGCCTTTTCCATCCCCTCACATTTCACTGCTAACATGTCAGTACTCAAACTTCCTCAGAGATGAGCACTCAACTAACTCACTTATACTGAATGTCTATGCTCAGAGCTGGCAGACACTGCTGCCATTCCTTACTGCCTCAGCTTAGGCAGCTGGCATCTGCGTGGTGCATCCCAAGGGGTCTTCCTTGCTGATAGGCTGGAGAATGCTGCAGGGTGCCACATAATGGAACTTCAGCTTTCATAGATTATACATAAAGCTGTTTAAAGAAAACCCCAAACAAATAAGCATTTTCTAGGATATAAAATCAAGCATGACAATGCTTGGAAATGGCAGAATTAAAATTGTTTGTCTATTATTTAGATTTTTCCTTTTAATTTTCTTTTGCCCTACTTCCCTCTAGCAATTGTTTCTAGTATAGGTTGAGTTATAGCATATACAACTCTAACAAGAAAGACAGAATTTTATTATGTCATCAAAATATAAGGGTTTGGGCTTTTTCCTTGTTTTTCATAGTCTTTAGGCAGTCCATCTGTTATGTTTGCATTTTATATTTCCTTCTAGGGCTGCATTTCAGTGAAACAAATTAAATGTCTGGAAGTAACTCTTAAATATTGTATTTATGCCCTGGGCTCTCTTACAGAGAATTTATTCCCTTAAGGACAGTCTGTGTCATCCCCATAAATCTCATTCAATGTATCAGGCTCTATTTAGGAAAGTGAAGCCACTTTTGAATATATTGACCATGTGAAAATGGGACGCTTTCTCTGTTTCCAGCAAACTCCCTGAGTTTTCTCTTTTTCTCAGAGAAAGGCATAGGAGCATCTCCTGTAACAGACATCCAGAGAAAATGCCAGGCAATCTGTCTCTTCTGTGTGAGAATCAAATACTGTTCTGTAGCCTGCTAAACAAGTATATTATTACATGGAAATATTCGGTTTTCTGTGGGATTTATTAGCTACTGACAAAACCATTCTGGACTTGGGTGTGGTATTGAGCTTTGGGTTTTGCACTTCTGACTGTCTCAGCCATTGAAATCCCAGTAAATTAGACAGGTAACTTGACCCTGTCTTGAAGTCCCTCTGTGTCACTAAGAGCATCTAGCGTTCCTGGTGAGACCCAGGTTCCTGGGTTTAGGGTACTGTATTCTGCTGTGAAGGAATAAATAAACATTTCAGACACTCCTGGATTTCTGGATACTTCAAAGGGATCTGTAGACACTAAATTATCTGAATCAGCAGGATTCAGCTGCCGTGTCTTACTTTCTTTAATAATGCCAGAATTAAGGTACAAGCAGTGGTAATCAGAAGTGTTCAGAAGAAGCACTGGTCGTGAAATTTTTGCAAAGGATAGAAACATTTTAATACAAGTCTCTGTTAATAAACAGAAAGTTTAGTAACCACAAGCCATCCTGTGCCTAGATAGTGTGAAGCAGAAAGATAAAAATATGTTGTAATGAATTGGCAGCATTCCCACAGCACATACAAATTCTCCTGTCTCCCGTGATTTGCATATATGAGCAAAACATTGTGCTTAGATTTAGGCTTTTCACTACTGGATATTTTATATAGGAGTTTTGGAACCTTTCTAGGAGTTTTGAAGCCTTTGTTTCCAAGAGAGCTGTAAAAATATTTTCTCTTGGAAGCATAAGCGCTTTCTTTTTCCCAAAGAAAACCACTCTTCACAATATCTAAGAAATCATGTTCATAGATGAATAAGCAAGAAATGTGGTCTGCAGTACCAGAGCCAGAAGAACATCTTCGTGCTTCCATGACTATATGAATTTGGACACTTAGTCTACTTGATCCTAATCTTATGAATAAAACTATCTTTTAGAACACTGTTTTGAACATTCAGCTCTCAGTTAAATCACAAAATAGGCTTTAAAAGAGAAATCATGGAAAGGAAATCTGCTGCTAACTCCCTAACTGTAGTACATTTGCAGGCATTTCCTACTAGCTCCATTTAATGTTGAGATTCCAAGCCATTTACTATACAATGATCAGTTCTTTAAATAGGCCCTAAGATATGCAACATATCCTGGATTTGCAGGAAGGCAGCACCAGAACCTAGCTAGCACAGCCCTTTTGATGGAGGAATGTTTCCTAATATCCCATCCGAACATCTCCCGGCACAACTTGAGGCCACTTCCTGTTATCCTATTATTTGTTAGTTGGGAGAAGAGGCTGACCCCCACCTTTCAGGGATTTGTAGACATTGATAAGGCCCCTCTAAGCCTGCTTTTCTCCAGGCTCAACACCCCCAGCTATTTCAGCCACTCCTCACGGGACTTGTGTTCCAGATCCTCCTTCAACTTTGTCACCTTGCTCTGGAGATGCTCCAGCACCTCAATATGTTTCTTGTAGTGAGGTGCCCACAACTGCACACAGGATTCAATGTGTAGCCTCACCAGTGCTTGGTACAGGGCAGCAATCTCTGCCCCAGTCCTGCTGGCCACACTGTTTCTGATCCAAGCCAGGAAGCCCTTGGCCTTCTTGCCCACCTGAGCACTGCTGGCTGGTGTTCGCTGCTGCCGATCAGCGCCCCCAGGTCCTTTTCTGCCAGGCACCTTTGCAGCCACTCCTCCCTGCATTGCTGGCTGCAGCTGAAGTGACCCCACACACAAGGGATAAGACTTAATCCTGCAGGTGAGGAGAAGGGGCCAAGATAGCAGATCCCTGTTTTCCTCCACCTCTTTCCCCTTGTAAAGCACAGAGGAAGAAGGGGTTACTGTGACCCCTTGCAGTTACGACTATTTTGCTCCTATTGGGTGGGAAGTTTTGTGTTGGATAGATGAGCTCAGTCTGCACTCTTTTTTTATTTTTTTTCTTTTGTTTTCTTTTGTTTTCTTTCTGGTAATTCTACAGTATTTTCTTCTCTTCCTGATCTTTTGTTCTTCCACTGATTGTCTTGCATTGGCTCAAATTTCTCAAAATTTTAACACTTTATAGGTGGTATTAATATGCTATAATGTTTCATCTCTTACTTAGCCTAATTTCATCTCACATGTCTTTGTTTCATAATTATATAACTGAGTATGAATAGAAAATAAAAAGCCCATACTACCATCTACCTGGCCCTTTCTTAGGCCACATTCCAAAAATTATGTATTGTCAGGGATGTAAATTCATTTTAAGATGTAACTTACTAGCAATACAGAACAAATTCACTTTGTTATTGTCAACATGACTGGAGTTATATCACTGAAATGCCTGCTTGTTATTTGCCACATATAGTGACTATTTTGCAACTTATTAAAATTGGATTTGTATTATATTAAGTGCTTTTTTACATGAAACAAGAAAATTACATAAAAGGGAACTTTTAATTTTAAGTTGTAATGTACTTTTTTCTTCAGTTTTGGAAACTTTCCTGTTAGAATAGTAAATAAAGGAAAGAATTGGTTGGGGTTTTCTTCTGGAAGAAACAATGAATAGGAATTCATTCCCGTATTAAAATATTTTTTGGTAAATTGACTAAATCTTTGCCATTATAGTAGATTGGAATGTGTTTCCATTTTTCCAGTTAATATTTGTTGAGTATGAGTTTCTAACAATCTGGTGTTGATTGTCAAGATAAAATAAAATGGAGGAGCAGACATTTACAGTGCATATTCTTGCCATGCAAAAAGCTATCTCAGACAGCCTGGAGTCTGGGGACCAGAACATCCACATTAATCTGACACTCCTGTCAGTTTAGACAGGCCTGGAATTAAAGTCTCTCCCACTCTTGGGTTAAAGTGTAGAGCTGCTGTTCTGAAGCTGGATCAGCTTACAAAGGGATGACACCAGTGCTTGCAACTTGAAGATGTGTTTAAGTTGATCTGTACCATAGGTGTCCAGTGGTTAGATTGGGTGCCACAACAATCACTCTTCTGGCTGCCTAATTTGAGTTGGAATCTCCCATGGTCTCTTGTTTCTTCACTTCACTAGGGGTTGTGAATTCCAGTGCAAGACCTCTAAAAATGAGGGCTAGTTATTTCAACATCAAAATATTTCAGCCCCTTTATGGATCTAATCCAAAAGCCTTCATTTCTTTTGAAGCATTTTCCCACCATTTTTATAATTTTATACTCAACTAAAACAAATAATATTATTTCTTGAGTTTCCAGTCCTTAATTAAATCCTTGTTTTCAAATACCTTTGAGTTGAAAGGAACAGTGCAATAATTGAAATAGGTTATGGATTAGAGCAAATATATAAAGTCTTTATTATTGGCTCTTACAAGCTGAGAATGTGAGATTTTGATTCCCCAAAAAAGACATACTCCTTGTAGAAGTATTTTTTAGTTCTTAGTTTTATTTGGAAATAATGACTTGGAGAAAAATGTAAGGTAATTGTACTCTCCTTTATAATGTTGTTTGTGTTATCAGTTGCTGTTAAAAGAATATTAATGGACATGCCCAATTTTTGTAGCCTATTATTTTACTTTGCAATATTTGAGGCACATAATCTGCTATACACTGTGAATAATGTGAGACAAATTATTAGGGTATTGGTCCTGCCTGGCCTCCCGTTTCTCACAACTATTAAATCCAGGATTAAACACTATTATCTCTTACAGTCAACAGGTCCATAATCTTGTGGGGAGGAGACTGACTACTAAGTTAATTATCGAAGGTCTGTATCTTTTCCTCCGCTTTTCTTTTCTGGAGCATTAGTCAGGATGAGGAGCTTCCTCACGTTTATTGGTACCTTTCCAGTTAGAAGGAGATAATCCCTAAAGAATTGGTTACCAGGCACTAAAAGTGGAGTAATTTATTTTGCAATGATTTATTGCTGTTGTGATCTTTTATTGCATTTACTTTTGTTATAAAGGGGTAATGGTTGAAGCCTGAAAATGTCACATCATGCGTTTGTCAATGTTGTCATGTACTTAAGACTTAAAAAACACTATGCTGTTTGGATATGGACTGTGTCAACAGTAAAAAGTGGATAGAAATAACATTTTTAAAGTACTATAGCCAACTAGAAGTAATCATTGTGCATTTTGTATTCTGACAAGGCACTAGGGGAAAAATTCTTCTCTGGCTTAATTCTTCCTGTCACTTTTTGTTCATAATTTGGGTAGCAGACAATCTTGTTTGACTGAAGCGTATATGTAGAACTGAAAAATAATTATCCTTTCTAAAATGTGATAAAGACTTCAGTGGCTGCATATTTCTGCTGCCATGGACTAATTATGTGCTTTAAACATTAGTGACTGCAGTGGCTGCAGTTCTGGGTTTGCTATGGAGATAAAGATTCTGGTGACATAATTGGGACCTCTGCTTGTGTGAGGAGTATGAACTTGGACATTGACTTTTTGTACACAAAGAACGAAAATCCTGACATTTTTGAGATCTTTAGGGTTGATTTTAAATATCAAACATTGGTTCCACAGAAGTCTCTGGGAGTTTTACAATTATGTAATAAACTGTCAATATTCTGATGATATGTAGTTACCAAATTTAGATGAATGGCACCATAGTTGAATTGCATTTTTAAATGTGTGCCTAATGGCATAGACCTCAGTAATCCTAAGAGAGTAAATGAGTGCCTAAGTAAAGATTACCTTAGAATGATTGAATAATAACAGATACTCAGCTGACATAAATCAATTTCTGAGCACAAAACACCTAGCAGGATTGGATGGACAGAAAAGTTCTCTTACTTAAGCATGTATAAATAACACTTGTCACAAAATTTTGAACAAATCCTATTGCAAACACAAAAATATTTGTTTAGCCCTGCTCTGGGCACCTCTGACATAATGATATTAAGAAGAGGTGCAGTGTCTGATAGGAGGCACATCTTCCCTGATCCTTCTGATCTTTTCTCACGTAATCAGTCTTATGAACTTGGACGGCTCATCCTCCAATCTCCCCACGTGATGATAAGAGGCAATAAATCAGACACTTCTTGTCAGAACAGCAGCCATTGAAGAAAGGATATTAGTGGGCAGTTGAAAATGAACTGATGGTTTTCTCAAATCAGACAGTCTTCTGTTAGCCCCTGTGATTCCTACTTACATCTGAGGCAGTTTACTGTATATTGCAATGTTATTTTCCTATATATAAATATTCATATGTTTCTGAGCTTTAAAAGTAGTCCTTTATAACTTTTAGCATGACAAAAGATATTAATTTATGTTTACCTCCTGCAAAACACAGTTAATTGCAGTGTATAAATATTTTGATTATTTACGTGGAGCTTAGGACACTGTAGTGGTTTCTATCTCTGAAATAATCTGGAATTTTAAATTGACTGTATAGGAAATACTGAGAATCCATACTGCTGTCTTGATAATTATCTTAGTATCATTTGATTATGTGCAGATTTTCAACATAGGACTAAAAAGAAATGAAGATGCCAGCATTTTGATGATGCAAGGTTAGTTATTTTTAAGGAAATCTTAAAATTCAAAGCATATTTGAAATACATGTCCCCATGTATTTCAGAGCTGTTTCTATAGCAGACCTCACACATGCGTGTTTCACTTTTGTTAGGTCACTCACCATTTTAATTAATGTTTGTAATAAATAATAATAATTAATATTTAAATTAAATGAATAAATAATGTAATAAATAAACTCTTATCAGCACCTTAAAGAAAGAAGGTGATTCAGCACAGATTCAACAGGAACTTCAAAAATGTCAGAACAGCTCTGACTCAATAATTTTCTTCTATAGATGGTTTTGAACAAAAGCCCTGGATACAGACATACTCAAAATCAAACCTATTTTAAATCAAACACTGACTTAAAGCTGAACATATATGTTGACATCATCTTCCCCTGTCCTCATTCACTTACTAATAAGGATACATCTTCATTACAAAAGCTGAAAATTAAATGATTCAGAGATGCATGCATGGCAGCATGAAATGGTATCAGCTTGCAAGCCCATACTGGAAAACAGAATACAAGCCTGCCTTGTTCAGCAGAAACTCAGGTATTTAATAGTCTCTATTAATCTAATATTCTCCTCCACTATTGTAGTCATTGACATTACAACTACTACAGGGACACTGAAAACACCGAACTAGGCTACTTTTTGTGGTTCTATTGGATTTTAAGCAATCTCTGCTGATGCTTTTCTCATGTTATTGGTCTGGATTTCTGTCTCTGAGATTTTTCTAAAGAACAACTTTTTACATGAAGCCCTGGGCAGGAAGCTGCATAAACAAATGCACAGAACCCCCTTCCCCAAGAAAAGTCACTTACCTTTGTCACATCAGGTATGTTAAAAAACTTCTTGGTATGAGCAACCCATCCCACTATCCCCGTGTCCAGAGGAAAAACAGTCTCATTTTCTGGTTTCACCAAATTCTCCTCATATTTGGAAGTTGGAGTGATATCAAGAATCCTGGAGGCTACCTCTGGAGTACCATTTCGGGAACGACACATGAACAGACTACACCGATCAGCTGCCAGCAGCTGTGCCAGCCTCTGCAGGGCCTTGTGCACCATCTTTTCCATAACACATGCCTCATCCTGAATTTCTGTTACCAACTCAAAAATTATGTTACATTCCTCCAGACGGGACATGTCTTTGAAGCTGACTCCTTCCTTCACATCTCCAGGGTTCACGTTAAAGATACTTCCCACCACTTCAGGTCTCATTTTTCGGTCGAAATACTCCTTGGCAAACTGGGGATTGTTCTCCAAGTATTTTTCAACGGCATCTTTATTTACCTCACCCATTTTTGCTGGCTTTTTCTTAGGATTTCTTTTAGAACCGCATCACCATCAAAGCAGGAATGGCAGCAAGAAGTCCTAACCTGTTACTAGTAAGAAAAATGTACTTCGTGCATATTGTATAGCTCACAGATATAATACATTCATCTTCCTCTGTGGCTCCTAAGCCTTCTGATACTCTTGAGGTATGACAGAAGGCACTGGCTTAGCATCTTCTTAGTGTGAGATCTTGGAGACCGCTAATTAAAGAGATGTCAGGACACTAAACCCCTGAGCATTCTTAGCTCATAAATCCTCAGAGAGTCATTTTAGCATTTTAAACTAAACAATTAATTCCTGTAAAATTGTCTGATGCGTAGATATGTGTACCTGTATGTTATGTCCTTCATTCACTGTATATACACTGTACACAGAAATTTCTATTAAAACTTCAGAGGAGAAATTCCACCCAGATCCTTACCCCACATTATACACGTGCACAGACGTACACACGTGTATTAGTGAGAGGCACTTAAGGGCAGGAAAACAGAATGTTATGGAGAAATCTTTTTAATGGTAGAACTTAGCTTTCCTTGACATAGTCAGGAGATGATAGAAATTGGATTACTGAAAGTAAATAAATATGAAGCTATACATTAATAAAATGGGTGAAGTCCTTAAGACTTTACAGAAGTCTGAGCTTGCTCAAGTGCTTGAATGATTTACCTAGGTGAATATGGAATAAAAGAATTAGAATGTGACTTAGCACAGCCAGATATGGCTTATTCTTTTTCTTTTCCTTCAAAAAGAGAAAGCCAAAATAAATAATAAAATCAGAAAACTGATTAAGTTCAAACTGAGGAAACAGTAAAATTTCTATTCTATAAGCATAAATATCCAGTCTGGGTCTACACTTTCTTCAGAAAAAAGTTGGAGATGTCTGTTCTATTAAATAGCACAAAAAGGATAATAACTGACAAACATTAGGCAAAGAGGGAATCTTGACTCTGGTCACAGACATACCATAAATAACCACGTATCTGTATAGGTACAGATATGTGGTTATACATGTTTAAAGTTTCCTGCCATTAGAAGTTCAACATTACATACATGAACAGAAAAGGAATGGTGCAAAATGTGTTGAATTTGTGAGCAAACATTCCAAAGCTACATGAGTAAGAAGGTTGAATTTAAGTGCCAACTACAACAGTAAATGATCTGTGTTCATTGAAACAGATCTGAATTCCAGCACAGTAGGAGGACTGCAATACAATTAATCTTACTTCTGTTTATGGCATCCACATAGGTCAAAAGCAATGAGAGATTCTTGGTGTAAAAAATAAAATATACACCCTTTGGCCATTCTTAATTTGAAAATAGTTTTGCCAAAGTACATCATCTGTCTGCCAGAAGCCACAGTGTGTCAACATTAGTATTTATCAACAGATCTCAAAGAATCAACATGGGCAACTGACACAGATACTCTAGAGCACAAGGAACAGGTCACTGATAGATGCTCAATGACACTTAACATTACTTTTCCCTCTGACCATTATATGAAACACTATGTGTGGAACTAATTTTTGCCAGACTGCAGATGCTATACAGATTTTAAAATGCATATGAAAATCAGCACATTACGAACACAATTTGGCCTGGCTCCTTTCCTCTGACTGGGTTGCTGCCCCCAGCAGCCTTGGGGACAGGCCCCTCCCTGGTGGGTGTGTGAGTTTGCAACATCTTCTTGACAGGTGACCCAGTGATAGGAACTTGTGGCAGCACAGCAGAGCGTTCTCACTGTTGTACACACGCACAGTTTACAAGAAAACAGCAGAAGGCACAGTTATTCTTACTCAAATTCAATATTAGTAGTTTCAATATTTGATCAATACATATAAAAGCAGTAGAGACTTGAAAATAATTTTATATGTAACTACACAGAGTTAAATTAGTGCTTGTCACCTTCCTAATTTCTAGCTCATTACTTTTCATTCTGCGATTTAAAAGAAGAGGATGTTGAAGAGCCTCAGTGAAATCATGTGAAGGAATAGTAACATGTTTTTGCATTATGTGTTCAGTCATATTTTTTTACTGACTTTGGGACATTCCACATAGTAGTTCCTTTGAAGTAGAAGGCGCCTATAGAGCATCTGTCTCATGCCCCGTTAAAACATTCTAAAAAAATTAACTTCTATGTAAGACTTACACATTCATCTTTATTGTATGTGATAAATCAGTTCAAACATCAATTCTTTATATTGTGATCACATTAATTCAGTGAAATAGAGCGGCATGTCACTTTCTGGAGGAAGAACAAGTGAGTACAGGCAAACTGACCAAGCGATACCATTTTCTTTGGGGGCTGGGAGGTTGGGTGTTCACATTTTTGTAAAGTAACGAATTTACTATCATTTTATTATCATTTTTTTTCTATGGGCAAGATCACCTAAAATGCTTATCATGCTTTCACCAAATCTCCTTCATGCTCATATCTTTTTACAAAGGATAAACTACACTACTTGTACTGCAAGATAACAAATAAAGATAATTTTTAAATTAGGTACTACTGTAAGGTGATACATTTTCTTTGCAATAAAATATTTCAGATGTATCTGGGCTGTCCCATAATCATAACACAATAAGAATATCTTTATGACATTCTTGTGTCATAAAGAAATTCTTATTGTATTTTCCTTAATTTAGATACACTCTTAAAATTGCACTCTTGTGCTGTCAAGTGTGAAATTAAATGGAAAGAAAAATCACAAACCAAGAGAAGTTCTTTTTGTAATGTTGTAATGAATTTTAAAGTTTCTCTGCTAGAATATGACATTTATTTTCTGTTATATCTCTTTTAATCTATTTTTTTCCACAGTATTGAACATTTTATCTTTATTAAAGCTAATTCACATTTATATTTAAACTTAGTTTAATTTTAGAGACTCTCAGAAGTATGTGTTCTTTGTGATTTTAATACACATGATGTCATTTGCCTTTGACGTTCATAGTACCTACAGAAATTGAACTATTTATGGAGTAGTTCTTAGTAGTAGACCATTCCTGAGCCCTTGTGATACATGGAAACTCCTAAGAAGGATAACTGACAGACATGGTTATTTAAATAGATTCAAGCAGCACGTAAATGTCAAAGGCATTTATAAGGTTTCCCAGTTCAGCTCAGTGTTTGTATCTGAATGTCTCTGCCCATCCTCATAGCAGTTAATGTGGTTTATTCAGTTAAGATTTTCTGAAAAAACACAGATCAAACATATTTATTTCTGTTGCATGACTTTTGATGTGATTAATATCTTGATCACTGTCTGGACATTGGAGATTCATATGTATAATCCAAGAAATTAATATTCAGAGTTGTTTGGATTTTTTTTTCGAAATTGATAGGTTGTGAGAAAGGATTCTGTAGGTTTTTACAACAGGTACTGTGTGACCCTAACACAGCCAGGTTTTGACACTAAAATGTTTTGGTGTCACTGACTTGGTATCTTGGTTCTTGGTATGGAACCCTCATAAACATCCTTAATTTCATGTTTCTTTTAAAATAATTCTCTAACCCTTTTCTTACAAAAATAATCTTGAAAACATAAACACAGAAGATAGTAAGTTAATTGCTTTTTCCATAGAGCTGCAAATGTTTATGTTCTCTTAAAACTACCAATTATTATCTCTGGGGGATCATGAAATTAGTAGATTATAGAGATTATAGACTCTGGGGGAGATTTCCTGTAGTAAATGGCCAGTCTAGTGTGAAGGGCTGTCAGATGTACTGCAGCTTTGACCAAAAGTACGGATTTCTTCATAGTTTGGCATGAATTTTAGCATACAGAATAAGGCAAAAGGCAGCAGCTTTTCAATGTCAGCCATTCTCACGTTTACTCCCTGGAGATCTTAGGTTACTTGACAATTTTTTACTATTGAGAATGTTATTCAGCACCGCTGAGAAGGGTCTGACTGTCTTCTTCATGCCCTCCTGTCAGGTACGTATGTTGTTAGGATCCCCTCAAACCTTTTTAGGCTGACGAGTCTCAGCTCTCTCAGCATCTATTTTTGTCAGATTCTCCTATTGCTTTGTGAACTTTGTGGTTCATTGCTGGACTCAGTACATCAGGTCTGTGTCTTCCATCATTTATAATTTAGAGCTCTTTTCACCTAGCTGGCCAGCTTGTTGGTGAGCTTTAGATCTTTGTTTTAAATTGTTTCCATTTTAGTAATATGCCTAGAAAACATTTCAATTCAGAATCACACTCCTCAAGAAGACTTGCTAAAGAAAACAGAGGTACCATTTAAAACTAGTTGTTAGTAAATACTGTTTATAAAGAGCTCAGTGTAAATTTACTCCCTAAACAAAATGTCGCGTCATTAAATTACAAGAACAGGTAGTACACAGGCTGGCATGGAGCAAAGGGCAATCTCTTCTATTCCATTCTGTCCTTGACCTCTGTACTCAGACTGCCACCAAGAGGAGCAGTTGTGATGGTGGCAGTGTACACTGCTGTCCCTTACAAAGTACACCGAGCTCCCTGGCACAGCTCATGCCATTTGTTATTGATATTAGTCTGGTTTCACAGGGCAGTGGCTACACTTGCATCCTCTGCTCTGCGCACACAGTGGTCATTCATTTGCCTGCAAATCTGCCTCTGAGAGTTTAATGGATGCCTATATTTATGAATGGCATTCTATAAATAAACAATCAAGAGAACACAGCAAAAGGTCTTTCAATCTGTGTGTCGTCTGGCTGGAAATGGATGATCCCTTTCCTACTAGCAGTTTTTGAATCAACTTTCTCCTAAGAGCTCGACTAATTCTTGTGAACAAAAACAAAATTTTAGTTATTTTAATACATAGAGTTTGAAAGTTGCAGTGTTAAAAATGTTTAAACAGTAATTTGATTAGTTTCTTCCTTTTTTAAAAGTAATAAATAAAGATAAAATAATTCCTATAATTAAAGGTTTTTTCCCAGCCATTTCCTTCCATATTTTTTCCTTGCTATACCTAATTGAAAATATTGCAGAATTTTGCATGCTATTAATGTAGAAAATAATCCAGTCACAGAATCACTGCCAGAAGTTAGTCCCTTTTCTGTCCTCTTGGCAAAATGCATAGGTAGAAGACCTTCTTTCCCTTTTCATTAAATATAGTTCCAAAAAATGCATAGTGACTTAAAAAAAAATTTGGTAATATTGATAATATGCTGCCAGACTCAGGTATCAGAAGTCATGTATGAAACGTATTTAAATAATTTATCAAATTTTAATCATTCCCTTAAATATAATTGTCTGAGCTTTCCCAGAACCAAGAAATCCTTGGATATCAGTGATTGGATCTATGCATAGTCCTCTCAGATGCAAAATCCTGGCCCAAGTTCCTTTCCGTTTGCATGAGAAGTATAAATTTGTGAGGTGAATATCTAGGTCTGAATGAGGATCACTCACTGACATCATTTCTCAAGCAAACTCAGAGCCCATTCAATCCAAATGATATTTAACTGGGGTAAAGTTTACGCTGTTTATGAGTTTACACAGTTCTGCTGGCATCTCTTAGGACTGAGGAAGAATTCACCCTTAATTGCCATAGCAATGCTCGTCTGCCGGAAACCTTCCATTCCTCCCCCAGCACACCCTGATCTACACTTAACCAACAAGAGAGCAGCCTTTTTGCCTAAAAACCCTGTCCCACTGAACCAAGGAAGTGTTCATCTGTAACCCTGAGAGGACTCCATCAGTGTAAGCTGCGTCTCCGGCAGGCAGTACTGGAGGTACAGCCAAAGCAGAGGAGGCAGAGAGCCCAGCTCCCTGTGTAACCCCCATGTCATTCTGACTTGCCCAGCTTCTCTTCTGCACTTGTCAAAATCTGACTGGGAAATACTGGTGTGATTTCACTGGAGCTGCACTGCCCCAAATTCCTAAAGATAACACATCGAAAGAAGATTTTCCTTGGGCATTGTCTAGAGTTTGTAGAGATCCCAAACTTGAGGACCTGAATAACTGGAAGTTATAATTCCTAAATGTGTCAGGCACCTCCACCAGACATAAGTTGCCAAATATTGCAGAGATCAGTAGAGGTACACAATTAAAGAAATGCTGTGACATAGCTTATACAAAATTACATGTTTCTGATTCAGATTTATTAAATCAGATTAATTTAGGAGACTGTAATATCTCTTGCATACATTTAGAACTGATCTTATTAAAACTTATTAACAGAAGTAAATTTTTGTTTCATTGACACCTGGTTTCATTTCCTGTCGGTAAATCTTCTGACAACAGCAGTATGTATAAAAGGAACACTGACCTAGATTTTCAGAGGTGGTCAAATCTCAGCAGGTTTTGACATATGTGCATGAGTGACTGTGGACTCCTTTGAAAACTTCATAGACAATTATGCTATTGAAAAACTTTATAGGAACAGATTTGATCCTGCAAGAACCTCTCTGGTAATATAAAGCAGTATGCATATTTTTGAACAGAACAAACTTAGGAGAATTGATAATATTTCACAAATTGGCAAAGAATAAAGAAATAATTGTTTTCTTTGCTATTAAATAAAGTAATAGATTCAAAACTTATTAATTAAACTATAATCCATCTTATTGCTATCAGTCATGTGAGACACTGAACAAAGAAAATCCATGTTCATTTTGATCTTGTTCACATTATGAATTCATATATTAAGACCAGTGAGTGTTTGTAAAGGTTTTATAAAAATGTATATGTATCACTGGTATCACCATTGCCAGACTAGAGCAAGATTTTGAAAGTCACCAGAAGAATAGAGTTTGCTTTTTCTCTTCAGTCTTTGTAGGAATTAGCAAATTTGAAAATCTCAACTTAAAAATGGAAATGTTGATTTATTGCAAAGATATCACTGAAAGTTTCAGGACAATTAATATACATACACCCTTCTAATTCCCTGTGTTAAATATGTTATTTACTATTAATAGAAGCTTAATATTAAATATAGTGGAATTTTTAATGGTTGATGTTATCCAGGAATTCAAAGGCAGACATGGAACAGCCCTGAGCAATAGATGTTTAAGAAAGTGAACAAAACATATTCACTGTGCAAAAAGCCTCCAACATAAAACAGAAAAGGAAGATAAATCAATCAGATTGTTTGCATTACATATGAGAAGAGATTGTAAAGGACAGCAACAATAAGAAGTCTAATTTTTTACGAATGTATGAAAGGAATATTAAGTAGACTACTGGGAAAGGCCATGCTGAATATACTGGTTAAAGCTGTATATTGGCTACTATTGAGGTATTTTTTATACTACATTGGTATCTCCATATTTATATTATATTTTTGCTTGATTTTTAAAGTAATGAATACCAGCCTTTCAAATAACAGGCTTCTGCCTTTATTCTTTTAAAAAGTGGGAGGTGAAAAAGGTAGGTGAATTAGTTCTCTTGGTAACAATCATTCTTATCCTGCTCTGGTTACATGCCTAGAAAATAATTAACAGATTTTCTCTAATGCTTCCTAAAGATGTTGAAACTAGAGAACAAATATTGACTGAGAGGCAGCAAAACTTGCCTGGACAGGAGAAAATAATGGTTTATATAACTGAAAACAGTTTGCCAAAAACAGAACAGAAGTTATGGAATATCTGATTTAAAATTAATCAGATGTCAAAACAGCCAGATGTGGTGTGTACCTGCACTTGGATACTTGCAGGCCACACTTAGGTTCTGCTACCACATAAAAGGGCTCTTTCGCCATCCTGAGCATCTGCAGGGCCCCCGTTCCTGTTGCTGGGCGCTGCTCAGGAGATGATTTAGCCAAGAGAGCCCTTTGGAAGCGAGAGGGAGCCAGTCATGAGGACTTTAAGAGGTTCTGGCATGACCAGGCTTTCAGAAACATGAGCAGAAACTTGCAAGTATTATGTTTGCCACTGTTTATCAGGGTAGAAGAGGAAAGGACTTTGGGAAGGAGGTGGAGGAAACAAGTCTGCACCTTGTAACTGGGTCGAGCATATTGGGTAAGATGGATTTTGGACTGCAGTGTGTAAAATCACAGAGGAGGTGGAGGCAGTTCACTCTCCCCCATGCAAAGGGGGGATGCCTCTCATCCCATTTGTTTTCCCCACACATGTGCACACCCCTTCCCCCAGGTGTGAGCTCTGCTTTCAGGTTGGGAAAAACAAAGAGAGGCATTTCTTCCTAGCGCCTGCTTGGCTGCAGATCAGGGTCAAAGACCACCTGAGCCCATGGGTGTTACGCAAGAGGCTGTTGTGAAGGGGCCCCAGCCTGCAGCATCCACCAGCCCGCCTCCCCGCTGCCCTCTCCAATGCTGGCCCTGCGGCTCAGCGGGTTGCGAAAGCCCCAGGAGTACATAAAGCATTCCCTGCCTGGGCGCTGCCGCCACCATCAACACTTGGGCTCTCAACAGGCTCCAAGGACCGGCGCTCTCTGTAAGGGACCCTGCTGTTGTGGGCTGGGGACAACCAGGGGCCTTGCCTGAGGGAAAGCTGCGTGACACCCTGGCGACCTATCAGGGCAGCCTTCCTGCCTTCACTTGTGTGACAGAGCCTGTTTCTGATGCTATTCTCTGTTTGCTGCAGGGACAGGATGGCCCACACAGAGAGAGCTCTGCCCTGGCTGCTGCTGCTGTCACTGGCCTTGATGGGCAGCAGCACTGCAGAGCGGGACTGCCGAGTAAGCAGCTTCAAAGTCAAGGAGAACTTCGACAAGACCAGGGTAAATCTTCTTTACTCTCCTGGATCGGTGATGTCTTGCATAGCTCTTTCCAGGCTACAAAATTTGACATTCAGTAGCACCAGTGTGGTCACATTTTGAAGTCACAGAGTGTGATACTGAGAAGTAGCTAAAGTGTGTGATATCCACACCTCCGCAGATGCTGGATACTGATGCACCTGATAAAGGAATACTGCAGAAACTGAGTTTTAGCAGACTGGTCTCAAACTGTAGGGTATAAGCAGAAGGACTGTATTGATTTGGTTGTTTTTCCTATGAAAAATTAATACTCTGGTGTTTTCAGACACCATTGCAAGGAAATAAATGTACATAGATCTGGCAAGATCTGCCAGTTGTTATTCCTTTTTCCACTAAATTTTGTTATGCTTTGTTATGTACTTTGCTATATATTCCTTATACTGGACAGCTGCAGATACAGATAAGATTACCAAAAAAAGTCAGTATTTCCACAAGTTATGACTGCACTGGCATGTATTGATGGGTTTATGCTGTTGAAACAGATAGATTTGCTTCTTAGGTAGACCTTTGAGGCATGGTGTCAAAGATCTGCATGCTCTTCCCTCTGTCACATCCCCTATTCTGTACTGTCTGGTTGTAATGTTTCCATTGTTCTAAGTCTAACTGTAGGCTTTCTTATTTCCTTGCAGTACAGTGGCACCTGGTATGCTATGGCCAAAAAAGATCCTGAGGGGCTGTTTCTGCAGGACAATGTGGTAGCCCAGTTCACCGTAGATGAGAATGGGCAAATGACTGCCACTGCAAAGGGCAGAGTCAGACTCTTCAAGTAAGCTCTTTGCCACTCTCCTCTTGTTCCATTTCACTAAGCTACTGCTCCAATCCTACCTGCTACCCCTGTGCAAGTCACACTGAACCTGTGCTCTTACATTGGAATGTGATATTTTCTTTGGCTACAGTAACTGGGATGTCTGTGCTGACATGATCGGCTCTTTCACTGACACAGAGGATCCTGCCAAGTTCAAGATGAAATACTGGGGAGTCGCCTCTTTTCTGCAGAAAGGAAGTGAGTACTTAACTATAGAAGATGCAGAGCTACTTGGAAGACTAGTTATGTTGTATGTCCATGCTGGGGAAAGAAAAAGTACTATTGAATTTCTGAAACACACTTAAAAAACTTAATAACTATCATACTGCAAAGCTTAATGTGAACAAGGTAATCACTACTTTTTTATATGGGACAGCTGCTTGGCTTTCTTTAAACAAGTGAAGACCTGGCCTTTGTATATCTTTGCATTTCATTTGTTTGTTACCCAACAATATAATTGAAGGCCACTGTTTGGAAAGAAATGATAGGCAGATGAAGCATTTTAAGACTTGTTTTAGTTCAGAACTCAGTTACCGGATGCTAGTGTTCTCTCTGATGTCAGAGCTGGCCAAGCAGGGAAGAGGATTTATAAAATGTTATTTTGTTTGGTCTTGTGTCTGCAAATGTAGAGATTTATCTGTTTTAAGAGACAAATATGATTATATGTATATATTCGTACTTTTATGTCATCTCTCTATCCTGTGCAAAATCAGTTCCTTGAGCCAAATAGAGATTCAGACACTTTGTAGCTCAAGACATTTCCTTGGATTTTTTCCGAGAGAAGCAGGTAGAATTTCGAACTGATAGGAGCTCCATTCCATCCAAAGACACAGTTACAAAGCATGTTTTGGATGCCAAATTGTCTTAAAACAGTTCCCAGGTCTCCTCACAATATGCTGCTGAGTCATGGATTCTTCAGGTTGCTGTCTAACCCCAAAATCTGCCCTTCTAAAAAGTCTGGTGTCCCCCCACAGGAGAGACGGGGAAGATAACAGAGTGTTGCCTTCACCAGTGCAGATGTACTGCAAGGGAGAATCTTTGGCTCCAGGAGAGGAAGCTGCAGATATATCAGCTTTTACTGCAAACACTGAAACAGCCTCACTTTGTTAGAACAGAGTGTCTGCATGACCAGACTTTTGTCAGGTTACATAGCTATATAGTTTAGAATTATCTGAAGTTGTAACAGTGTTTTAAGAAGAGGGTTTATGGCAGAACTTGTAGCAAATACTTCTAATACACAAGCAAACTGCATGATTATCTTTTTCCTTAAAAATGCAGTCTAAGTTACATCCCTGGCAGGAAAATATTTATGGGTTTGAGTCACCTTGAGCAGGCTGAGCATGTCCCTATTTATTTTCTTTTAAAAAATAAACATGGAATTAAATACTGGACACAGGAATAAAAGAAAAGCTAATCTGCTATAACTTGTACCGATCTTCATCATAGTATTTTCTTTAAAAGAGTTATGGCAGCAGTCCTTTCTGATTTACTAGATTTCACTGGTATTTCTAACACTTTTTCTTCTTTGCTATGGTTTCTTCCAGATGATGATCACTGGGTAGTGGACACAGATTATGATACATATGCTCTTCATTACTCCTGCCGCCAACTAAATGCAGATGGCACTTGTGCTGATAGCTACTCCTTTGTGTTCTCCCGGGACCCCAAGGGATTGCCTCCAGATGCGCTGAAAATTGTCAGACAAAGGCAAATAGACCTCTGTTTGGACAGAAAATACAGAGTTATCGCTCATAATGGTGAGAACTTTTTTTTTCTGAAGAATTTTATTCAGGGTTTAATGACTAAAGCACTGGGATTCTCTTGCTCATTAGATATCAAATGCATAAAGCCTTTTACTTAGTGGCTGTAACATTGTCTTTTGAAAACTGGAGCTTGTAGTAGGTTATTTCCAACTTTTACTTCCCTTATCTGAAGGAGACCTGAGGTGCATAGTTTTTCATGCAGCATATCAGGTCAGCTGAAACAGTAATTAGAGGAAGTTGTAAAACAATTAAATCAATGTAGTGTGAGTAAACATATTAAGGATAAACTTCATAGCTATGGTAGAAAGTAATTGGGCAGCTTTTATCACATCTCTTTGCCTTTGTTCAAATACTTTTTTGAGAAATTCTTCAGAAAGGCTTTTAAGCCTTTTTAAATAGAAGTCTTGGAATGATACCTTATAGAGGACTCTTTCTCACAAGTCCTCATACTAACTGTTTCACAAAAAGCTGTGGAAGAGGGACATAGCCCTCATACTGGAAGCATGATACTACATTGAGTCATATAGTCAGGCTGAGCTTACAACACAGGGAATTAGCTCACTTATGCTCAAGTGCAATACAAAAGGCCAAATGGTAATAATCTAGAAAAAATCATAATGTTTCTTATGATAAGAATTACACCCAGAGTGGGGAATTTCTCCCAGAAGGGGAAAAATCAAAATATTTAGAACAAATAAAATAGTAGTACCTCTCCCTACTCCCTCCCCACCCCTCACATCCTGGAAGACATGCTATTTATGAAAGACTTGACTGGTGAGTCAGCTGAATGGGAACTCCCAATGTAATGATGTGAGCAAAAGAGTTAATATGATTCTTGGATGTGTAAACCAAGACTCACAGGAGATTCTTGTGCTTGGCAGAGGTCTAATTGCTATGTCACATTAGGTGACAAGCATAACTGGAAAAAGTATTGAGGATGAATTAGAAGTTTCGAAGAAAAACAGAGAAAATCATTGAAAGTTTGTAAAATGTGTCCTCTAGTGAGTGCTTTAAAGATTTTAATCTTTTCCTCTTAAGAAGAGGTTAAAGGCTGACCTGAGCAAAGTCTGTCCTTGTCCACACAAGCAATAGGAATTGGATAGAAAAGGACTTGCAAACACAGAAATAATAAATTTAAATGGATGGAACTTTAAACTGGACACATTTAGAGGAGAAATAAACAGCCATTTGTTTAACTCCAAAGGTCACTAACCTTTGGAACAGTTTACCAAGAGCTATTGTATGTTCTTCATCACTGAAATCTGTAAATCAAGATTAAAGGCTTTTCCCAATGACATGCTAGAACAAACTGGGATTGACTGAAGGAACTTTTGTGTCTTATAAAGAAAGACAGAACAGATGAGCAAAGTCAGCTGTTGTGGCACTCTTGGCTGTTCATCTGATCCATAAACACAGAGTAATGCTCTGCCGTGCTGTAAAGTGGTGTGCTGATAACAGGGTGCCTTGAAGAACAGGGTGCCACCTACTCTGCTGAAGTAGGTGCTGTTTACAGTACTGATCAATGACCTGGGAAAAGTGCCTGACAACAATGAAAAAAAAATTGTCTTGAATGAGAATTTGGAGACAACATGAGTTGTCAGTTGAAACTTAGAACAGTCAAGAATAAGAGACATCATAAATGCAAATGGAATCAACTTTTGGGAATGATTTGTATGACTGCATAAGTGGTAGGATATAAAATAAACAATGTCATTATATAAATTTATGATACTTCTCTGTTTAGAATCCTACATTCCCCGCTTTTCAAATAAAGTCCAGCAAGAATAAAAATTTCTGAAATTGAGAAAGCCAAATAATCAGATGTTTAGGGTTATTCTATTGAGTCTAAGATAATTTAAAAGTTGATCATGCTTCTTCTTGTTTGTTATGGATATCAAATATCTAATCTACCAAGTCACACTGTTCTTTGTTTGCTACCCTAATTTATACTCAGATGTTAGGTGTTGAGTGCAGTGTCTGACATGACTGTGTGAGCTCTGTAATTTGCAAATGAAAATAAGGGCCTGGGTACCTTTTTATGCCAGAGTTTATAAGCCCAGCACCAAAGTATAATTTAAACTTAAAGCCAGCAATTTGCATTTTCCCCTTTATTGATCGGGACCCTATTATTAGTTGATTCTGAATTCTCCAGTATCATCAAGCCAAAGTTCCTGAAAAGCAAGCACATTTGGGACTGAGGGAATGATTGTGAGCTAAACTGGAAAAAAAATAAAATCTTGGAAGCTTCATATCAGAAACTCTTACAAAAATTGCTTAATTCCTTATGTGTGGGTTGGAACCCTTACTGCCTTCATTTTAACTCTGCTATTAAGAGCTACAGAATTATTACCAAAACAAACCAACTTCAATCGTCTGCACTGACCTGCATCCCATTGTTACTGTGATAAAATTCTGACTGATGTTAGTAAAGCTGCAAGAATAGCCTGGTATCTGTTGCTAATTGTGCACACTCTGCCTATGTCTTGAAGCTAATTAAGAGTGTGTGTGTGTGTGTGTGTGTGTGTGTGCGCTTGCTCAACTAATAGATGTACAAAACTTACTTGATTTAAAAAAAATTAAAATATCTGTACTGGCTGACCAAGGCAAAAGAGAAGCCTAGGAAATGAAAGTTTTTTGTTCTAACTTACCCTGCATTTATGATGGTAGCTCCTTCTCAAATACAGCTCAAGCTATGATACACTTAGTCTCTCAAAGTAATAGCTCAAGTAACTTTAAGCTGTGTAATGTCAGTGTCTATTAAGACACTGCCATTAAGTGAGAGTACTTGTAAATACAGTGTCATGTCAGTAGAATTGAAAGCTGCATCTGCTGTTAGCATTTCTTAGGAGCAGCAATTGAGAAATAAAGAGTGGTATAATCCTTCTGCTAATTTACTATTGCTATTAGAAGTTTTGGGGGTCAGAAGATTCTTATTTTGTTGAAAGACATTCCCAAATTAATTCTTTTTAGGCAAATAACTAGAAGCTTGTTAAAGTAGAGACTCTTTTAAATCCAGTAAAGATACTCTATCATTGATCTGCCCAGTATGTTGTCTGCAAAAGTATTAAAATTCTAAGGAGAGGGTAACGGATTGGATGAATTCCTGTTTTCTTCTGAGTTGAAAATTCCTTAGAATTATAAACTGCAGAGTAAGGTAATGGCATTATTATTACAAGTAACAGACTGCTGGACTCAAGAGCATTTTAAAGAAATTAGATATGTATGCATTTTAAATTTGGTGAAAGTTTGTGTAATTAAATTTTGTCTGGAGTGTTTGATAAACACAACTGTGGTTTTTGTGTGTTTCAGGATTTTGCTCTTAAGGACATCCAACCCTATGGAAAGAAGCCATGTAACAGCACCATGCATGTAAAGTTAACACATTGATCATGTGCTCTCTGGAAGTTCTCTGGAAAATGCTTTAAATGGGTCCATTTAGATTTTCAATATATTTATCTGAGCTGTGTAGCTTGCCTTGTTAATAAACCAATGAAACATTTTAATAAACTTGGATTACACAGAATGCAAATTGTATGCAAATCTGTACATATGTACACATTGGTTTCATTAGTGGCCTGTTATCTTAGTGCACTCTTTTGAACTCGTGCCTGGTGATAATTGAGAATTTAATCTTGCTTTTTTTAGTGGTTTCAATTTCTTACTAAAATATTATTTATCATAAACCTCCAAGTATATGTATTTTCTTTTCAACTACAACATTATATTTTCCCTATAAAATACTAGAAATCATTTAGAAAAGAGAAAGGAATTTCAGTGATCCTACTAATTAACTTTATTATATGACTAATGAAGACATAAAAATATGCATATTTTAAAACAACCATTTTACACATGACAATTAACCATTTATTTATTTATTCTTTACTTGTTAATTCACATGTATTAAGTCCATATTTTTAATTTGAGATGGAACCAAACTGGTTGAAGTGTTTAATCAAGTTCCCTTTAAAAACTGGATTTTAAAAAAAGCAGATACTTTCTGAGGATGAACATTTTCACTAGAAAATTTAAAGTACTTAATTCGACTATTTTACATTCACCAAGTTCACTGCCATATTTCTATTTATTTCAGCAGAAGAGGAGAATTCAATCCCTTAAATTAAATTGTCCAAATCTTACTGGGGCAAAACAATGAAGTCAAGAGCATTTTACCTGCAAGAATTAAAAATACTTTTTTTTTTTCTTCCTCCTCTGGCATGTAATACTATAACATAATGACCTATGTGACCTGGGATAGCATAGACAAAATCCAAAGTGTGGCACAGCTCAGACTTTAAATAATTATCTGGTAATGAAAGACAAATGTGGCTGTTCATGGTTACTTCTTCTTGCAGTGGTTTCTGTACCTGCCCCATGCCTTTCAGGGTTCCCTGTACAACAGAGAAGAATTTGCTGACATTTACGTCTGAAATGGGCAACATTATACAGAATTGGATTGACAGCAGAGTTGGCAAAAGTAAATAATGCTATCCAGAAGAAAACTGATGGCAAAATATTTAAATCTCTTTTGAAGTTCTGAACTAAAATTAAAAAAATAATTACTATTATTGGAGTCCACATAATGAAGAAAGAGATCATCAACAGAAAAAGGGCTCGGAATAGTTTGTAGTCTTGCTGGGAAACACGAATCTGATGATGTTCTGGGTAGGCTAAACCAGCATTTAAACTTCTTCTTGATGCTTTTGTAATCTGCAGTAAAAGAGAAGAAAGCAACTTTCACTGAAACATATTTCTACAAGAGAAAACATAAATCTTGACACATGATGTTTTCTTTTGAAAAGTGACTACAAAAAACCACATTGCAGAATTCATTTGTACTTTTTGTCCATGGTTCCATTTCAAATGTTCTCACTTCACTAGCAGTTCTTTTTCCACTTAGCTGTGAATTTATCTCATTAGGCAAAGTGGTTGTTCTTTTCATGGCTCTCTACCAGTCACAAATGCTTTCCAGCATAGAACAGTCTTAATTACTCATGAAATCCCATTAAATTCAAATTATGACCTCATTTGTTCTATCTAAAGAAACCCATTGATTTTTTTCACAAATGCAAACTGGAACATAGTTAACAATCCTGTTGATGTGCAAGAAGGAAGATGATTCAATTCTCTTATGGCCATGCTGATATTATAAGGTAGGTATTAGAAGGAGCATGAATTTATTACAATAATTTATTTTAAATGTGAATGAGATTGTGCATTGTTTTGTGTCACACTTAGCTTTTCAGACAGTAATCACAATTCCTTTCTATGAAATCTTACAGATCCTTTCAGTCACTATAAAAATCTGTGTCTTTTAAAAGTACTCTCTGATGTAATAAACAAGACTATGGGTAGCTTGGAAACCTAGTATTGACAGGTGTGCATCATCTGTCATTAGGTAGAATATTGGACACAGTGGGCTTGCAGAAAACTTGAAATCCTCTGCTCTACATCCCTGTCTTCCCTGAAGTTGGCATGATGCAATTAAGTTTGTTACATTCATACCTCTGATGTAAATAAAATAAAATGGAAATATATAGCAAAGATTTGTGTTAAATAACTGAGATGCCACTTTATCCCCTGCATGCATAAGGAAGGGGTGTTTTCAAAAGCCTTGATCAATCAAGGCTTGATTGATCAAGGCTTTGATCAATCCTTAGGAAAGTCAAAAGGTAAGGCTCCACCTGCCACTCTTCCCTTTAGCAGAAACTACAGTAAGGATAACACTAATACTAGCAACATTTTAACTTCCTGGTACAGGTAAGGATGAAAATGTTTAGAGAGAGAGAGTAATTTGTCATTCTGTTAGGAGTTTTCTGAATTTGTCAAGGAGATAAATACTCATTAGTAATCTAGACATCTTCTAAATATTTCGATAGAATGTAAGTGTATAAATTAAAACCCATGAACCAAAAGTGGGTTTTTTAGCAGCTTCTGAGGCTGAGAAGGGGACAGGATCACTAGCTGCTTCCCCGATTTAAAAGGAGCAGAGTATTCTGATGTCCTATGCATGTAAAACTATGCCAGCTTGATGATCTTCTGCTGTACAATCTGGAATTCAGAAAGGAGGTTAACTCCTCCAAACAGTCCAAAACCAAGAGCTGTTCTCAGAGAGCGCCTAACCTGTCTCAGAATGAAGGTTTCACAAAATGCAAAGGACTAATATCCACTTCTAATATAAAAGTAGGAAAACTGGGTTGTGTGCACTTCTCAGTCTCCACTGTTTAAAACTGCTACAGAATGTCCTCATCAGATATATTTTTATCTGTCCCATATAAATACCTCCTGTCTTTCCTGCAGGAGCTGCACAGCCTAGAACTAAGAATGCAAGAGTCATCAGGACTATGGCAAATAAGACACAACTGCTTCTTAAGAAAGTGTTCAAGAGAAATGGGGTGGCAGTGGTATGTTGTGGATCTCTTTTTGGTCTGCCCAGTATAGATACCTATCCTTGGCATCTGGACCACACTTGGACAAACAGGAACTTAGAAGTCAGAACTAAGATATCTTCCCTAGCTCTAGCCTCTGACAAAGTCTTGCCTGAGAGACAATGGAAAACCAAATAAATCATGGCATCTAATCTATCATTTTTGCCAGGGTTCTGGGAAGTGTTATGTAAAAATAATAGTTTCAGAGTAAATTGTGAAGTACACATTTGCAGTAGTGTATATTTGTTAAAAAATGTCAGGTCTTGTATCTGTAGTCAGTCCTCATCATCCTCATCATCATCATCGATGTTGTAATGTGAATACATGAATGCTTGGCACTGCTTCCAGCAATACTGAGAATCATGCTACGTGTGCACTGGAATAATGGAGCATTCTCACAAAGTGAGAGTCTGCTCTTGGGAATGACTTAGGGATTGAGACATTCTCCAGTTCAGTTCTGCTTGCTTCCTGGAGAGAGAGAAGATTCAATTATATCTTGCTATGGGCCTCAAGCATTCCTCATTTCAGGGGAAATGGTAATGTATTTTAGCATCTCTCTTAGCAAGTTAGAAACGAAACAGGAGCAGAGCAGCATGGGCATGTCTTGTAATCCAATATTCCTGCTTTTGGTTTCCAGCTCCCTATGTGCCATTTTGTTTTATAAATTTACCTGTAATCTGGAGTCTGCAAGGACAGGACTCACAAACAGCATCCCTGGCCTCTGACCAAGAACTGTGGCGTTTCTTGGCCTGCAGTGTTTTGCAGTTCTTTCAAAGGACTCACTCTCCAGTGAGTTACTCTACACTCTTTGCCTATGTGTATGTGGTTGCAAGTGCTTTACTTTACTAGAAGAAGACGTTCACCTAATGCATTTAGCTCCAGTTTATAGTGAGCTAATAGACAGCACAGAAACTACAGGCTGATGACTTTTACTACAAGTTTAAGTTTGATCAATAGGCAAGGATATGTGGAGACCAGATTCTAGGTCCTAGGTTCCTTTTACACCTACATCCAGCTCTGGCGTGTGCATCCACAGCCCACTGGTGTTCAGCATTTTATCAGTTAACTCCTTGCTCAATAATCTATGTATGTTGAGGTTCCTTTCCAAAACCTATAATTTTTTATATATTCTATAAGAAGCTTAATTATCCAAAAAAAGGATGCAAGGATCTTGTGGGTGGTTGTTAAAAACTAGGCATTGCAGTGACTAGTTTGAAGTGCTTGGTTTGAAGATTTCTAGCTTTGTCACTGTGGTTTTGGATAGTTTAAAAGGAAATTAGATGCTAATATAATGCTTGCTAGACTATAGGTTAAAACTCTGTGGTGCTGGGTGGCTTGGCTTATATTTCAGCATATATGTTAAACATCATCCACTTAGAAAGAAAGTGGAAGCAGATGGTTTAATTTACAAATATTTGAAATTGTGGAGGATTAAGTATAATCTAATGAGATCTGTGTACTAAAGACACATGCAGAAAGCCAGTAGATCAAAAAGTGGATGGGTTTTTTTCTAGTCCTGCCTTTCTCTGCCTTCTTACAAATCCCTTATGACGAATTTAGGCTCAAGGAAAGCAAAAAACTAGTTTTTAGTTATTTCAAATGCTTGACTCTTTCAGCATTTAGGAGATTGACAGTCTTTAAATATGAACAGCACATAAATGAAAAAGTGTATTTAATACTATACAAAAGAAGTCAAAGCATGTGTTGGGCCTCTGGAAATGTGCTGTTGAAGCATGTTCTTAATTGAAGTATACAGGCTGTTATATGCAGGTTGAAATACTCCTCATATTGCATACTTATAATTTATTTAAAAAATTATGTTTGTTCCCTTTACATGTATTTGAAATTAGTGACAATATGCTGATGCCTAGTGAGTTACTGTTTACCTCCCTTTCTTTTACAACAAAATTTAAAAGAGAAACATACCTGTAAGATTTTGGAGTAACTGATGACAATGATGAATCCTGGTATCATAAAGAAAACAATGGCAAAGGTTGTATCCCAGACTGTTTCTCCTGCAGTGCTGGGCCAATCCAGAGTGCAAATTTGAATGTCCTATTTACAAAAAAAATTAAGAAAAGTAATATTGTACCATTATTTTCAGTACAACATTGTTCTTATCTCCCTCTATGCTTAAAAAACAGCTAAACCAAGACTAAACCAAGACTGTGAAAGCTTTCTATTTAGACAAAGCAGTTAAGTAATATATTATTTGATGGCTTTAAAAGCCCATCCAATCACAAATAGATATGTCCACAACTGGAATACTTCCACTGACTTCTTATCAAATGGTAATGGAAACTTTAAAATTGAAACATACAGGTAATAATTTATTCAAGTGTCATGTTGGGTGCACTTTTGTATACATTTCAAAATATTAGGCAGAAAAATCTGTGCATGGCCATTTTGTACAGAGAGGGCGGTGGATGCAGGGCAACTCTCCCAGGATGCTGATCCCTCGGTAAGGGGAAATGAGCTGAAAAGGGGATCTCTGAGCCGCACTGAGGAACGCAGAGAGACTCTCAGCCGATGCGCGGCTCCCACCTAACGGGACGGTCCGCGGGGAGAGCGGGCCGGGGGGGCGCCGGGGGAGCTCCGGGCGCAGCCTCGCAAGTGCCCGGCACACAGAGCGCTGCCCGCCCTGCAGGCGAGCTCCTCGCTGCCGCTGTCCCGCCGTGGCAGAGGCGGACCAGCCTCCGCCGCCGTCGGTCCCGGAGCCCCCCGGCCCGGCCCGGCCCGGCCCGGCCCGGCTGCCGCGGGCGCGCCCGGCGCTCGCCCTCACCTGGCCGGCGGGGCCGGGCAGCCGCACCACGGTGAAGAAGCAGCAGAGCGGGAGGGTGGCGAGGGCGGCCAAGCCCCAGATGAGGAGCAAGGCGGCGACCAGCACCTTGCGGCGGCGGAAAGCGGCGTGGCGCAGCCGGGCGATGCTGACGAAGCGCTCCAGGCTGACGGCCGACAGGGAGAGGAGGATGACGGTGCCGCTCAGGCTCACCACATAGAAGAGCAGGTGGCAGACGAAGTTGCCCAGCACCCAGGACTCGGTCCAGCGCACGACGGCGATGACGGGCATGGCAGTGATGAAGAGCAGGTCGGCGCAGAAGAGGTTGAGGACGAGGCAGTTGGCGGCGCAGAGCCGGCGGTGCCGCCTCACCAGCAGGCAGATGCCCCAGATGTTTCCCGCCAACGACAGCAGGAAGATGAAGGCCAGGGCAGATGACTCGCCGATGCGCAGGGCCGTCGCATTGTCGCCCCTGAAGTCCGAGAAGAAGGGGAAATAGGTCTTGTTTTCTCCTGGTGTGTCCTTGGACACGGGCATGAGGGTGGCCAGTGGGCATGAGAGACCCACCGGGGATGGTGGCACCAGCCCTAGGGGAAGGGCTGCGCTCCCAACCACCAGGGCGGCACCTGGGGTGCCCTCCCAGCACAGAGCCAGGGGATGGCCGCCATCCCCTCCCTCCTCTTCCTCCTGCCCCTGCTACCAAGGGCTCAGCCGTGCCAGCTGGGCGGTTTATGGCCCTAGCACTGGAGTGGAACAAGGAAGTGGGAGAGTAAACACGGTGGAGCTCACACAAAGGCGAGGCCGCAGTGCGTGGGGCGGCAGTGAGGGGCTGCCCGACACCTCCCTGGGCAGGGTGTGGGTCAGCACGCTGCCATCTCCATGCCCAGGCACCCAGGCCCAGCCTCCTCATCTAGTGCCAGCCCTGGTCTGCTCGGCTCTCCAGGCAGGCCCTGGCAGTGCCAGTGACCCTGGGAGGCCACTCAGTCTGCTCCCATCCAGTGGGTTATGCATGGCTTAGAAACATGGATGGCTGCCACACCACTCTGAGAGCTCTCCTCAGGAGCCTTGGATGACCAGACTAATCTAGGGTAAAAAAAAAAAGGAAAGAAAAGAAAAGAGGAATTTACCTATCACCTCCTGTATTGACAGTGGCATTTGGAAACAGCAGACCTGTGCTTTGCTTGTTCTAACTGTGGAGAAGTGTTACTGACATGATTTTGGGGATCTGTATAAAATTCATCTAGAATCTCACCTGTTATGAGTTCGTGTTGGAGAAGCCTGTTAAAGTAAGACAAACGTAGAAAATACCTTATTTTCTCTGAACTTCAATTACTAGAAGCAGTTGCTCAGATTGTAAATGAAAGTAGGGCTTTCCACTTACGCTCTTCACTTCAGATGGTTTAGAAATGGGCTGGGAGTGAAGCACGTAAATTGTCACAGACAAGCAGATAATGTCTCATAAAAGAAGATAAAATGTTTTCATAAAGTATGTAAACAGTCGTATAACTTTAAGCTGGGTGAATTCATTTGGCTGAGTGCCAGTGCAGGCGCTCAAGGGTGCACTTAGAGGCTCAGCGTGTGGACCTACACCATTTGATGAGGTGAGAGTTACTCCACGTGTGTGCAGTACAGAACTGGTGTGCCACAGGGAGCAGGTGACGGGCAGTGCTTCTGCAGTACCCTGGGCGTGACCCTGCCATCAACCATTTATGCAACGGCATTAGCGGGGATTCCAGATTAGTGGGGATTCCAGAAACTTGGTCCTTTGAAGGGGCAATCTGCTAATGAGGGATGACAAGAGTGACATCTTTCCTGGACTGCTTCCCACGTCTTTGCCTGTGCAGAATTTGCATTTATTTAAATTAGCAATTATTTCAATTACTGGTTCTAACTATCTGTGCCATCTCATCAAACAAGGAGTTTGCAGGGCAGCCTAAGCAGGTGTATGAAATGCTCCTGCTGGCTCCTGCTGATGGGTGACTGTATGGAATGTGGGCACAATTTATGTTAAGGGGATGGGCTATGAAAAGTGAAGACAATAAAAAACTTGGAAAGATTGAGTCTTTTTTCAGTAAGCAACACAAGTGACTGGCAAGTCTCTCAATATAGATACTTTATTTTACATCATCAGAAAAAAAAAAAATCTGCGTCCATATTACAAAAATTTCAGTAAATTTAATAGACCTAGTGATTTTTTATTAGCATTTATGATCAGTGCTTACCATATCTAGCCACAATTTATGTTGGCTCTGCTATGAACTGATTCTTTAAAATGTTTACTGAATCTTGAAATACAGCAACATCTAGTTGCCACAACCTCACAGGCCTGGGACATTTTGCAAGCTGACAGACTAGCCCCAAGGTTCTGGACAGCTGGCAGTAGCAGTGGTGTGGTCAGCTCTAAATAATGGCAGGGATTTGGGAAAGAGCTATTGTTAATAGTCTGGTTGTGCCTGTGTGAAAACTTGGGAGGCATTAACAGGACAGAGGGAGTGGAGGTGAGGCAGCTGGAAATGGTAGCACAGATAAATGCAAATTTTATTATGAATAAAATCTTTAGCCCCTTTGACATTAGTGGAAAGTTAAATTAGAAACTGGTCCTGTCAATTCAGAGTAAAAGTAAACATATTTGAAACAATATAGGGGAAAGGAAACAGGGAGTGAAACATACAAAGCTGCATTATTGAAGAAATTAAGATACTTTTAGTCAGGGAGGAAAGAAATGCCAGAGGACAAGAAGGTTGGAAGATGAGATGATGTGTGGAAGTGTTTGGGTAGATCTTTGATATTCTTTAGAAAGGACCACCTTCAGCTTTGGTCCTTAGGTGTGAGTTACTTGGCATAAACCTGTTGTTTGCTCAGGAGAACTAAAGTAAAGTGCTGCTTTTAGTATGCTGTTAGTGGGTGAACTTCACACTAACCTCTGTACAAAATCCCGTGCCTGGGGACAGCAGAGGTGTGAAGAAACATGCTGGTTTCCATCAGGTTTGACCAAACAAGTGGGGACTCCTTGCAGGAGCAAAAATAGTCTGATTACTCATGGGTCTAATGGATCCATTATCTAAAAGAGTAACTTTCTTTTCCCTCCCATGAGGTACAAAAGTTGTATTTGCTGTTGGGTAGGTCTAATCATAGCAACCATCACAACATGAAATCTGAGGAAGAGAGGAGTTGTAATCCCCCATAGAGCTACTCTGGCTTTACTGTAATAGGTGGATGCTGTGTGTGGTATGTGCACCACGTGCTCATGACAAGGAAGTGATTACCAGAATGCCTGGAAACCTGTTATGATTGCTTAACCTATATATTTTTTTTAACCTATGTTTGCTTTTATGCTCAAACATGGACTCAGCTCAGATTTCATTGCTCTAAGTTAAATGAAAGCTGCAGAGACCTCTGTGGAGGTGCTTTGCCTAACCTAGCAGGGAAAAATCTTGTTTCTTTTTTCATGGGTGTTTTCTTCATCCCTGAAATGAAAGCCCAAGGTTTGGCCTTCTCTGTTTCAGATAAGGGCTGTGTTACCTGATACCATTAGTCAAGCTCTGCTTTTCAGATTGTTCCCCTGGCAACCATGAACTGTCGTGACAGATGGGGATCGATCAGCTTATTTATATCTTGAGCATTAAGAAATATTCCCAGAGAAAGGGACCACTTAGTGGGTGACTCTGGAAGATGGGAGCTCTTGTTCCATTTGGACATGATTTAGTAGAGGTTTTTGCCTTATTTATGCATCTTCTTGCATGTAGATTGGTGTTTTAAGTCTTTGGGTGTATTTTCGTGCACCTCTATCACACTAGGTAAATAGCACTGACTTCTGTAACAGATGTATTGCACATTTAATGTTTGCTAAGTGATGTAAATTCATTTTATTAGAAAGGTTGTCTCTTTGTCTTCACAAGAGGGGTTGCAAGCTTGTAGATGACTCATGCATCTGCACAATAAGATTTTTATCATAAGTTTCAACCAAGGTGAGCTTTCTGTTTTCATTTTTGCTCTTGCATATCACACTACAGCTGTTCTGCTTCTAGATACTATGAATCCTGCACTTAGAAGATGTTATACCATTGTAAGGTATATTTCAAATAGAAGTCTGTTTTGATTTATTTTGTTTTTTAGCAAGTTTTCTAACTGCTCACCCATTTTATACTTTCATATCAGTGAGCCAAAGCACTTACACCAATGTGTGAGGGACAATTTTAAACTTTTAGTGCAAATATAAATGCATCCGTTTGTTTAGATATAGTAGCAAGATCACACATTCCTGTGTCAACTGAAAATAACCAGATGCTTCACTTATCATGTCAAAAATGAATCCCTGTTTCTTCTGAGAAGTCTCATTTTGCTGTGATCAGTCCCCATTAGAAGCTGGCACTCTTCCTGGGGTAAGTGCCAGTGGTGCTGTAGTTTCAAGCTGTAGCAGCAGCATTGCTGACCAAGGCCTCAGCCAAAAGCAGAGCTGCCAATAATACTGTCAGATGTGCCTTCTAATAAAAGCTGGGTCAGCTTCCAGTCATCAAGACCACCAGAAGTTTGCCAGCATCAGCATTGTGGCTTGCAGTGAGGAAGGGATTTCTCTCTGAACCAAGTGCAAATTAAGAACATGATCCACATAACACAGACTTCCTCTGGATGGTCACATTTTCTGTTTTGCTGCATGCTAACCAAGCTTCACCAGAGTGACTCAGCCCCAGCTAAACTCTTACAACTAAATGAGGTTATTTCTTAACGGTCTTAGAAACTCTATTACACTTAGACATCTAGCCCATGGATTTAAGGAGTTTATCTGTGAATATAGAGTATCAGACTGGTTTGTTTGGACATTGCAGGATCTGGTAGAACACTCTTACCAAGGAACTGAGACCCTGTATGAGTTTTTTGCAGAGTTGGATATTAAAGTGCCACTGGATCTTTGCTTAACTTTCAGGTGTGCATAAAGTTACTTCCATTCCTGCTAATGAGCTTTGGTGCAAAGACATCGAAACAAAAGCTGTGGTGAATGTCTGAAGGATTTACAAACTAAACTTGTCACCAGCCTCTCATGCTCAGGAGATGTACTCAGACATTCCCTGAACACTGCTGGGTTGTATGGTGTGCAGAGATCACAGACACCATTGTTTCCTCTCATTGTCAAGAACCCAGTGATTAGAGAATGCTCTTATTTGTGAAGTTTAAGGAGAATCGGCCCTTTTCTTTCCCTGATGTCTCAGAAGAGTAACTTGTTGGGAACAGCCAGGGTTCTCCAGCTCCAAATTGGGATAGCAGCTTTACTTTTAAAAGCCGCATATTTCTGAAGGAAGGTCTACAGTGCCTGTCTGCTGCAAAGATTGTCTATATTGTCAGGCTTCTCCTTAGCTAGCATTAAGCTAGGGTTGGAGAAACAGAAAAATCAATCATAAAAAAGCAATGAAAGTTCAAATAATGCTTTAAATTCTGCTGTAAACCCTTCTGCCTTCCCTAATGTAATGGTGATCATGTTATTTCCCACACTGTTTATGCTTTTCATTATCAGTGGCCATTTGTGATGACTGATAAGATGTGACTTGGAGCTTCCCATAAACTGAGTCTGGAAAGCATGTATGCCTTAATTAGGCTGTAGAGTTTTCTGTCTAGATGCATGAGATAATACTGACCCTATCGAGCTTGTTACATGGACAAAACTATCACTTTCACTGGCACAGTTTTGAATTTATGAGGGAAATTAAACCTGGTTGCACTTCCATCAAGAAGCCAGCCAGATATCACCATGATAAGGTCCCAGGCTTCTTTCTTACAGAATAATTTGAAGCACCTTATCTTGGTCTAGCTTTTTGGAACTATCAATTCAATTTTATACTGATAAAATACTGAAAATTTTGGTTGGTCATAGAGACCACCAAATGAGTTTCTGTCCCTATATGCTGGTGGGGAGCTCTTTGTGGTAGGGGTTTGAGGGGAGTCTCACTTCATGGATACACATCTTATTTGAAGTCTGCTTTTTTTGCACATTTGACATTGGCAATGTTAGAAGATAATTTACATCTGTGACTCCTCTAGAGCAGTTATGTTTCTCACTGGCTGCTTGGCCAGCTTTCTGAATTTTCTTCCTGAAGCAACTTATGGAGGGGAGCCTAAACACCCCAAATACCAAAGGTACAGACACCATGGTGCTGTTTGCTAAAACAATGTGGGAATGCACTTCCCAATAATCAGGAATTAAGTGACATCAAGTTGTGCCTGTGTCATTTATCTTGTTTTTCAGCAGGATAATGATGCATGAGTGCAAGTATTGATTTGAAGCAGTATTTTATGGTATTCTATGTCGGCTTAGTCCAGAAGTTCATACAGATATAGGAACACCAGTAATTTTCTAGTTGAGAAACATGAAAACCGTTTAAACGGTTTTAATGACTTCTGGTACAGTAGCTACTAATTTTGCATGTAGTGAAATAACACTACATGCTACAGAAGATGAAGTCAGTGCAGAACCATTTTGGCTTTTTTTATTTACATCTTATTGTGTATTTTTTTCTTGCAGGTCTTTATGTGCCATTAAAAAAGGGGCTTCAAGGCACTGTGAGAAATCAGTGGTTGTCCCTGAGCCAAGGCAGCTTCGCCTGTCTGGGATGGTTTAGGCAGTTACATAAGCGTCCCCATAAATCTCCAGCGGTGGAGATTTTACAGCCTCTGTAAGCAATATGTTTCACTGCTCATCTACTCCAACCACCAGAAAGATTTTCCTTATCTGTTGCAATTTTGAACATGTTACTCTTTTATTGAGCAGTGGAAGACTTATTTTTTCTTTCCTCTGTATGAAATTGTAATTTTTCATGTTTTTTTCTAGACTGGATAAGCCTGGCTCTTCCATGAATTTGATCAGAAATCTGAAAGACTTCTACTACATTCATATTAGTCTGAATTGTTCTTGAAGTACTCAAGATACTCAAAATCAACATAACCTTCTGAAAGAATGTTATCAAAACTGACACTAAAAGCTACACAAGTAAGTAAAGTATTAGAAGTTGATTCATGGATAAGAAAAATAACAGAACCATCTTTCAGTTTTTATTTCACAAGCAGCTCTTCTTATGGAAAAAAAAAAGTGGAGTTTTAGCTGTCTTTCCAGCCACCCAACATTGCATCAAAACCATTCAATTTGCTTAAAAAGAACAGTGTGAAAGCTAGATTTATAAATAGGCTACTATTGTTAAACCATTGTATTAGTCCCCAAGCTTCCCTAAATCAATAGCTTCAAATAATGCAGTCTTTCTGGTAGGTTGAAATTCAGTTACTTGAAAGGGACATAACAGAAAAAGGCTCCTGAAAATGTAAACCCAAAGTGTTTGAAGTAATGAAAACACTGCTGCTGCTTCCTTCCTTACAAAGAACTATACTTACAGCTAATTAATTCTTACCAGTAAGTTGAGAATTTTTTGTTCTTCTCTTCTCCACATATAACTAAAGAGAGAAGCAGCAGAGGATCTCCTTTGTTAACTTTGAGGGGAAAAAAAAATCTGAGATTTCTTAGCTTCTAAGGAATGGAAAAAAAAGTAGCATTATGATTTGCATACCTTACGAAGTTGGGAGTTTTATAGTATGTTTTAATTACATGTAGGTGATGACAATAGTATTTGTGGGTCTGCTTTCCAAGTAAGTGTTTTACTTCACTGGAATGTCATTTTGGTATTTTGCAACATATACCACAATAATGACCTGTAAAAATTTATCAGCAAGGGTTTTTTTGTGCTTAGGTGTAAAATTCATCAGGTAGGACTAAATCCATTGTTAAAGTTCAGAAATGTGGAATGAACAAAACTTTTTTACCATTGTCAAATTATGAAATTTCCGAGTCTCCCTCTGCAGTACCAGTTTCTAATGTGGAAGTGGCTTATGCTAATTTAAGAAAGCCTCAGAACTACTGAAGAGTTCTGACCTGTAGTAGGCAAACCTATTTCATTTATAATACATAAAAGATAAGGATTTCCTTTTGCAGAAATTATGCTGAGTATGCAGCTGGGAATAGAATACTAGCTGATTAAGGTGTTGTTCAAAGACAAACTTAAACTTTTAAAAGTAGTTTAATTAGAGATTAAAATTATTAGGCTGTAATGAAAAGCATAGTTATCGTGAAGGAAAAGATTTTTTATAATATATGAAATTAAGACAATTTCCCTCATGACAAAACCTTAAGATTCTGAAGCACAATTTCTGTTTTACTCATTAATTTATCATATCTTTGGTCAGAAAATCTGTTGCTAACAATTGAGCAAATTGTCAAATACAAAGATTAGCCTGAGACACAGTCAATGAAATTGATAAGTGGATAGATAATGGCTAATAAAATAAATCTGGCAGAGATATTTCAGATATAAAGATAATACCTTTTAGTATTTTCTATCTCATGAGCACTGGAATTGAGAATAACATCATTTGATACTATCAGTTATTTTCAGTAACTTGGAAAACACCTTCATATTTAAGAATAAGATTTAACCATCAGGGATTAAGGTGAACATTATGGGTAAAAGCACAGTTTTGCAGCAAAGCACAATGGAAAAAGCTGACACCAGCTAGTAATCAGAATCAGCAGGCCAGAGAAAGAGACACCTTGGGTGCCTGTGTGTCCTCAGCAAACCACAAACTTGTAAAATGCTCAAATTTGTTCTTAACTTGAGCATCTTTGTAAAATTTCCCCATTTTAATAATTTCCACAGAAGTAACTTCTTGTTGGGGTTTCACTACATGTGCAAGGAACAAAATGCTCACAACACATTCAAGTTTACAGTAAGTGCTAGAGAAAAATAACACTGCAATTGCAAATCCACTAGGGATTTTTTTTACCAGTTTCTAATTTGTTGCCAGAATTTGTCATTAATTTGTGTTTTGTATAATCCAAAATACAGTGACACTTCAAATACACTGGAGCAATTTGTTAAAAACTGCACATTGGGACATTTGTCAAATCTAAGGTTGAATAACTTGACATTTCCCAACTTTAACCTCTAAAATACAGAAGCAAAACAAGTTTAATTCAGCGTAATTCTATATGCAAAATTAAAAAATGGCCTCTGACATTGTCTGAAATATAAATTTTCTTTGGCACCAAGGAAGTTTTTGTTTGCTAAGAAGTTGTTTTTTCTGAGGTTAAACCTTGGTCAGCATTTTAGTCACCCCTGATGGTGGTTCAGGATAATCAGCTACTTAAGATTAATGGTTTGAACATCAGTCTTAAGCAGCAAAGTTCTAACATGGCCCTCCTGAGTTTTTATGTATCAAGATGTTGATATTCCACATATATATGATATATAACACATGTCTGTATATACTATACACACTACACATATATATGCACACCATGTATAAATAAATATATATATATATATAGTGCACCTACAAGGGCCAAAAATCTTTTGCAGCTATTTTTGTCAGTTAAGGTACAAGCACAATCATAAGGATTCAACAACCAAGAACTGGATATGCCAAAACTAAAATATAGTCTGACACAATAATTATGCTTTTACTACTCTTACATTTAATAGTGCAAAAAGAAAAAAAAAGTCAGTAGTTTACTATTTAAAATATTCCTAACTCGAAAAATATTTCTGTTTGCAACTAGAAAATGCAGTAGCTGTTTTGCAAAAACATGAGGTAAAATACTGAGGCCAAATTATAATGTTAATACTGTTTTTGTGAAACTGAATTATAAAATCAGCAGTTGTTTATACAACTGTAAGAAAAAAGCTTTAAAAGATCTTTTGTCAGGCATATTGGCAGCATATATGAAGCAAAGATAGTAAGTCCATTTGGAGCTCAAGCTGTACAGAAGTCAATGTGTGCTAGTAATTCTCTATGTTGGCTTGTTGGATATAGCACTTTACATCTGGGACACTCGAGAAAACTTTCATCAAGGCAGCTGGAATGTTTCAGGGGGGGACTTCTGTCACATGTGGTCAGCTTCTTGTCAAATACAGCTTGCAAATCTTCTTGTGATTCCATACGTCCAGATTCCCGGAGTTTCTGGAAAAGGAGGAGCTTCACTGTAAGACTGGGGCATGCATGCACTGATCAAACACTGTAGGATAATATAGTAAAGGCTTGATGGCACACAAGCCTTGGGTGTGTTACAGCACTAAGGACTGTGCCTCCTTCACCAGCAACAAGTCTGAGTGGAAGCACATTGCATCTTTGTCATGGTGCAACGGACAAAACTGAGTCACACACTGTGATACAGAATACAGAGCGTTCCCTGCTCAGCACCCTGACTGTTCTGGAGCTCCTGCTGCAGTGCTCCTGCTCCGTGCTTGCTGGAGAGAAAAGCAGTGCCTGCCTGGCTTGCACAGGGCTCTGCGCCTTGGGGAAACAGACATAAAGGATGGAGGGACACTTAGTGTTTGAAACAAGATCCCAAAGCAAGAAGATGCATGTTTATGCAAAATCCCTGAGTGAATTCACCTATGAGCTGCATATTCAGTACATACCAGAGGTTCCAGGCGGGTTATTTTCTCCTTGGCCTTGCGCAGCTCCTTGAGAACATGGCTTAACTCATGCTTCAAGTTCTGGCGATCAAGCTTCCCGTTCTCTAAGTCTGTGGTACACATCTGGATCTGACAGCCCAACAAAGTGAAAATTTGAAGTTAGTATGAACTGGGAAGAATGTTTCCCATTTATATACTTAAAGTCAGTTTTGTTCTGCAATAACATCTTAAAATGGAATTAAAAGGAAAATTTAAATGAAAAATTAGAAATTGCTGTTGCTTTCATTACAGTGAAATTCACACATGCCCAGTTATTAAAATCTCCCTTAGAAGAGGTACAGTTTAAAGTTTTTTTGATTGGAGGGTGTTTCAATTTCAAATAAAGAAAACAGAAAATATGGCAATGCAACTATTTCTATAACTATATTGAGAATATATTATGAAACTTTAATTAGGTGGTTAGTTTTAGGATGTTTCCTGTGCCTTATCTGAGGCTTTACCTGTTGAACAAGTGCTTGTGGAGAAAACAGCATCAGGTTTGATCATACCCTCTTATTGTACAAGGTTACAGATTTTCCTCCTGACACATGTCAAAATTTTTGAAAGCATCAAGAGATTATGTACAGTTCATGCCTAGCATTACTTTATTTGATATACTAATCATTCTTAAACATGAAGTTAGTCTAGAAAGACTTTGTGCCCAACACAGATTAAATACCAGCACTTTAGCACATAATGATGTACCTGTTGTTCCAGCAAAGCTATTCTTGTGTGTTCTGCCTCCTGTCTGAGCAATGATTTACGAAGGAGTTGCACCTACAAGGCAGATGAACACTTGTAACAAACAACTTCCATATACAATAGTTAATAAGCTTAAAAAGAATTCATTTATAATGAGATGGAAGAAAACTCTTGCATTCCAATGCCAACAGAAAATGTATGTCTGTTATGCAAGAACCAAACTCAATTCAAATCACTACTTCCCCAAGGAAAACCCTAGTGAAAAATTATTATTGCACCAAGAAGGGGGAATGCAGGATGATGTTATTGTCAAAAAAAAAGAAACCAAAAATGGAAGCCTCCTAGGTGATTGCCAGGATGCTGACAAAAATATACTCACAAAACCTATGTTTGCACTAACATAATATGATGTTAATAAAAACAAACAATGCCCTTTTTTTTAATATAAGAGAACAAGTTTAAGGGTGAGAAAGTACTATATTATAGTCATTAAGTAAATGCATACATTAAAATACCCTCTGCTTTCAGCATGTATCAACTTTTATGACAATACTGTTGTTCAGCTTCAAAAAATAAAATAAAATAAAATAAAATAAACATATTTTAATCATTATTAACCAATGAGAAGCAGTCTGTCTGTAGAGAGTTTAAGGGTTGTTTTGCTTTTGGCCTACTTTGGTGTCTAGTAAATTTTATTCTCATATTTCAAATATCAGTTGTATTTTAGCAGCCAGGTGGCAGCAAATATTAGTGTTATTCCATAGTTATGAGCACCTGATAAAATGTTGGGGTTCTTTTGCTTTCTTATTCTCATTTACTATTAGTCTCAAGGATGAACTATATTAGAATCAATTCAGTATTTTGTCCCTTCTATTTTGTGTCCCTTAAGACTAGAGAAATAAATGAACAAAGAAGTTTCTTCTTTAAACAATTCAGTGTTAACCACAAGGACATGAGTCTAGATCTATGTGAAGAACAGTTATCAGAGAGAGGGATGGTCCATCTGATTAGCTATGAATTTTCATCTATCTTGGTTCTTTGCTAATGATCTCAAACCTCCAAATCCATCCACTTACCTGACATAAAAGATCTTCAGACTTTTCTTTTTCTTCTCGGAGCTGTTCTTTGATAGTTTCATTTTCCTGTTTTAGTCTTTGTGCTTTCTCTTTCATTTTATTTTCATTTTCTCGAGTCTTCATTTCAGCAACCCGTTGTGACTGCAGTAAGGCATTTAAACTCATCATTTCCCCTTGTGTTTCTTCATATGTCTTTTTAAGTTCGTTCAGTTCAGATCTCAGCTGGGTTATAGTGCGTCTTTCTGTCTCAGGATGACCCTCAGTTAGAAACAGCTGGTCACAGTATTCTTGCCTTTCCTCCTGTAGATGACCTTAATGAGTCAGAAATAATTGAGTTAGTAATGTGAAAAAAAAAAACCACTTAAAAATCAGAGCACTGAATCTTTAACAGCATTTTAAGGCTTATTAATAGAAATTGAAATAGTAGGCTATTGCACAGCTCAGATTAGAACCAAACTTTGGTTGAAACAGCTTTCAGTATTGAAAATACATTAAGTCTCCTTACCAATATACTTACTGGAAAACACAGTTCTTCTAAGGCCTCATGCATCATACTGACACATGGGAATCTGACAGAAAACCACTGGATTCCTACTTCTATTTTTAGGCTCTTTAGCCATGCTGCTGACATTACTCGCTCCCCAGAGATACCTTTGGGGATGGGATAGATTCAGCCTTTTTGACCAAAGCCAGACCTTCCACTGTCTTTTGCAGACCATCTTTTCCAAACAGTATGCCATAATTTACTTCTAAATAGTAAATAGAAAGGACCATGACAGTTCTTTTGATTAAAAATGCTTACTTCTTGGGTAGCAACTATTACTTAAACCAAGGTCAGAAAATTTCTGCTTGTTGACCCAAGAAAAGTTTAATAAGTAGGAAAAAATTAAGAGACAGACTGCAAAAATTCAGGAGAAGTACAAAATATATGCAGAAGCAGAATGAGGGATGCAGAATTTCATGGGCTTTGCTGATTTTTGGCACTGTAAGTTTTGTGACTTTGATACCTTTCCTATTGAAGACTTACCCTAATTATTCAAAGTGTAATTTACTAGGGAGAGTTTCCTGCTTGAATGTTCTCCCTTCCCTCAGCTATGAACTAAGCCCTATCTTCTCATTAGCAAAACTCCTTTATAGGGCAGCGACACCCTCAGAGAAAGGCCAAGTTTTTGCCCAGAAAAGGTTTTCGTATATATACTTTCAACTTGTATAGCTAGGTTCTTAGAAACTTGGATTTCTGCTACTGCCTAGCTGCTTGAAGAGAGGAACTTTCTTACACCCTGACTTTAAGTCTCCTGGTTGCTCTTGTGGCAAAGCTTTGACTGCAGTAACTCTGTGGAACATTTAGAGGGAGGCTGAGTCTGCCTCCCTCTAAAAATACTGTTCATAGATTTCTGAACAGCACCGAAACAAGATTATGATGATATTTCACTGTTCTCCAGAAAGATTCAAACAGCAATACAGAAACGAAGCCACTGTCCATGAATTATTAATGGCAAGTGTGTGGGTATATTCCTACTCCACATGATGCTAGTTCTGTTTAGTGAATTTACCTTGCAGGTAAATTGCAGTTGCAGCATGTATGAAATCAATAATTTGGTAATAAGAAAAGCAAGTCAATACCTTCTGGTTCTTCTGCTTAATATGATTTTAATTTTATTAATACTGAGAGGGTGTGCCTTATTGAGGAACTGCACAGCAAGGAAGTGAGCTGGAGGTGGCCAGATCCTTATTGTGAAACACTGCTTTGGAGAGGTGCCAAAACCTATCACAGGTTTTCTTGCCCTGTAACAACTGTCAGGTGAGTAAAGAACATGGCAATCTTGAGTCATTTTTATAATATTTATTTTGAAAAAAGTAAATTTAAAAAAATCTGATCCACACCTAGCTAATAAATCCTTAATGCTTCCATTATGTCTACTGAAAGTGTACTTTGAAGGATGGGAGACATACATCTATTTGCCTCAACACTTTCCACAAACAGAGAGGTTGCTAATAGAGTGTCAAGGCTGTTAAAACCATCTTTGAAGTGGATAAGAACAGGAAGTACTCTTGGTCAAGTAACATAGCTAGATAACAGGAAGCAGAGGAATATTATTTAACCAAGTTTTACCATTAAGCAGCCAAAGCATTGAGAACAAAGTCTTGATTTTAAGTGTGCTATAATTTGTTTTAAAAAAATTTTTTCTATAGATAATTATGGTTTGGGTCACTTGTGGGGGTAAAAATGAAGTTGATACCTTCTGAATTTGATTTAGATTCTTGCTGGCTAGCCATTTCTGCCTTCTGTTCAAGTTCAAAGATCCTTCCAAGCAGTCCCCTGACATATGCTTCCCGTTGCTGGTCATACAGTAGCCACTGCTGATTTTTCTCCAGAGCCTTCATAAAAAGAAACAGAAGAACAACAAAAAAGTCTCTGGTAATTAATCAGCTTTTAAAAGTATTTTCTTATGTCTTCAAAACATTAGAAGTTATTAAAGATAAACTAGATAAGTCTGCTGCAAATTGTAGTAATCTATACAAAAAATAAATAAATCCATTTTCGTTTGGAAAGTTAATTCAGGTTGCTGAGCATAAGCTAAAACTGCATAAATGGGAAAATTACTTAAAGAACAAAGGCTTTAATGAGTCATGCCTAGATTATGAAGAATTAACTTTTCAATCTCAAATATAAAATAAAATATAAAATAACAGACCCTGAAAATGAAATAAAAAACTGTATCATTGCAATTTAATTTGTAAGAACAAGGACATGGATTTTTTAGCTGCTTGGCTCATAGAATTTTTCATTTTGGAAGGGACCTCAGGAGGTTTCCAATCCAACCTCATGCTACCCCAGGCAGTGTCAGGTTCCTAGAGGCTTCTGAGTTCTCAGCAACAGCAACCATTTTATTCTGATGTTCCAAGCAAGGTCTTTGAAAGATAATGGAAATCTTAATTTTTCTTTTGCAAGTTTTTCTGGTTTTAAATTTAAATTATTGCCTTGTCACAAAATAATTTTAGGGATTATATTTTAGAGAGAAACATACCCTCTGAGGTCCCATACTACCCCAAAATGTACATGAAGATAATTTACATTCTTCTGCAGCTCAAGACAGATGGTATGTGCTTGAAATTTACAGGAAACTTACATCTTTCAATTGTCTTTCAACTTCAGTGCTGTTTGTTGCAGCTTCCTGCGGACAAAGAACAACTTGTTAGTGTTGTTTAAAACAGATGTCTGAAACAGCAAAGCTGCTCCTGTACAGCTATTAATCTCACATAAATAGCAGAAGAATATTTTAAAAATTAAATCAGATGCATTTAAAAATTAAAAGAGATGTGCCTTTTGTGTTTAAATATCTTTATAGCTGGTTGCTGGAATTTTTTGAAGGATCCAAGTTATGTAAAAAGCCATTTCAGATATTTAAAATAGACTCTTCTGCAAAATATGGGACAAAGATTTACATGGAATTTATTCCATAAGTCTGAAATTCATAGTTACCTTTAAACATTTCCTAAGGAAACCATAATGTATTTTCTGCTGAACTGCTGTCTTGGAAGTCCTGAAGGGTGTTCCACAAAGAGGTTTTGAAAAATGAAGATATTTAAGGGTATTATTTAAGTACACAAGGAGAGGTAAATGTTTCTTCTATTTTTGTATCCTCATACATTTGACAATGACCCAGACATACAGGAGAAGTTGAGGAAAGCCAGAGACCTCCATGCTTCCCTGGGATAACAGGAAGACTGTGAACATCTGGGAAATCATGCAGACCTGTCTGCAAGCACAAGGACAAATTGCCTGATTTCCTGAGCCTGATCCCCAGTACAGTGGGTATCACTTATGTACATCTATGAGTAGGGGACTTCTGGAGTTACAGGCATGTTTCTCCCACATGTAAATGTAAATTCTCTGCAGGATACAAAGTGGTTGTGAAATTGTGTAGGTATAAGTCAGAGGGAACTTCAGTGAGAAAAAAAATGTACATTACTACACAAATCCAAACTATATTTTTTCCCAACATATTTCTATGGATCTTGGAATATGATTTACAACAGAATTTATAGCTGAAAAATACAGAACTTTGAATATAATTATTAAACTTAAACACTTCCTAAGAAAAATAGGATTTAGAGACACTGAACTTTTTTCTAGGAACATCAGAGTCCTGCCTCAGTAAAAACTTTCTTAAAATTGTGTCATAAAGCTGTTGTTTCCATTTCAGAGCTAGTATGCCACCTAGCAGTTTCAAGTAGCATTGCTAGACTTGTTTTCAAGTTTTCCAAGTAAAACATCACTGTCCTCTGTTGATAAATCAGTCACAATTTTAAAAGAAAACTATGGTTTTAAAGTAATAAATATTTTGGTGGTTTGTTGACAAAAATATTATGAAAACCTGTTGACTTAATACACATTTTAACACCTCTAATGAAGTTCAAAGTGTGTTGAAATTTAAAATAAATACATTACATTTAAAGTGGTATTTCTCAATAAACTGCATTATTAGAAGTACTATATATACATGTGCTACCATTCAAAAGTAGTAGATGAAGATATTCTGTTATGTATTTGGCTATAGCAGAATTTCTAGAAATTGCTCAACTCCCGTGCGGAGTGGAGGGAACCAGCACCATCTGCAGGTCAAAAGCTGGAAAAGAAAGACTTACAGCCTCCTATTTTTAGGCACCTGTACCTAAACAACTTCCCTGTGCCACTCATAGAGCTACTACTGCATTTTCCAAAGAACATTAGAATGGGGCAGGGTGGAAAAACAACTGTAGAACCCTAAATGGACTTGTAAACCCTTATTTGAAACTCATTATTAAACTTGAAACTCATTATTCCTGTCCTATCCTGTGCCACATTGAAGAATTTACCATGTGTAATGCCACAGAAAGTAAAGACAATTAATTTTAACAACTGAGACAAATGAAGATTCATAAGAGCAGAGAGAAGAAAGATAATCTCATGACTGAAGCTGAATTAGGCAAGGAGCTTAGTTTGTCTTTATTAGTGCCCCATGTCTCTTATCACTGCTGCATTCTCACTCTGTCTAATCACTGAGCACACAAATCTGAGAAGGGCACAGTGCCTGCCTAAGCAACAGTGGATCATCCCAGTAGTATCACAGGTCACACTACCTGTGTGTGACCTTGAACACGGAGCCTTGCAATACAGCAGGAGAGAATTCCCTCCCCAGCTGTGCTGCCTGAAGTGTGCTCTCTGACTGCTCCTCATTTAGAGTTCAATCTGGACACCATCTCGCTTCATACAAAAATATTTCAGCATGCAACACAGCTTGTATGAAAATTCATAAACCATCCTATTGGTGCTTAGTAGGCACCAATTCCAATTTGCAATTGCAATACTTCTTCAGTGCTTACCTGGGATACCTGAGAAGTACTACTGGCTTCGTTCTCAAGATCAGAGCATTTTGCCATGACTGCAGATAAATCACATTTTAACCTGTTAATTTCTTCTGATAGAGAACAAAGTAACTGTTCTCTCCTTTCTGCTTCCTTTGTTTTTTCCTCTAGTTGATTTTGTAGTAAGGACACTTCACTGTTCTTGGTTTTGGACCGAAGCTTGTCTTTCAGGTTTTGGATTTCTCTGTCCTTCTCTCCCAGAAGATGGTTGTATTTTTCTTTTTCTTTCTCAAGCAAAAGTATTTTCTAAATGAAACAGAATAAAAAAAGAGTACGTTTTAGTCTATGCATCAAATGCATTAGCAAGTTTACAGTAGTTTGAGATTATCTGAGCAGCACGGTCTAGTGGAAAGTGTTAGAACTAGGGGATCTTTAAGGTCTCTTCCTACCCAACCCATTCTATGACCTTATGATTCTATGATAAGAATATCTCACTTTCCAAGATCTCTCTTAGCCTTTAATTAGCTGAGAAAATTACTTTTAACTCAAAGAAGACAATACTGGAGTGATCATCTGAAATATATCAAGTGATAGTAAAACCAGTCTGAAATAGATGAAACAAGGAGAGAATGCAAAGAACCAAGTTTCACAGGCTTGGTAGGTGCTCAGTTTTGAATAATCACAACATTACATGACCCTCAAACAAAAGTAGTACAAGAACTCCAAAACACTTCCAGCAAAGAGGTTGGTGCTACATTTCTTAGTATATTTCTTAGCATATTTGGTAGCTTTTGGGACGCAGCAGAGCCTTCTTGCAAACTGCTACTGTCACAGAAGAGTTATAATAAAGCATTCAGGAGAAGGATCCTGTTTTCCATGTTATCTGGCCCTGTAGTTTCAAAATGTGTTTTAGTAGATATTTTCAACATGCACTCTCTTTCCAGTAGGCCTCCAGCACAGGTAATCATTACCCACAATTAGTACTGCATTTGGTGCAATGGGGCTCTGCATGAGCTTCAGATGTGATAGCATTTAATTCTGCTGAGGCTGACATTGAAATCCTGCATATTGACATCAAGTCATTAGAAAAAGAAACAGAAACCAAGTGATTTTGAGGGAGCCTCAATCAGGGAGTGGTTAAACACCACTGCTCACTAAAATTAAAGTAGTGACACCAAAGAGTATCCAGTGTATCAAACACAGCGGTGATTTTGCACCTATTTTTCCTAGTTTATAGGAAACTAGTATAAAGTAACCAACACTGAGCCAACAGCAAACACCAACAGACTCAGCAAATACACTAAGGAATCTAGCCAAAACTTCATCAGCTGCCCAGCCATAGCTCATCCTTGGCTTAAGACTTCTCAACTGATGTTGTGGCACAGAAACATGACAAGCCCTTTCATTAAAAAGAGTGGCCTAGAAATATTAGTATGCCTAGTCCACATTAGTTGTATCCTTTTCTAGAGTCCAGCTAAAGTTTCCCTGTCCTTCTGGGAATCCTGACAGGCTGCAACTAGGTCACCTATTAAGTCTTGAACTTCTCTCTCTGCAACCACAGGTTTACCTCGAGGGGAACAGTCATATAGATGTACAGATGCTTCAATACCTTGTTGTGTCTTAGTTTCTGCTCTTTAGCTGCAATGGAAGAATAATGTAACGACCCAATTACAGTTTCATTTACCCATAGCTGAGTGGCAGCTTGACAATTCAATTCAAACAAACACTCTGCACTTTTTGGCATGTTCTTAACCAAGTGTTTTCAAACGTTAAACTCTTTGCAGGAAGTGGTTAAAATACTTCTCTGAGACGCGTTCTATTGGACACATGAGGACAGCTCTTAATGGGCTAACGGGCACCTCTGGCCTCAAGTCTTTGTATTTACCAGCCTTGTCAGATGAGTGTGATTTTATTAGCTCTGCTGTCATTGAAAAATATCTGAGAATGAAGGTGTGAAACTAATAGTTTGTCTGGACTGTCTAACACTCCTAAACCAGTTGTGACATCAAAAGTTTTGAGAGGAAAGGTGGGGCTCCCGAGGCCGAGTGCCGTATCCGCGGGACCCGGCCGGCGCTGGCTCGGGGAGAGCCCGGCTCACCTGCAGGAGCTCGCTCCGCTCCGGGTCCGGCACTTTGCCTTTGCCTGTGGCCACTTCCTCCATGGACTTCCGCGGGGCAGCGCCCTCCCGCTTACCCTTCTCGAGCCCACCGTCAGCTCTGGAGCTGCCCAACTTCAGGCCCCCCTTGCCAATAATTCGATCTATGGCGGTCTTGGCGTTCATCTTTAGGCGCCTGTACAAACCGAACGAGGCGCTACGGAACAGCGATCACTTCTAGCGGGCAGGACAAGGCTTCCGACAGCTGGAGGCGAGCGCAGGCGGCGCGGCCCTTCCCGGATCCCGCGGGGCTCAGAGGGGCCGCGAGTCACGGTGCGGGGCGCGGCCCGGTGAGGGGACGCGGCCCGGTGCGGGGCACGGCCCGGCGGCGGCTCTGTCCGGCCCCGGCCCGTGCCGCTTCCGGGAGTTTGAATCCCGCGGCTCCGGGCCGTCACTTCCGGGGTTTCCGGATGGTGCCCGCGGGGCGGCGGCGGCAGGGGCGGTGTCCCCTCGTGTCACCGCCCTCTCGTGTCTCCGCCCGGCCGGTGCTGTCCCTGCCCGGGGCTCCCCGCCGCCTGTGAGCGGCGGTGCTTGGCCAGCAGCGGGTGCCGGCGGGTGGAGCTCGGGTCGAGTCTGCAGGGCCTCCTCAGTGCTGTCTCTGACGTGTCTGTGTCCTCGTTCCTCCCTGAACACGTAGGGTTTTTCTTCAGAAATCCTCTCCATCTACCCCAAACGTAATAATTGTAGAAATTACAACGTAAACTAGGATAGGTCTCATGTGACCGTGTAAACACCAGGCTGAACTGCTCTCACTTGCTCCCTCGTGCTGGCTTTCCCTCTCCTCTCTCCTTGGGGACGCGGGGACACGTGTGGCAGTGGCAGCGGGAACCTCCCGGGTTTTTGCTTCTGCTCACAGCTGAGAAGAACTAACTGAGCACAGGGGAGCTCAGAGCTCTTGTGCTTGTCATGTAAGTGCTCCCCCGTTCATGTTACCGCAGTGTTTGTGCACGTGTTTAAGACAAAACATTCATATGCCTCTATAAAGAGAGTCTTGTCACTTTTAATTTCTTTTTTTGCACGCATTTCCTTGATACTTTTTAATTTTTAGTCATGGATACAGATTTCGATAATTCTACTATTAATCTACTATCTCCGGGATGTTCCATGAGGAAGCTGCAGTGTCGTTCCGGAATACAACAGGAGGGGGAGGACTTGCACTGTTTTTTGGGATCATCGCCAGTTTCTGACTGGGCTGGCACGGAGAAAAACCAAAAGCATTTGCGAGCGATGAAGTTCTAAAAATACGGGGGCGGGGGGTGGGGGAAATAAGCCATTGTGGAATTTCATACCTTGGTATACCGAGAGGCAGATGTAGTTTAGATCGAGTTCTAGAGTCGTGCTTAATGTTCCTGTCGCTTAACGCTTATTCTAGCCTTGGTTTCTGACCAGAGATGTATCAGTTTAAGAGTAAAAGCAGCAGCCAGAAACCTGAGTTTTTGCAGTGTGCCTTTCTTTGCAGGATTTCACTAGCGAGAGCTCTTTCTGTGCAGCATGACAGAAGCTGGTGTCAATTTACAGGAGTGGTTTTTTTCCCGGGGCTTTGAGCAGCTAGTCCGTCATAGATCCACCCATAGACCTCCTTTGCTGTAAACCAGTAATTCCCTGCCTCCTCTTCCTGCTAGCATTTCAGTCCAGAAGTTAAGGACTGTGAAACTGAAGATTTAATTCTTTCGGTATTAGTCAACATTTAGACAAAAAGGAAACAATGCTTCGGGTGATTGTGGAATCTGCTACCAATATCCCTAAAACCAAGTTTGGGAAACCAGATCCTATCGTTTCTGTTATTTTTAAAGGTAAGCAAAACTGTCATAAATGTAGCCAGGGAAGAAGTTTTGTAAAGGATAGTGCCCTTTGTAAGTATCTGAAAATCTGGGAAATCGTGTTTTCCTGGAATTACATCTAATGTAATTTTGGGGAAGACTTTTTAATTAGAGACAGGAGTTACCTGAATGAAGTTTGAATTGGGTGGAGTGCATTGGTCTGTTCTGAGCAGCTGTGCTTCTGTTTCAGGATCCACATTTTACAAGTTTTTCCAAAGGATTAACCTGTTGCTTTAAAAACAAATCTAATTGAATAAATGAACCCACTTTTAATTCTGATATTGAAGATTACCTTGTTTTCCATCTGAAAAATCATTCCTGTCTTGATTACTTTGAACAGGCATTGCTCACTGTCACACACATACAATAAAAATGTGATTTATTGTTGTTACAAGTAGTATACTGAAAAGCAGTAGTACTATTTCGGAAGGCGTTTGATTTTGTTTTAGTTTGGTTTGGAGGAGGTTTTTTTTGTTTTGTTTTCTTTTTTTGGTTTTTTTTTTGGTTTTTTTGGTTGCTTTTGGTTTTGTTTTTTTTTCACAAACGGAATCGCACATCAAAATTTTGCCTGTTGAGATTATTTAATTACAAGATTTTGGAAGGAAACTGTATTTTTCACTTTCATTGCTCATCAGTTATATATATGGGAGAAGGAGAAGACTATGATAAAATTAGCATTTCTATGTAAAGCTAAGTATGTTTTAGAGTGTACTTTACCTGTTGCCAACATTACCTCACTTGGCTGTACTAGAGGAACTTGATTTCTAGTATTCATTTATTTTTAAGGTGCCAAAACCTTTAAGCAATTTTGGATCATGTAATACATCAAACCAAACTGTGACAAACAGGTATCTTATCTCCTGGTGACCTGGTTTCCTAACTGTGCACTGAAATCCAGATGGTATTTTAAAGTGTGAAAAATCTTTGCATGAGTTTGTCACCTTTAGAAACCAAATCTGAAATCATGACAGCTGTAGGCTGAAAAAGGACGAGGCACTGCACATGCAGAATCTTAACTTTCAAAGTAACAAGTTTTCAGATACATTTATTTCAGCATCAGAAAGATGTGAAATCATTCAATTTCCTTTAGTTTCCTCCTTTTTTTCAAGTTTGTTTTTTTTTTTTTTTTTTTTTTTTTTTTTTTTTTTTTTTTACCACCCTGTGTGTTAGAACAAGTGGCAGAGCTTGTCTCAGTAGCTTTTGGAACTTCATAATTCTTAAAATATGATTTTACTTGCCCTGAAAAAGTGAATATACTGTCATTTCTCTGGTTTGTTTCACATTCTGCTACTTCTTAAGTATCCATTTTCTCTTTCCAGTTCCTTGTCTCTCTTTGCTTTCCTGCCAGTTTTGCCTTTCTGTGTTGCCTCTGTTCCTGCAGTTTCAGACTCCAGAGGTGGTTTATGCCTTCCCTTCTTTATGCTTAAGTGTCTGTTTAATCCCCTCCTTGTAAACTTTTCTTCTGTGTGCTCTAATGCAGTTCACTTTTGCCTAGTAAATAGAAGTTACAGATTTTTTTTCTTCATGCTTGATTTGTTTTTCAGTCCTTCAGTTATACAAACACAGGAATTGGACAACAGAATGAAAGGAATGAGTTTCTATTTATCCTTTATGTACTAGAATTGGGATTTTTAATGTTCCCAAACATGCTTAACCAGTATCAGCTTCATAATTGCGACACATTTTTAGTGGGATATTTAATTTCTCATTATCCTGCCACTTCTATTTATGTGATTTTACTACATACCAACAGCCTGATTTTTTGCTTCCTGTCCAGAGTGATTCAAATGGGACAGAAAATACCAGGCTTTTACCAGCTATTAAGCAGCTCTGATTTAATTTGTAAGTGGAGTGCCTGGTTGCCAAGTGCAAGGACAGAGTCATATCTAAAATATGTTTGACTTCTAGCTGTTTGTGTTTATAGATTTTTTTATATACACTGCTGGTTCCCCCCTCACCCTGTTAATGTGTAGAGATAGGAAACCAGTCTTATTTTGGGAAGAATATGTCAAAGGCCATTAATCTTTAACTTTAGTCCCTACCCAGTGAAAATCCTGGGGGACATAAAAAGCACATTTGGGAGTGCTTGTTCTAGACTGGGAAATACTTTGGCATTTGCAGGACTATGGCCATGGTCGTGCAGGACATTTTCATGTTCTTGTTTGACTCTGGAGTAGTCTTGGTGAAGTCTTAGTGAACAGCACTCATTTGACAGAAAATTGCTGTGCAAGTTTGCTTTTCATTAGAACAGTATTTGGTCAAATTTTAATTTACAGGGCCTTTGCTGATGTCAGGTTCAATAAATTTAAACCTCCCATGGAAACACAGTCTTTCAGTCTCAGACCTTTACAGCCATGTTGTGAAGAGAAAACTCATGGTCCTGCAACTGTTAGTATGAAAGGTCTGCAAATGTTTTATATGTTAAGACATGCTAGTTAATATGTTTCATCTATGAATAGAATAGATTTCATCCCGTTTTTTTAATTGAGCGGTTACAGACTAGGCAGTTAATATAATTGTTACAGTGATCTATATTAGCTGCATATTAGGAGGAAATAGGCAGCTGTTTCAGTTCTGATATAGCAGAGGAGTTTTGTGCAAGCATTTCCCTTTTTTTTTTTAACACATTTACGTCCAGTCCAATGGGATGGAGCTTTTATTTACTTTAAGAAAAGCTCACAGTTCAAAGAGAACTACACCCTGAGAGTAAACGAATATCGCTGTCTGGAACTGGGTGCTGTTCTTGCAGAATTCTGAGTTTTTCACTCAACATGAGACAATTCATTGGTCAAATTAATATAAAAAACTGTTGCCACTTGCTAAATTAGCACTAGGTGATGATGATTGAATCAGTATAATCATTTTGGTTTGTTAGATTCTCGTCTCAGTGTGTAAAAATTTATTCAATTGCTTGTATGTGCAGTCAATGCTAGGATATTTAGTGTTTTGATCATTTGTTTTGGCTGCCTCATTCCACTTTATACAGTAAAAATGAAGGTAAAATGGCATTTAATTTGATTAATCCAACTTGATTCCATTTGTGCTTAATCTAAGAGCTTTTCAGCAGGCCTGCAGGCCTGTGATAGTTCAAAGCTATTTTCGTTTATATTTCAGTGTGTGGAAGAAAATAGTTTTAGAGTGTAATTATTCACTGGATTTAAATTTTCTGTTTTGCAGAGAGTTAAATTTTCTAAATTTAATTTCCAGGGTTTTGGAGGTCTGCCCATTTGATCCTGCAGTTGCTGCCATCATACAGTCTTAATTCTCCTTTGACAAAAGTTTTATGAGATACTTAGTTAACTGAAATGTGATACTGTCTTAAATCTTAGACTTAGGACTGTTGTAAAAGATAATGTTTGCTTCTGCTATTCCCCACCTGCTCATGTTGATGAAAATGCTAGTTATAATAGAAAAAAAATTAAGATGGAAACATTAAGTGTTTTGCTATGCTGTGATCTTTTTAATGATCAACAGTTGTTTAAACAGCTCATCTTAATTTTTTTTGGACTGAGCAATTAAATTCTTATTACAGTCATTTCCACCTGAGAATATTAACTAGCATGTTATAATATAAGGCAGTATGGTGCCTCCATCAAGATAAAGCAAATAGTGATTTCTTCTACAGTACCACAGTTACTGTAGTTAGTTTTTAAAGAAACTAGTATAGAGTGTTTTATCTGTATCCACTATAATTTCTTATTTCAAGGTAGGGCCACACAAAAAATGGTGACTGGCCCTATTGCACAACTTATCCTGATGTGGTTTAGTCTTGGTTGCTATAGCTGCAATCATTACCAGCAGAGGAAAACAGCCTGAGGAGCTGAGACTTTTGTGGGCTCCTGGAATTACTGAGCAATCCACCTCACCCAGCTTGGCAACGGGGGTTTTTGATTGGAAGAAGAAAGCGCTTTGCCAAGAGCTTAAAAACAAATACCACCACCACCACCCAGTGCATTAAAATACCGATAAAAGTGTAATAAAAAGGAAGTCAGTAAAGAGACGGGAGTATATGCAAAGTATTTCCTTGAGGAATGAGAATGTTGTACTCTGACTAAAATTACAACTAAAACCCAAGCTGTGCTTCCCAGTGTTTTTTCATCCAGCTTTCACACAGATGCATAACAGAAACATGTTTGTTTTTTTTTTTTTCCCAGTGTAATCTAGAATATGCATATTAGTGGAAACATAAATCTTGCTTTTGTGAAAATGGATAATTCAGAGTGGAAAATGTAGCACCTTGTCAAGAGTTGTTTTGACTGTTGTTCATGCCAGGACTCACCTTACAGAATTACATTTTAGATTTAGCAGGGATCAGAGGACTTTTATCCATTAGTTCCATCAGGATCAGGTTTGTAATTAACTTTACCCTCTTTACAAAATGTTCTTTTTTTCACTGGCAGTGGAAACATCTTTTCATCTCCCATCTTCTAGAGGGACTTGGAGTAGCAGTGCTCGACCCCAGTTATTCTCGGATACCCAGTTTTGAAAATGCTTTGTCTCCTATTAGATAGTGTAAAGTTGAATTTCTCTCAGTAGCTTGGTAATTAGTGCTTTGTTCTGCAAAATGTCAGGCCACAGTATGGTATGTTATGAAATCCTTTCCTTTGTCCTACAACGTGAGTCAATATCCTGTGTGAATTGTAGACAATTCATGTTACACAAATGGGAGTCAGTTCTTGTAATTTGCAGCACAGGCTGATTTTTTCAGTACATCCCACTCTCATCCAATAAAAAGAGCCACCACAGTCATCAAGCCTGACCAGTGGGTATATGAACTTGCCCATTTGGCATATCTTTACTCTTGCTTCCCAGGCTAAGTACAGTCATAATTTCAAATACCAAAATGCAGTTATCTTTAGTGGAGTCTTTAAAGATGTGGAATGTGTCTAAATCTTTGACTTCTTGTGGTGGTTGAGCATTTTGTAGATCAGCAGCTGCTTTACACCCTGTACTTAAATATGCTTGTTATCACTAATATATGCAATCTTTGTTTAAAGAGCTGTGTGTCTGTGCTCTTTTGTGCTTCTGAGTGTCAAAAGACTTGTCCTCCACTGGAGCTAGATATTGTGACTGAACAGGAAAAATAATGCCAAGCTATGTTTAATTTGCACCATGTCCCACATTCTCATGATTTGTAGCTTGCCCAAGTGCAAATTTTACCATGAAGTATGGAAAATCTGTAATTTTTGTAATTTTTAGGCTACAGTAAGTTCAACGAAATCATATCTACATATCCTCTGGAAACCATATTTTCAGGAAGGATTGCATTTCCTCTTACATACATGTGTATTTCTTCTAATATTTGCTCATTTAAACCAGACAGTGCTGACACTGTAAGCATATCTCCTTAAGATTTTTTTCCATGTGATTTTATTCCAGAGCTAAACATTCAAAAATATTTTGTAACTCAAATATGGTAAATATGTAACACATTTTCTCTACTACTTTCAAAAGTAGTGCTTTACTGCTATCACTTAGAGGTTACTGTTTGGTTTGATATCTCCAAGTCTTTTAGTCTGTCTCTTTTCATCATTATTGAAGGTGAAGCTAAGGGTCATAAAAGGTTGCGAAACCTAAATATTTATTTTGCTTTTGGAAATACAACTAGGTATGCTTAAACAAAACAATAAAAAGCCTCATGGGGACTTCTTGATTATAAAATGTGCAACTTCTGGAAGAGGTAAAAAGAATTTGGAACATTTGGTTTAAAGTTCAAGCCTTCTTTAGAAAAGTGAAAGGAAAAAATATTATATTTTTGTAGTGCTTTAGCAAAAACAATTAATCATGCTTTGTTTGTATTTGCAGATGAAAAAAAGAAAACAAAGAAAATTGAAAATGAACTCAATCCTGTTTGGAATGAGGTAATTTTTGTTAAAATAAATCCTTGATCATTTTAAGACAATGCTTGCAAAGTGGTTAAGCCAGTTTTGACAGCTGAGCATGTTGTTGGAAAGGGGATCTTGTGCTCTGTGTTCTGTCACGGTGTTAGTAAGTGCAGGTGAATGGATTCATCTTGCACCATATATTACAATTTATTAACAATGTGTTAATGTAAAATTAGATGGATAACTGATGAGTTTGTGGCCTGGTTTTGTTCCCACTTTCGATCAAAATGATCCTCAGCCATTGTTTAGCCACGTGTATGGGAACATAATGGGATAATTTATTACATACCAGGAAAGACCATACAGAATTTAAAGGAATTATGTATTGAAAGTCCTCATGGCTTATTTCTAGGCCCAGTCTTATGTTGCATCTTCAGTAATATTTTTCTTGGGGAAAATGTTTTCTTGGCAGTGTTTTTCACAACGATAAATGAAAGTTAAAGATTTTTCTGACATTTTGTAATCAGAATTACAAAGAAAGGGAACACACAAGTATTTGTTTAAATTCAATAGCAACTGAGTTCAGCCAATATTGGAGTGGATTAATATCAGATATTATGATTGACAAGACAATATGTATGTTAGTGTGAGGAAGTGGAACTGCAAAAGAAGTGATGGTTCACTATTAAGCAATTTAATTGTGGTATTGTTGCTAGTAATTAGCAAATCAAATACATGCTATGAGCATTTTTTATTTTACTTTCACAAATGTAAGCTGGATTTGGTCTCTCACTAAATGCAAAATTTATTTCTGAATAATTTTTTTGTATGTGCTACTCTGCTGTTACTTTTTACATAACTTGTCATTATAATTTAGGTTTGGTCCATTTTGGTCTTTTTCAGATTGTTGAATTTGACTTGAAAGGAATTGCTCTGGATAATTCATCTTCCCTGACAATTATTGTGAAGGATTTTGAAACAATTGGACAAAACAAGTATGTTCCTTCTTTCCCTCTCCCTACCCACTCCCACCCCAATATTAAACACAACTTTCAATACTGAAGTACAGGGGGGAAATGGAACTGATAGCTGGCTTGCTGTGCTCTCTCTTTCTGTCAATGCCAAGTAGTGTTCTCAGCTGCTATTCTGAAAGGAAGTATGATCATGTAATCTTTCCTTCTTTTCATGGCAGATTTCATATGTCTTAGGCAAACATTCCTGTTTACTAGTAGTAGCCCAATTCCATTGTTAGCTTTTCTTTACTACTCTCTGCCTCCTCCCAACATGTGGATTCTGGTTTTTACAATACTTGTAACAGCTCTGTCATAAAATCACTGTGAATCAAGCCAGTGCCCTCAGGTCTCTCATTCTTGAGATTCCTGCAAGTCAGTTAGGCAGGAATATATTGCATGCCTCTGACTTTAGGGAGATCTCGAAACTTGAGATAGGAAAGCCTATCAGTAGTCAGAATTTTGTAATGGACTTTATAATGCATCAGAAAATAAAGTGATTATTTGAAGCACCTAAAATTTCACTCTACACAGGTTTCACTTTGTACATAGGTTTAAAGTTAAGCAGTCATGTGGTTGGTTTTCTTCAAATTGTATTTTAAAATATCATCTAGACTCATATTTGTAACTCTTAACCCCCAGCTTGTACAAATGCCTGTTTGTTTTGCTTGGGTTTATGTGCAGAAAGTTGTTCATACCAACGCCAGAGTAACACCTTCAAAGTAATGCTCTTTGAAAATAGATCCTCAATAACATCCTCATATTTGCAATGTGTGATGAGTTTGGAAAGGATATTGGCAGGGAAACAGGATAAGGGGGTGGGAAGTGAGAAACACATGAGCAGGCATCCTGATTTTGACATGGTAATAGGAAATAGCATCTTGTAGTTCTTTTAAAGACACAAAGCACTGTAACAACAGAAGAGAACTGGTATTTATGAACATTCACATTTAGGTGAAAGGAGGAATGTGGGATAAGTTTCTCACCTACCAACTGCATGTATGCATAACCTGTAGTTCTGTAAAGTTACTGATTCTATTTCCTGAGTTGGACAGAGATTTAGGACTACCATATCATAGATTTGCTACTTTTTCATGGTATCCTCTTTTAATACTTAAGAAAAAGTCTATAGCTAGATGCATATGTGAAGTGCTGCAGCATTTCAAAACAGTGCTCAGTGGAAGAGTGTGCAAATAACACTCCCATGGTTTGTCTGCATGCTAGTTCAGGATTGGGAAGGTGGAACACAGTGCCTATCTAAGGCCCTTACTATGGAGAGCTATTCTAATGTCAGTTTAAGAAACCCAGTGTTTGCTTCTGACATTCACAAGTAGACCCATTAACTTGGGAGCTGTGTTAGGTGTCTAAGCTAAGTGGGATTTGAGTTGAAATCAACAATCTTCCCTTTAGAGATTCATGGTTTTATATATTCTATTTAAAAATCTAGATTTAATTTGGATTTAGTTTTTGAGTGTAAAGAGCATGTCTAGGGGCCTTTGTTGCCTGAGAATGAGCAATGAGAAGACCCTACACCATGTCTTTAGCTCTATTTTCTTTCTTCTGGAGGAAAATACGCAGTGGGGATTGCTGTTGTTACATTCAAGGCAGTGACAATTTTTGCTCAATTGTTCTGCTACTGCCTGTCTGTAGGCCAGAAGCAGAGCCTGTGTTTCTCAGGCCAGCCTCCCTCTCTGGCTGCTCACTCACAAAGCTCCTGGCCAGCACACACTCTGCTGCTCCTTGCACTCTTAGTCCTGACTAATTGCAGACACCTGGTCTTTGCTCTGCCCAAGAGGTGACTACAGAACCTGTAGAGCAACAGAGCAGAAGATTGCAATGTAAGACATGATTTGTACCAGTTCCTAAAAGCTGATATAACTGTTCATCCAGTCTGGTTTTTGCTGGAGGAGGAGTACAGTGGATGTTATTCTGCTTTTGCACTGTGCCAAGGCACTGAACTCATTGCTTTGGCATGTTTCTGTAAATGAAGCCCGAAAGAACATTTGGATATTTTTCCATTTCTTTGTTTTCCAGGAGAGAAAATTTACTGCTTAATTTACAGAATCACTAAACTTTTGCAGATAGGTTAAAGAGTGCTCTTCATGGAGAAAAGTCACAATAATTGGAAAAGATAAATAAAGCAAACCACTGTATACAGACAGAACATCTCAGGAATAAACCAGAAGACTCGTATGATTCATGCTTAGTTAGATTTTTCCAGCATAAAGATGTTTGAAAAGAGAACACATCTGTTTTCTATTACATAGTTTTCTAATACTGTTAGTAGAAAGATTTCAAATTCTTAGAACACAAATCTTTCTGCAGTTAAAAAACTCCCAAAAACCTCACAGTAATGTCAGTTGTCCCTGTGAAGTTAGGAGAATGAGCTGGGATTATGTGTTTCCCCGTGTCCTTTGTGTAGTTGGTAACCTAGTGAGACAGGAAAAACAGATTGGGCACACCCTTTGCTCTAACAGAAAAATGCAGCTACAAATGAGCAGTGCAGCAAATTATTTAGTTATTACTAAGGATTTCTCATAGTTAAATAATTTCCAGATTGTTTAAATCCTCCTACAGCTGTATCCTTTTGTGTGGATTCTTTTCCACATCAGTGTGACTGTACATAGTTGTAGGATTTCCTTGCACCCACTGGATGCAAGATCCAGACAGTTTAAGATTCAGTTTTGTGCTTTTCTTCCTTGTTCAAAACAGTATCCATGTTTTATTTCTTTACTGAAGTTTGTTCTTGCAAAGAGTATTATCAAATAAGTAAAGTAGAGGTTTTTCTTAATAAAAATAAATAAATAAATAAAGATAATTAAACATAGCAGGAATAACAGAGGGTGGGTGTTAGGTCTTGTAGCATACTTTATAATGAAATATACACACTGAGAAAGAAAGGTTGAGTATAGTAATTATAACTGCAGTGTAGAATCAAGTTGCTCATAAGAATAATGAATATAAACCTCTGCCAAAATATACCTTAAAAATAGATGAAAATAATTTAAATGCTTGACTCTTCAGTAATTTAAACCTTGGGGCTTCCTGTAGAAATAGCATGTAAGCAGCTAGAGGACGTGATAGGCTAAAGAATTTAGTATGTATTGCTACCTTCAAACCAAGAGGAATAATAAAATGGTTGGTACTGTGAGTTAGCACTTCCTGATCCAGACATGGGTGTGAGGTTTCACTTCACTTGGTTACTTAGGCAGCTAACAGGAAGTGCTAACCACAGCACTAACGGATTAATTAGCTTTGGCACAAATGCAACTCAGTGTTTAGTAGTTGGTCATCAGTAGTTCATTGATTTCATGCTTATAAACTAGGTATTTTCCTTTGTTCTGTGTGGGGAAGCTGTTGTAGGCCTGGTAAGGTTCAAAATCAGCTTCTGAATACGGATTTTGCATTTATTTTTTTGTGTCGTCTGCAGTGGTAGACCAGAATGTTTAAACTGCTTGCAGAACAGAGTTGGTTTTTTTTTACTCATACAAAGCTGGAAAAGGTTAAGAGACTAAACTGATTGGGCATTATACCTGTGGAAGTCTGAGGGATGGCCAAAAAGGTACTGAAACATTTAAGAAACAACACGAATTTGTTTTGGTCTTCTACTAAAACAGCTGATGAACGAAAGGTCAGAGGATGCCTTAAGCTATTCCAGTATCAGAACCTGTCCCACTTGATGGTGTCAAGAGACTAGTGTGATCTGGAATTGAATGGGCAAATGTTGATCTGCTCAGGCAAGAGGAAGAAAGCTGGAACAGGTCCAGCAAAGAACAATGTCCTGTGACAATGAACAGGAGGCAGAAAGTCTTTTCAGCTGTGCAGGAAGGAAAGGAGGCCTTGTCATTTTGTAAGTCATGGCTTCAGATGGAGATCACATACAATCCTGCCTGAAGGTAAAAAAGACTTCAGAGTTCAGAAGAACCTAGGAACTTCACAGTAGCCATGCAGAGAACTGGGGTCTAGTTGCCTGTCAGAGGGAAGTACAGGAGCAGACCTTGCAGCAAAGCACTAAAAAATCAATGAGCTGTTGATGGACATGATCTCCCAAGAGCTCCTGAGATCTGACGTAGCTGACTTAGCCCAAAGATTAGAGACCTGAGAGAAGCATGTCAGAAAAAAGGCTTTCTCTAAGACTTGTACAAAAGTGACCAAGATAATGAGACCTAAGGGTGACTTTGAGGCATTCCTTGTCACGTTGGAATGTATTACTTCAGCCGTTGAGTAGCTGTATGATCAAAACCAGACTGGACATAGTCATGGGTAACCTGTTCTAGCTGGCTAAGCTTGAGCAGAGGCAATGAACTAGATGATTATGAGTGATTCCTTCCAACCTCATCAGTTCTGTGCTTCTGATAAGGGAGGGGTGAAACATCCCAAATCCAGTGAGCAGGACAACTTTTGGAAAGGCAGAATAGTGCCCAAAGCTTAAAATTTGGCTAAAGTCTAGAAGTGGGCTAAGAGAGTTTATAGACTGAATATTAAATTTCTCAGTCTTGTTAGAGTGGAAAAAGACTGGAGACTGTTGTTGCCCAACCTGCTAAAGGAGGGGGAAATAAAGGCATGTAGATAGAGAGACAATGTATAGTGGCAGCTGGTTGCAAGCCAGAAGTCTATGTAACTGATTCCCTCTTCAGTCTGCCAAAGGTGATCACTATTTTTAAAATGGTTACTAGGTATTCAAATGTGTGAAGTTATCAATTGTACATGGCAGATGAGGATGTAGAAATGGAAATGTACAGGGGAAAATTTGAAAAGCACTGCAGGTGAATGGCAATTCTTGAGTTAATGTCACCAGAGAGGAGGGTGTGGTTGCTGAAACATTCATCCTGCTGATTTGAGGTTACTTTGGGTGGCTTCTGAATTGTTTTGAAGTCACTCCATAAGCTCCAGTAAGCTCATATCAAATCAAAAGGTCAAGTCTACATAAATTTTCTACAAATGTGCATAGGAAAATATTTTCTGTTCTCTTTTTTCCTCTTCTATGGCACCTCAAAATATGTACATTTCTGCAGCTGAACAGAAGTTGTAAAAATGTGATGTGTTAAACCCGGAAGGTTTATTTGGAGGAAATGGATGTTTTATACTTAGGTATTCTAATGTACTCTGAAAAAAATAATTTATGTTCTCATAACACAGTATGCAAGAGTAGCTATAACAGCACTCTTGCTCCATGTCAAAAAATAGCCTTGCACCTTTAGCTGCTCCATGAAAAAGCTCTGTAATTCAGGGGACCTTGGTTAGGTTCTTTGTATTCAAATCTTTTTTCTGCTTTGGCAACAAAGTTGGTATTTTATTTGTGATCTTTGAAATATTTATAGGATAAAATTATCTTGTTTTTTTTTTAATTGAAAAAAATCTCAGTTATTCCAGTAATCCACTTCAGTATGGGAGTAAACTGCTACTACATGCCAAGGGAATGAAATACAGTGCCAGGTATCATGAGACCAGTACCACACTAAGAAATTTTGCCAAAAAGTAGACTCTTGGGTTAAAAGTACATGCAATTTTCATCTTTCTGGGAGAGGGTGGGAGTGACAGATGCAGTCCCAAAGTAGGCAGAAGTAGCTCAAAAGAGTCTATCACATGTCAGATCTCCTTTGGTAGACTGCTCTAGAACCATTAGAAACATTCTGAGAATTTAGAAGCGAGAAGATGAACCTATTCCAAAATGCAGAATATGAGCAAGAAGATTAATTTTGTGATTCTCTAGTAAGCACGTTTATTGCATTAGTTCTGTTTCACTGTTTTCATTACAAAGATGCGAATGTGTCTGGGTTTGTGTATTTTTCTGTGTAGTACAACAGCTGCTGTACCTAGTTTATGTTCACTGCTTGTCACTTGAGAGTTTGCAAATCTGTGTAGGGAAAGAAATTTTTATATTCTTTAACTTACCAATGAAAATTCAGTGGTGGAAATAAGTGACATTGCTGTTGAAAGTTATACAGAATATTATTTTCAAAAATATGTGAAAAATAATTTCATTTTTTAACCTCTTTTAGGTTAAAGCTGTGGCTGCCATAAAGAATACCAACACACTTGAATGTAATGAAACAGAAATTAAAAATTAGCAGTACGCAATCATGACATGGCATTTGCAATGGTCTTTTGTTGTACTTTTGAGTTTTCAAGTCATGGCTGGAGTTGCTTGGTTGACTAACAGATGCTAGCAAAAGAAAAATGGGAACTGCTGTTTGATGTATATTTGCATTCTAATAATGATTTTTATTTAATTTCAGATTAATTGGCAGTGCGTCTGTAGCACTTAAAGATCTTGTAGGTAACCAAAGCAGATCTTTTCCCTTCAAACTCATACCTCTGCTGAATGAAAGGGGACAAGAAACTGGAGTGAGTGACTTACATCTTCTTATTTTACTGTATTCTTGATCAAAATGCTCCAGCAACAGGACTAATATCAATTTAATTCTTGGAAATGTCTAGAAAAAGCTCCAGACAGAGGAAATTTATAACCATAGATAAATAAGTCAATACTTCTTTTTTTTCTCTGTATATATTATGTATTTGTATGTATGTGTTATAAATATTATGGACCACAGAGTATACATGGAAAGCAGCCTGATGTTGACAAAGTGCATTTTGCAAGTACCGATGGAGTTGCCATATGCACCTTTTTGCCTTATGCTTTGTAACAGCTGCCTGTGTCAGAGCACACGGTCTTGTGCATGTTCACTGCCAGCTCCCTTCAGAAAGTTACACAAGAACTTGCTTAACTTGATTTAGCACATGTTTAGATTTAAATGCTTATTAACTTAGTTATTAATTAAGTAGGTTTTGGAACCTGGGACCTTACTGTGTTTGTGCAGTGTAGCTGTTAAGGCACTTCATGCTGCATTCTAGTGTACTCAGTCGTGAGAGACTCTAAGCATAATTTCAGTCTCTCAGCAGCTGCAGTTTAAAATCATGATTGGCTGGTCACAGGGTTGGGCTTTTTTTGCTGACTCGTCATGTTACTCTGGCAACTAGTAATAATAATGGTTTGTTCAATAATCCAAAACCACAGTCAAGCACAAAAAAGACAATTCTATAATTAGAATGGAAAATGACATCTTGTTTTTCTTCCAGGATGGAGATATGAACAAGCAATTAGAGAAGCCAGATAGGAAATTTTACTTATGGTTCAGACTTGTTCAGTTGTTGATGAGATAGTGGTATTTCTCTACTGCCTTTGTTTATCTGTCTGCAAATTTAGGATGTCACCTTGTCTGCCATGAATATTGTGGAACTAAAACTAACATTTGTAGAGCATCTTACATGCTTGTATTGTGACAGATTTTTCTAAATGTAAACACAGTGACTCCATTTCTTAGATAATATTTTAGAACCTAGTCCATTAGCTGAAAATTGTGTAATCATTATTAATAGTTTATTAATCTACTAGTAGCTGAAACTTCATAAAACTGCTGTGCCCATGAATAGTTAACTGTTCATGCACAGTGTTTGAACAACTTACTGCTTTAAATCAGCTGCTGTGAATACTGTGGGCTCCATAAAAAACTATTTCTCTGCAGGCAACAATTGATTTGGTAGTAGGATATGAGCCACCAGCTGGACCTGCAAATCCAACTGATCCAGGAGGGACCAGTGCACAGGAAGGTATTTCATCCTTTTCTCTAAACCTTTTTGTTAAAAGCTCTAGGAACTGTTTAAGGTAAGGCAAGAAGGTGATTCAGCAGCACTGTTCACCAGAAGCAAGCATGTCAAGACTGTTAGATAGTTATTTCAAAGAAGTTAAGGATGATTCAGAAGCTAAGAAAAAAATTGGCATTTCCTGACACAAAATGGATTTTAGCATAATTTTCTCTGTTTGTTTAAAAACTTTTCAAAATGGCTTTTGTTTAGGAAAGAAAGGTTTGTGAATACTAAAGGAAGTAGCAATTATTTGCTGCAATTCTAGGGCTAACCAAAAAGCAGAGCTGTTCCATCTATTGCTTTCAATGTCAGGGAGCTTGGTGAAAAAATTTTCTTGATTAGTTAAACCCCTTTTCCCTTGTAGAACAATTAAGTTTTGGAAGACAGTATTTTGTATTAGGTTGATATTTGACTAGGCAATTAAATACTATGATCAGTAGGGAATATTCTTTGTTCTTTCTGTATATCATATTGACCAGGCTTTTGCTGAGAGTATTTTTGAGATCTGGTTTTACAGACTCTTAACAAAACTGAAGTAACAAACTTTTGCATTTGTTTGGAAAATAATAAGCCTAATATCAAGGCTGTGTTTGTGAAGAAAGAAGGAAGTTTAATAAATGTTTTGTAAATTTATTTTAGAGAAGTAAATCAGTTTGACCATTATTTGGTGATAGATAGTAAGCTAAGAAGGAAAAAATTGAAATCAGGAGTCTTCTGGAGGGAAATTTTGATTACAGTGACTTCTCTCAGAGGTGTTCTTGAAAAGTGAAAGGACAAGTAATATAAACACAAAAGTTGTGTGTTAAATTACTGCATTTCAAAGTAATTTTATAGAAATGTGGACTTGAAGGCTAAAAATACAAATTCACTTTATGGGATTATTTGATAGCTTTTAATTTTTTTTCAGTTATAAGATACAAATAAAATAAAAAATTGAAGTTTTTTAGCTAGCATTCAGAAACTGCATGAAAATTATTTCAGTGCGAATTATCAAACACACTTTAGTTAGTTATTGTAAATACCTATTTCCCATGAAATGAAATCACTTTTATGATACAGCTACAGCTCAATTTCAGGAATTAAAATTAAGTGCTAGGGTATGTAATCAGCTGCATGGATCCATTCAGGCAAATGCATTTTGAGAGCTGTTAGAGAGGCGGGTGGGGTCTTCTGCTTATAAAATACATAGTATGTCTGTCTCTCTGGTTTTATGCATCTCTTACAAGGACCATGGACTTCATTATACAAAGTGATCATCAGCCTGTAATTTATGAAGTTAGAATATATTCTGTTAATACCAACCACCAGAGACACAGCTCATTCTTCCTCTAAATTTTACCATAGTCCCTGTCCAGTTAAGAAAAGCTGGAAACACAAGGAAGTGACCACTTTTGTGGTCTAGATGTTTATGGTTCCTGTTTTGCAATACTGGAATCTCAGAGTATGATTCAGTATCATAGTGTCATGTGGTTGTAGAACTCTCTTCCACAGAGGTATGCTGATTTCAGAATTGTCAAAGAGCCTTACTGAAAAACTTAATTCCACATTTAAATATTGTGGAGAAGGATTCAGTTTTATTTTGGATGGCAGACCCTAAATGTATTAGTGCATTCAAGATTCTGAACTAAAAACCAATGCTGTGCTATAGCCTAGTCTTGCTGCTGGGAAACACCAAGACTCATTCAACAGCAATGTTTGTTCAGCTGGAATAAAATGAATCCCTTGTGGTGAATTGTGAACTAGTTGGAGAATGATCACAGCTCAGCTTTGCTTGAATTGGTTGATTTAAAAAGTGTATGGGAATTGTATTAGACGCTCTGCATCCAGAAGAGAGACTGATCTAGAGTTAGTTTGGTTAGGATATAAGTTGTTCTTAAGCAAGCTAAAATGACTAGCTTTCAAAAGGAGTTGGAAGAACGCAGTTGGCAAAAACATTGTTGATGTGAGCTAATAATAGAATTTTAGTGGAACTCTTGGATATCAGACTCTTACTCCTGTAACTTCAACAGCACGTTCTGCTATTTATTTATTAATTGCACTGTTTTTTTGCTGTATGAGATGGAGAAGATGGTGGAGATTACGAGGATGGGTTGGATGGTCCAGTTGGTGGTATCACACCAACAGTTCCAAGTGGCACAAAGGAAGCCCAGTTAGCTAAACGCATCACCAAAGGCAAGAAAACACGGAGAATCCTCTCTAACAAACCACAGGATTTTCAGGTACTAGATTTATTGAATATTGCATGTTCCCTTTTTCTGCTGAGTGTAACACTCCTCCTTTCACACAGCCGCAGCATAGTTTAATGTCAGCTTATCTAATGCACCACAGAGATAATTAGCCTCTTCATTTGAAAGCAGTATTTCAAACTTATTCCTCAAATGTTCCTGTTCCACAGATGTCTGATTTTGTACAGTTCTGACTGAAATAGGGATGAACCTTATTTGCTATATAGTTGTACAGATTTCAAACTACTGTAGCAGCTTCAAAAATGTATGGTAAAGGCAAGTGAAAAAACTTCAGTGAAATAATTAACTCTAACTTGTCTTGTAAAATTAATTACTGTCATAATTAAGCTTGCAAAGTCTGGTTCATATCTGTCAGCTACTTCAGGTGTTGGCTAACATTTTTTGTGATATAATAAAGAATTGCTGTGATCAGGATCACAGATAATATAGAGAATGAATTAGTACAAATACCTAATTTTTTTTTCAGATTCGTGTTAGGATCATTGAAGGTCGTCAGTTGCCTGGAAATAACATAAAACCAGTAGTCAAAGTTCATGTTTGTGGTCAGACACACCGAACAAGAATCAAAAGAGGAAATAACCCATTTTTTGATGAAGTAAGTGGTACAAGAACTCTCTAGCTGAAGTGTTGAGGCTGTCAAATGTTGAGAAGTAGTTAATGCAGCTTTCATTATGATCAAATAATAAAGATTTACTAATATTTATGGGTCATTATGCATTATGCCATTCCCAGTCCCTTTATTTATGTCTTCACATCACTAAACACATCTCTGTCACTGACAGTCTTAGCAGATAAAACTATCTAGAAGGAAGTCAAACTTCATATGAGACGTATTGAATGTTTTCTTTGGTGCAGTTTGCCATGTGACAGAATCAATCTGAATAGTTGTGTGCAGGTTATAAAAATCACAGAAAAATTAATTAGAAATCATTGTAGACCTCTGTGGTGTGTGCAGATGAGTGCTCAGTGCAATGCCGTAGGACTGACACAGAATCTGGAGATGTCACTGCCTTGCTACCCGTGATTTGTAAAAGCACAGCTAGATTTCTCTGTCCAGACAGGGGTTCTGTGCATCAAACACACTGAAAAACTGGAGAGAATTCAAAGCCACATAAGTGACACAAGAACGATCCATAGCTGAAAGATTAATGTTGCAAAACTGAAGTGTAATAGACAAAATGCTGAGGCTGACTCTCATTATCTGGGCACGTGTGGAAAATTCGAAGATTTTGGAACTGCATGGCAAGCATTTTTAATATGCACAGGCAAGACCAAGGAATTTATAAAACTTTAAAACTTGAACTCAGCTGTAGGTAGCAGTCAAAATTTATGAAACCATGGAAAAAGTAAGGAGGGCAGAAAGTCGGTTGCACCTCATATTGAAACAATTCCTTGGCAGTCTCAATATCCATAGTAGTCTAAAACCGGAATAGGAATCACTATCACCACTAGTCCTAAACAAGGCCTCTATGACAACTACAACAGAGATGGTTAGACCAGAATTTAATGTTCTGGCAAATGAACTTTATAGTTTCTGAAGTTGTTCCCTGAGAAAAATATGAAGTGCAGAGCAAGGAGCAAAGGGCAGTTTGCAGCACAGTTATGCTGACAGTGTTTGTTCAAATGGACGTTGTGACTGTCTTGTCTGTGTTGTACTGAGTCAATTTACTAAATTCAGTTTTTCATTCTGCACTAAGTTACTGCATACTATGTCCAGCAAGGAGGTGGGGCAAAAGTACTGTATCAGGCATACTTCACACGCCTCTTAAAATAATGCTTTTGTGTTTTATGTTTGAGTAATTATGTGTTTATCATTTTAAGACAGGGTTTTTTCCTTGTTTTTACCTTGACAGATATTTTTCTACAATGTGCACATGACTCCTTTAGAGCTGCTTGATGAAACTGTTAGCATTCGGGTAAGAAAAACCAGTGCATATTCCCAAGGCTGCTGGATACCTGTAGCATCCTCCGGCCATTTCACCAGGTTGTTTAGGAACATTCCTGTTTCATGCTCCTCTGTCTTTTTAGGTGTATGATTCTCACTCTCTACGAGCAGACTGTCTAATGGGTGAATTTAAGGTGGGTATGAAGAAAGCTCCATATTGGGACTAAATTAAATAAAAAGGGAGAAAAATTTTAAGTACTGATTTTAAATGTTTAAATTTATACTTCTTTTTCATGGGGTCAAAGACCTGATGATATCTTGCTTCTCAAGCTAGAGACCATTTGCCCAAAGCACTAGTAAGCAGGTTTTTTTATTTGAGTAGAAGAGTATTGTTAAAAAAAAAATTGTGTGGTTTATATACCAAGTTATCCAATTTGCATCCTGGTAACTTTTTCTTCTTTTGTGGTCAGGTGATTATTTGATGTGAAGTAGGGTTTAAAGTGATAATGTTTTTAGGTAGCTGATAGGCAGACTAGTGGTATGTATGGTGACATAAAGATACACATTCTCAAATAATGTGGAGAGGTCTTCCTTTGATCAGAAGTTAAATAAAAACAATGATGGAAAATTCAGTTAGTTAAAGTAGTTTCTGTAGTTCTGGTGGTATTAGTGAGGTGGTCTTTATTTGCATTTGTTATTGTCAGCTCTGGGAAGTAGACATCTGCCTGCCAAGTATTCCCATGTAATGTAATTCCCATGTAATTCCCTTGTAATGGCTACTGGGATCCACTGTTACAACACTTTCAGTATCAGTACTGACTGTCTTTTCTGCTTGCTTATTTGGTACTGCATAAATTCAGTAGGTCTCTAGACCAGCTTTTTACAAAAAGATCCAAAGAGGGAAGAGTGCTCTTTTCTAAATGAAACACTTTCTGCCACAAAGCTGATTGCTTTTTGCTTCTCACTGCTTATTTTCTTTGTGATTTCTAGTGATTCAGTCAGTGGTGTATTGCTGTGTCTTGCTGTGTGGAAGATTGATTACTCACTAAGCAGGTGACAGCACATCACTCCGCTGCTTTCTGTTCCTGCAGGCACACATTCCAACAGGAAACCGCAAGGGTAATTCTGCCTAGAAAATCACCCTTTCAGACTTCACCTGCAAGGAATACTGGCCCCAACTATCATGAGCAAACATACTTACATTCCTGAACATGTTTAAAATCTGATACAATGAATGAGGCAATCTTGTCCAGATTTGACACGCTGGGGGAAGAAACTGTCCTAATTCTTACTAAAGAAAAGGAAATTATTCATTAAAAAAAACCAAATTTCACTTCTGGAACTGAAGAATGAGATGTTGAGCAGGAAGAAGGAAAAGAAGTGTTCTGAAAAGCCTGTCTGAACATAAAATAATGAATGAGCATGGGGAATTCAAAAAGCAGTATGCCGGCCCCATCTTGTGTCTCTGGGAAATGAAAAAGCTGGGGATCCAAGAAAAGAAAATAGCTGCACGCTTTAGTTCTAATGATCTTTTCTTGCATTTTCTTGGCTGCTCTATCCCCTTGAAATCCCTACTTTTTCAATGTAAGGCATTTTCTCTTTCTCCTCCTAGTAATATTCTATGTAAACTGCCTTCTATTTGCGCCAAGAGAACAATGTAGTACTGCCCATGAAAAACATGGGGGGAGTTGCCCAACCATTTTTCTGTTTTGGTATTTCTTCAATGGTAATGCCTTTGATCTTTATTTCAGATTGACATTGGCTATGTTTATGATGAGCCTGGTAAGTAATGGTTGCTACAGAACTTCTTTCCTTGAAACTACAAGCTGAAATGTTTCCTTAAATTTCTAAAGTAAAAGAAGAAACTAAATATAAAGTTATTTAAGTTTGCGGCTTTAAGTATAAACTTCAAAAAATCCAACAATAAATAACTCTTTTCAGTGAATTCACAATGAAGTACAAGCCCCTTTTTTATCAAAGACCTAAAATCTGAAAAATAATGCAAAAATATTTGATAACTATGTCCCTGAATTAGTATGCCAAAATAGTTTAGCACCAGATTTCTTGTTTTGGATGGCACTATTGAGACCTGTCTAGGACAGGATTATTTTGTTAAATAATTGGGGTAATTTAGGATAAAGCATACTTTTGAAATCACTCACTGCTTATATGATGTCTGCCATTTGTGTGACATCATGGATGGACATGGACATTGCTGGGGCGGGTGGTGATGTTTGTTTTATTTCAGGCCATGCAGTCATGAGAAAATGGCTTTTGCTGAGTGATCCTGAAGATACAAATTCAGGAGCCAAAGGCTATATGAAAGTCAGCATATTTGTCCTGGGAACTGGAGATGAGCCACCAGTAAGTTTAATTTAAATGTTTTTCTTCCCCTCTCCATCCCACAGATACTTTTTTATGTTCCCCCAACATTGTTTTAATACTGTATAATTTGCTCTGTGAGCAGTATTTATAAGACAGAATTAACTAGTGGTTTCATCCTGTACTAAGTGGCTAACTCAAAGCTTGTTTTGTTATTCTGCTCAGTTAAGCAACCTCTACCATTTGTAAATGCTTCTTCCCATACTGGAAGCAGAGATGTGTTAGCCTGCTTTTGCATTCAAGCTGATGTGTAACTCTCCCTAGCGTAGCTAAGCATGCAGAAACACTGATACCAGTTCCAGGACTAAGCCAGGAATGTCTCCACTACTACAAAACATAGACAAGCCCATAGAGAATCCAGAGTACTACCAATTTTTCCTGGTGAAGATGAGACCCTGCAGTAATTACAAGTCAGGCACAAGTAATTTGATGCAGATGAAAGCAGCAGGTAGTTTCAAAAATCCCATCCTTCCTGTCTGCTGTTCTGTCAAGGTGAAAACTGGTGGTTTTTTCTTGTAATGCTCTTCTTACCTGACCATTACCTGTAGTTTAAGTTCTGCTTTTTTTCCTGTTTGATATTTTTGCATACTTTTCTCCTTATTTAAATATAATGTGGTTCCCAGAACCATGGCAGATTGCCTTTTAGTTTCGTATTAACTGTTCCTCTCTGCTATCCTCACGCTTCTTGAAATCACAAGGATATGTCTAGTTGTTTTGTGGTGTGTTTATTTTTAAATGAGGAAGCAGTAAGTTCTGGCAAGTTATATCATACTTATAAGCCTTTTCTAATTGCAGTAAATGCCTTCTCATGAGATGAGTATGAAATTTGCATGAAGTTGGCATTGTACATGTGCCAAAATCATTATTGTCTGATGATGATGATTTTGAAAGTGTGATTATAATGGGCTCCTGCAATTTAGTACTTTAGAGATAAAACTGAAAGTAAAATAGTTTAGCTAGAATTAAATTTTTGTGGCTTGATAATTTGATAGTGTCTCATTCTTCATCATGAAACTGACACCAGTCTTTAGCTAATCAACAGTTTAGCTAATCACCTTAATTCTAATTCTATGCATTGCCTTGTCTTTTTTGTCTACAACTGTATCCCCCAACAGGTTGAAAAAAGGGAGAGAGATAATGAAAGTGATGATGTGGAGAGCAATCTTTTATTACCAGCTGGGACTGCACTTCGATGGGTCACTTTCCTTCTCAAAATCTACAGAGCTGAGGACATTCCACAGAGTATGCAGCTTCTCCCTACTTGTCCATTGCCGTTTGAATACTGTTAGAAGTACTTATTTGTGTTAGCTGTTCAGAATAGAATACAGGTGACATTTTATCCCTTACTAGCATATTTTCTCACCTACATCTGTGCCAAATAGCAATGTCTTCAAATTCATGTATAATGTTTTTCAAATACAGTGATGCCTTTAAATTCAGGAGCACATCAGCACTTCTTATGATGTTTGAAAAATTTATATTCTTAAAATTGCTCCTAAGCCAAAATTCTCAGTTTTTACTTGCAGCACTTCTGAATTTTGTTTATCAGGTTAGACTTTACCCTTCCTAGATCTGTGAGCTGGTTGATTTTGGTAAGATTACAATGGGCAATTTATTATTTATGAATAGTAATAGTAGTAATAATAATAATAATAACTGCCTTAATTTAATCTTTGACACCTCTCCAGTGGATGATGCTTTTGCACAAACTGTCAAGGAAATATTTGGAGGAGAAGCAGACAAGAAAAACCTGGTAGATCCATTTGTAGAAGTTTCTTTTGCTGGGAAAAAGGTAATTTAGTAAATATCTGTACCTTTGTGTTCTAATTGTAGTCCTGAGAACAGATTTCATAAGCCAACATGAATTTAATGGAAATTAAAAAAATGAAAAAAATAAAGTTAACTTTGTAGAATGACAAACTTCAAGGTGCAATAGAAAGGGTGTAAAACTGATGACTAATGAAAGGAATGTATGACTAAAGGCTAGAACTGGCATATGCCAGATTGCTTGCCTACCAGTTGTTCCTGATTGCTTTTAGTACTTGGTGATACAGATCTTTCTGGACAGATTACTGCATTTGTACATTTAAATAGTAATATGTTCCTTAGAATGCCAAATTTGATCTGGAGCACAATTGCACAGCTTATAGTCATTACTAGTAAATTTTTTTGTCAGTCATTTAATATTCTATATAGTCAGGTTACCACACCCAGTAGTGTAGAAGATCTTTAGAAGACATGACCAGCAAATAATGCAGCCTCTCCCCTATGATATATTCTTCATCTACTCTAAAATCTGCATAAAGAAAGCTGGAATCAAGTAATTCCTTCATCTCATTTCTCTGCAATGCTAAAAGCAGGTTAAATTGTGGCTTATGGAAATAAAAAGCTTTAATAATTTCATTTAATTGTCTCTAGTGAAAAAAAAAAATAGGGTAACCCAAATCTTATATTTAAACACTGTTTCAATATTTTCCTTTTTCTCTGAAAGTCATTAATGCTGCATATGCAGATTACTCTAACAGCAGTTATCAGTGGAAAACTCATTGAGCATCAATGGCTCATTGCAGCATTAATCCAGGATTCACTTACTACTACCCCTAATTTTTCCAATCAGATGATGATGTGTCCTAATTCTTAACTAGTAAATACTTTTTTTTTCTGTTTTATCTTTGATGTTGTTCTGTTGTTTATTTGATTTCATTTTTGACAGGTTTGCACAAACATAATTGAGAAAAATGCTAATCCAGAATGGAATCAAATTATTTATCTTCAAATCAAGGTCAGTTTTTTTACCCTTGTTTCTGTAGTATTTTTTTTTTTTTTTTTAACTCAGGGCATTAACATTGCAGAGGTGAAAAAAAAATAATGAGTTTTTTTTTTACTTTCATTGCTCTTTTTTTTTTAGTTTCCCTCGATGTGTGAGAAAATAAAAATTTCAGTTGTTGACTGGTGAGTTATGACTTTTAATCAAATTACTTAAGAAGCTAAATCATAATAAGCAAAGAATGAGAAAATAAGAAAATAAGAAAGGAAAATAAGATAATAAGAAAAGAAGGTAATAAGAAAAGTCTGGTTCTATGGATGTCAGGTATTTTTACAGTGCATGAGAGTATTTAAGCAAGTGTTTAAGTGCCTTTATGGTTTCTTTACCAGAGATCTGATTAGTGTAACATGAGATTATTTTTAATCGTGTGCAGTGAGAATTGAGCACTATCACTGTTTAATGATTGGGTAAAAGTCAGGTGACTTATTCATGGTCTAGAGCCCACTTTTGTAACTTGTCATTACTGGTTTTGTTAGTAATATTGAAGCATTTCAGGTCATAGAAAAAATGTGTACTAGTAGCTTGCCACTGTGTGTGATGACCAGCATTATATTTAAATAAAATATTCCTTTTTTAAACTTTTTTGTAGGGATCGACTTACAAAAAATGATGTAGTCGGAACAACATATTTAAGTCTCTCAAAAATTGCTTCTTCTGGAGGAGAGATTGAAGGTAATTGCTTGAGAAGTGTATAACACACTATCTTTCTTGTGTTATGGCAAAGATCAGTGTTCTAAGAAAGTATATATTTATCTATAGTTCCTCAATTCCCTGGTAACAGGATTGTCTGTTCCTGAAATTTTCAAGACAATGCTCCTAGAAAACATTCTATGGGATGTTTAAAAGTAAAGTATTCAAATTTTAATGACTAAACCACATCATGGTGGAAATAGAAGTAATTCAAGATTTGGTTTTCCACTATATATATATGTTAATGAACTGAGTAAATTTATGAGTACTTTCCCAAATTCAGAAAACGATGTGATATCACAATCTACCATGTGTAAGATATGCAAATTTACTTAGATGCTTAATAAGATATTTAATTTCAAGGCAATCTGGAGTCACTGCTTCAGAACCACTTCTTTGGACGCTTGTAAGCAAGACTCCTTTTGCTACCTTATAAGATTATCTGTTCTGTCTCTGAGAAGAGAACCTAAAAGCTGTTCCTGAGTAGTTAGGAACTATCTAGAACCACATACTCATTTCCTGGGCACCACTGGGCTGCTTGCAGATGCTGGGGAATCTGGGTCAGTCTCTGCTCTGATCAGCAGCTGACTAGAAGCAGGCAGAAGACTGCATCTCATTGCACGAGTGCTCTGTATTCCTGTTCTGTAACTCTGATTTTGATTGCACTGCTATGATTGCAGACAATTGATTTATATGCTTCAATCAGTAGAGGTGGCTGGATATGTACTTTCATACAGCTAAAACCCAAAACTGATTAACTACAAGAAAACAAGTTAGGCAAGACATGAGGTGCCTAATATATTGTTCCTTTTGGGAAATAGCTTTGTAATAAAACTCTTCTTTAAAATATTATAAGAAATACTTTTTCTGCCAATATTTTTGAAAATAATAGAAAAATCCAGTTACATTTATATTCTAATATAATCTTGTGATTATTGATCATTTCTTTGTGATCTAGATCTGTAATCACCTCTTTTTATAGCAAGATCTTTCATACAACTGGACCAGCTCCCACACTAGGATTCTGTGTTAACTTGCCAGAGAAATTGTTTTGTCTTTTTAATGAACATAGCTTGGCATATTAGTTATCCAAACAGCATTGTAAAGCTCAAGGTTAAACAGGCTTAACATGAATTTATCTGGCTGTCTACAATAGTTTGAAGGACACTATCTCAAAACCATTTTCAGCATTGTCACAATAAGAATCTGAATTACGATTTTTTTTTTTCTGTTGTATTTATAAAATCTATATGGTATGTACTTGTCTGAGACAGACCAATTTGTTCTGAAGTTGGTGGCTATATCAGGTGTTTAAAAGCAAAGTTAGTGGCTCCAATCCTATACTGACTTGAGGCAAGAATTGGATGGACTTGTATTTTCAGTCACATAAAAGCTTATAATATCGTCCTCTTAGAAGGACTGCTGTTAAGTAAGACTTCATGCAAACATTCTTCTTACATATCCTGTGCACAGCCAGAAGCAAAAGAAAAAGGCAATGGGAAAGGCAAGACAGAGGGGTTGGGCTGCTGGGGAGAATTCAGCTCTGGAGAGCTTTGTACTCCCCTATGAGTGTGCATCCTGAACTGCAGCTGAGTCACAGAGCATTTACACTTCCAACCCAGGCACTCAGTAACTGGGGAGATTAGTTTGGTTTCTCTCTCTGCTGAGGTACTGGCATTGGAATAGCCATTTCTATTATCTTCTCTTTAGTGCTGTTCTGAAACTAGTTCTGGCTTCTAAGGAATTGTGAAACTGAGCTAGTCTATAGTCCTCAGTAAATGCAAATGTAGATACCCTAAGGGCCCTGAAATGTAGTGGAGTTTTAAAATGTCCTGAAGATTTTAAAAGTAGTTTTAAAAATAAATCTGTATTTTGTGTGGAGGAGAATTGTACAAAGCTGAAAAATAAGCACTAAAACGAGATATTTTGTCAGATACATGCTGGTTTTTTCCCCTTTGGAATTTGTACAGGAAGAGTAATACCTTCATATATTAACCAGAGGCAAAATTCTAGCCCATATGAAATTTATTTTGTCTCAGGCTTTCAACTTGATTTTTAAAGGAGATGTATTGTGATATGGTTTTTTTTTTAATGCTATTGTCACTCATCATATAACTACTTCTCTTTTCATAATATAGATTTTTCATCTTCGGAAACAGGGGCTTCATCATATGAAGGTTTATCTCTTCACCTGTTACTGATTTTGTGTTCCATTGCCCAAACTGAAGAGTATTGCCTAAGATACTCCATCAGCTTAAAAATATTTTTAATAATTCTTTGTCTAAAAGATTTCACCATTGTGATTAAAGAGTATCTAAAACATAACTAACTCTATAAACCAGTTTTGGCAGTGGAATTGGTTTGAAAATATTTCTGTTTGGCTGGTGCTTCAAGCTGTGTGTTAGAGATGAGCATGTAGTTGCTTCAATTACAGAGTGCTTAGTCTAACAATGGCTTGAAATGTTTAACTTGGCTATGAGATCACAGGTATATTTGCAACTGCAGAGCCCTGCAGAAGTAAATAACTGACTAAAATAATTAGTGGCTGTTTTGCTTATGCTTAGCATGCTATATAAACAAAATCTGGAAAATAAAATCTGATTCTATTACTACCTGGAGAGGTGACATTTACCAGGTGGACATCCAGCTTTGAAAGACTTTCTGATAAATATTTAAGTAGTGAGAAAGAAATATGAGTGCAGTTGAAAGGTAATCAACATCATCCACATGGTACTTCATTTACTATCCTCCTTTCTTAAGAAAGTAATATTAAGTTAAAGGGTGAAATAATTTCTCAGAGTCATTTTATATTATGCATGATCATTAGCCTTCTAAAAGTAAACAATTGAATTTTAAATTTAAAAAAATAGAAAATAAATTATTTTTATTCCAGTTTTGGGAGTTTTTTTTTTTTATTTTCTATATGTTTCTAAATTTATACTCTATTTAATTTATTGGCATCAGTAAGTAGTGAATGCATTAATTTAACACATATCTGTATCTTAAACCTAGTCATACTGAGGTCTGATGTGAGCAGTTCAGTCTTAGAATTTTTTTTTAATTGGACATTATTCAAATGATTTTTTTCATTCAATTTTTGAACTGTTTCAGATTCAGAGGTAAGGGTGTGAAAGTAGCCAAATGCAAAATAAAGGACTACAAATCTTTATTTTATATTGTGCAGATTATAGGTGACTTTGTTGACAGGAAATGACATCCAGACATCACATTCACTTGTGCATTCCACTTGTGTCACTCAGCAGTGGCACAGCCACACGAGGCACAACCCTTTACTGTCACTGTCCTACCCCACCTTCTTTTCCCATGAGAAATAAGTGTACCCTTCTCTGTGCTGCAGATCACTCCAGGAAATTTCTGTTGCAAAGTTGATCTGTTTCTCATCTCCTTTTTCTGCTAGAGAATGCATCTTTTCTTTGGCTGTTTAGTTTGATCGTTGGCCTGTGCATTTAAGTGATTGCAAATGTTGTTTTACTCAGCTTCGCTTTTTCTAGAAAACATGTTTTCTGTTAGCAAAAGGGCATATTACCATTGCACATAAATTAAAACCATATATTGGGAGTGGGACATAAATTCCTCTCATTCTGTGGGATTTTTGCTGCATGAAGTGTTGTGTTGCATGAAGTGTTTTGCTGCATTTAGTGTAAGTGTTGTGTAGAGAAGAAAGAAGTTAGGTACAAGTATAGTCAGTGGTATAGTTACTTTAAATTCCTATGGTATATCCAGAGAATAAAGTGTCCTTATATTACTAATACCTAACTAATATCTAACATTTATTCTAATGGATTTGATGGTAATGTTACTTGTTTCTTTCTGGCTCAATATGGTAATTAATAAAGATATAATGGTAATGTCTTCTGTTAGTAAACTCTGGAGAAACTGAAGTTGGCTTTTTACCAACATTTGGGCCTTGTTACCTAAACTTTTATGGAAGTCCAAGAGAATACACTGGATTCCCAGACCCTTATGATGAATTAAACTTTGGAAAGGTAAGTTTCTTTATTTATTGTTTTTCATAAAGAATTAACCCAATTATTTTAATAAATGAATGAATTAATTTTAATGGGTTTTTTCCATATTACACACCTCTTGCTTTTTATTTTTGAATAATATTTTATGTTTAAGATTAATAAGGAAGTATGATAGTATTTTCCATTTCTATCCGGTTTTGTTTTAAAGAAATTTTTGAAGGAGCAGCAATGATTTTGATGATTTTCACTAACTGCACCTTTGCATGCATTTGTATTTCTTCTTTCCTTGTTTGCATAAATATGTTTTTCACTTCTAGCATTAAGCCAACTACTTTATTTCACTTGTTCCAATATGTACATCCATGCCTCTGCAGGAGTTTTGAGAACACTTCAGTGAAGCCAGAATCATGTACAGCTAAAAAAAATATACACTTCTTTAGGGCAAATATATAAAATTTGATTTGATATGTGTTTGTGTTACAGGGAGAAGGAGTTGCATATAGAGGGAGAATTCTGGTTGAGCTATCTACATTATCTGAAAGCAAGCCTGTAAATAAAAAATTAGAAATGATTCCTAATGATGACTTACTGGTTGTCGAGGTAAATCCTTGTTTTATTGTCACTGTTGGTAGTGGAGATGTGCCTTGGCTGGTTGTTTTTAGAGAGTGATCTAGCTCACTAAAATCAGTACAATAGAGTTCAATCTCCAAGTTAAGAGAGGCCTTTACTGGTGGCTGAGGAGTAGTGGCTACAAAAATGTTGTGCCCTTGTAGCAGGAAGTGTTAATCTGAAACACTTTATAATATCAAATACAGTAATTTATTATACATGTTATATTTTTTGGGTTCTTCTCAGAAAATAGTAAAAATACTGAAGTTATTCTTTCCAATTAGATATTGCTATTGTTTTTCTATATTTGTGGATCCTGTTTTGAAATACAACTCAAAAAGGCTGTTTTGGCAGAAATACCAGCGCAGACGGAAGTTCTGCTTGGCTGCTGTGTTTCATTCTGCCACGATGCTGCAGGACACGGGGGAGCCCATCCAGTTCGAGGTGAGCATCGGCAACTACGGCAACAAGTTCGACAGCACCTGCAAGCCCCTGGCATCCACCACCCAGTACAGCCGCGCCGTGTTCGATGGTAAGGGTGCTGTGCTCTGGGGATGGAACACTCCAAAACTGTCCTTTGGAAGTGCTGTTTGTAGCTTTGGAGTGTCAGCCCCAGCTGCACTGAACACTTCCTGAAAATGTGACAGAACAGAGAGTGTGGCTCTTCAGAGCTTTTAAGGTGAAGCTGCATTAATGGAATACATGCTGCAAGGCCCTACTGAGGTTATTAGTGGGGTTTTGACAGAATTCAGTGAAGTCCTTTGACCACATACTGGATATACACAAATTTTGCCAGGAGAAGAAATCATGTTATTTTAGAGGTATCTAGAGTTAAGTAGGGAAAACATGCTTTAAATATTCTGATCTAGAGTAAAATAATAACTTGTTTTTAAACCATACATCTCAGAGCCTAGGGAAAAAAATTAGCTAGATCACAGGAAAATACATTTTGGCTATAATTTTTTTATTAACTGCAAAGAGTAGTTGGTTTTTTTTTTTTTTCTCCTGTGTATTAAATGAAATAATCAGACTTACTCTAGAAAATTATTATTTGAATATTTTACTTCAAAGATAAAGTTGTATTAATGTGCCATCTACATCAGTATGTCATGGGAAATAATATGTTAACAGCTAATTTATTTTTTAAAACCTGTTGGATTTTGAAACAATTTGAAGTGAGCGTTTACCATTCAACAGATGCTATAGTGGCTTGAAAATACAAATCTTTTTGTGAATTGGGAGTAGCTTATATGTTCTTAATGATTTGTAGTACATAAATTATATTAATGTTGCAACGTTGTACAGTATGTATTCCTGCCATGAATTCTAAACCTTACCTACAAATGTTTCACACCAGGTAATTATTATTACTACTTGCCATGGTCAAACACAAAGCCAGTTGTAACGCTGACTTCTTTTTGGGAGGACATAAGTCATAGATTAGACCCTGTGAATGTAATCCTAAACATGGCTGAAAGACTGGTAAGACATTTAAAAGACTTCTTTTTCTGCTAGGCTTTTCATTTTTACTCTTTTTCATTTAGAGGTATAATCAAAAAGTGGCATTTTTTTAGCAAATAATGGAATTTTGTGATACTTTCCTTTTTTCTTAGTCAAAATTAAAAGTTGCTTGGTGTAACAAATAGCACTGTTAATCACAGGCCTGTGTTTTAGCAAGGCTCAACACACTCCTGCTTGAAGCCACAGGGAATTCCCACTGGAAGGAGAGTCCTCAGTGTTGGTTGGAGCTGTTAATTCTGTGGGACTGTTATTTAAATATATATAAATACAGTGGGGGAGAACATCAGAATAGTCCTGTTAAATACAAGTTAATTTTAAATATGAGTCTTTTTTTGGTTTGGCCTTTACACAGATGAATAAATAAGATCAAAATCTTGAAACTGCTACTGACCATAAACCACACGGGAAGTTTATAAGTGCAAATTCTTTTCTTTTAAATTCCTCAGCAATCCAACTTAGCCACCTTAAAGTCAGGAATGCAGGCTAAAATGTCTGAAAACAGATTAGCTGAGATGTGGTTGAAGCTGATTGATGAACTTACAGAAGACATAAGGTAAAAGAATTTTTTTTATCTCTTATGTTATCATTCCAGGCCTGCTCAGAATCTTGGTTATTGCCTTTGCTAAGTCAGAAAACAAATTCTGAGGACTATAAAACTGACTAATCCCATGAATTGACCTAAGAACTGAAATTCCAAAAGTGTCTGAAAGTAGTAAAACATCACATTGCCAAGCAAATAATCCATCTGGTTGTGTAATTCTCCATTATCTTAGGATAGTTTTATTACTGACAGTGATAAGACAAAACAGTATCTCTTGAAAAAAATCTGAGGGAGGATTTTTCTAAAAATGGATATTAGGTCTCTCTGCTGCCTTTCTTGCATCCTCCCTTCGTTAGAATTCCTCATGTACCTTTGGTTTACCTGTGTTTCAATGTTATTGCTGAAACTGAAGAGGGAAGAAAGTCTAGTACTTCACTGGTAAGCAAAAAAAAAAAAAAATCGAAAGGTATGCAGGGATTACAGGCCATAAAGATTGTGTTTTTGAATAAGCTTTTAGTTAATGTGTCTGTATGTATGGGGGTGGTCAGAGAAGGCAACAGAAGTCAGCATTTAGAGTTTTGAAAGAGAATAAATTCTAAATAGAGAGGAAGGAATTGTAGGAGAAAGAGACATTAAAAAAGGAAATATTGAGATGGGAAGAGTAAACAAGTGGGTGATAAAACAGCACCGGAAAAGTAAAGGAAAAATGACAGAACAATTATTATCTCTAAGAGGAAATAACAAAGAACATGAAATGAAAGAGCAAATTCATCATGTTGTAAAGCCAATAAAAAAATAAGCAGAGGAAAAACAAACAGTGGAGATCAGTATGTACTAGCAAAGAATTCCATGATAGAAAGCTTATGCAAAAATATAAACTGATAACTTCATAGGATGAATGTGATCTGAAAGAAACAGAGAGAAAGGACTGACAAACTCTAGGAAAGTAAAATGTGAAGGGCAAACTTTTGTCACATGGAGCCGGTGTGGAAACTTCAGGTCACTTCCTCATCCTGACACATATTTGCACTCTTATTAATTCAGACCATTGTTTTATAAAATATCACTCAACAATAATGGAGCAATAGCACTTAGATATAGCACCAAATGAACTTCTTGTTGTTTATGGGATACGGTGCTCTTTTTGGTGTTTTTTTTTCAGCAAACTCAAAAAATCTCTGTCAAAGACATAGCTCCCTGTTTTGAATTCATAGAGGATTTTTCCTTGCTGTGCTAAGGTTTAAATGAGTTAGAGTTTGTGAGAGTTTTCAGTGCACTACTTAAACCTAAAATGATTTGCCTTTCTGAAGGTTCTGATCTGGTACATGTGATTCATGCCAAAGTAGCTCCCAGGGCAGACAGCCCTTGCATTCAGATTAGTAGAACTAACTCTAGTGGAAGGCACAATAGTTAATGTCAAGGTTTTACAGAATCAAAACCCTTAGAAGTTCATAGCATGTCATTAAATGTAGGTCAAAGAAGAGAAACTAGGCAGTGTCTTTGGAAATTTTTAAACATTTTGTAAAATATCACATTAAAGATATTTTAATGAACTCTGGTAAAGGGATACGGTCATTGGTCCTGGAAAAGCTGCCTTTTCCTCAAACCTCCTCTCATTTTTCCGACAGAATTGGACAGGACAGTCAGGCACATGATGTGTTTCTGTGCAGAGGCAGGGCTCAATGATCCTTGAGAGTCCCTTCTAACTCAGGATTCTACAGCTTCTTGGTTCCATTGAATAGTTACTCTGCCCTCTGCTGACTCAGAAGTTCTGTGTCACAGATTTCTTTTAGAGTTCTTTGATGTTTTCTTGCCAGAGGGTTAGATAAATCTAGTCTTAGCCACAAGCCATATTTTATATTGAGTTTCTGAGAATATAAAGTTTCCACTGAAGGAAAGGAACCTAATCTTGGTCTGAAGGCACTGGTTTCAGTTTTGAGATGTACATTTTGAAAGGATAATTTTTTACTGTGACTATATAGAGAAATGGATTTTCCTTGGTTTGATTGGCGGCAATTACATTAAAGCAAACACCTCAAGGTGTTCTACCTTGGTGTTTGTTATGTAAGTACAGCCTTTGCCTTGCTTACTAGAAATACCTTGTGAGGTGAAAATCTCTGCAGAAATAGATGCAATAGCACTGTTCCAGTGGTTTTCAATCACAGGAAATAATGGCAACTCAATCTGTTGCCACTGTTTGCATGTCTGCATTTAGAGTGTAACTAAAGAAAAGCCACTTAGATAATTAACCATAACAAATATTCTCTTTTCAGTAAACCATTTCCCCTCATAGAAGGCAAATCTAATATTACAGTCCTTGACACTCAGATAGAAAAGCTGCGCCTCAAGTCTCTCAAACAGATTGGAGAAGCAGCAGCAAGGATGAGAAGTGAAGCTACTGAGGTGAAAGCCACTCTGACAGAAATTGAGGATTGGTTGGATAGATTACTGCAACTGAGTGAAGAGGTTAGTGCTTCACAATCCTGGTGTTTGGTTTAGCAGTACTGGCTAGTTTAGCAATACCTGTCTAACACAAATGGGTGTAAAGTTCACTGCTGATCAAGCAATATCCACTCTCTGTAGGATAGTAATTTTAGATGCTCTGAAGTAAACATGTTCCTCTCTGTAATTGCAATTTACTTAAAACTCATATGTTAGTTGTTCTCACTGAGAATGTGTGTTGGGTAATGATCACTCTGTGATTGGTAGAATAGACCCTGTTCTGTCCCCTCCTTTCTTCCAGAGCTGCAAGTCACTTTTCTGGTTCAGGGACTGCAGGGTATATGTTGGATTTCCACAGCTTGTAGCCATAGTAATCAACTAACTCTAACAGAGTTAAATGTGTTTCCGTGGATTTTTTTTTAAATTTTCACCAATGTTTTCTCTTTACATCTTGGCTATCTCATAGCTGGTTTTCACAACATTTTAGAAATGGTTTTATTTTCAGTTTGTTGTTTGTGCTCCGTAGAGCTACTGATTAAAAAAAAATAAAGAGCAATTAATTGGCCAGACTTGCAGCTAGCTCACAAAGGTGGGCACAGAACTCCAAAAAGGTAATAGGTGGTTTCTGTCCTCTGCTAAAAGTCTTACAATAACATACCCTTAATGTGGAAGCATCACAAGCAGTTTAATATGTAGCAGCTCAGTCCAAAGCATCAGCATATGGCATCCAGTCACTATCATCACCTTAAGGGAATCGAGAGACAAAATATCTCTAGTAAAGTTTATAAAAGATGTAAGGAATTTTTTTTATAAAACTTACTTTGCTTTCCAAATATCTCAATGGTATTTTTTTATTATTCCTTCAGAACTATATATTGGTTTACTTGCAAAACGAAACAATTCCCTCTATTTGTCATGTTTGTTGTGATTCATGATTCTAAATGATAAATCTTTTGACATAAGCCTTTATTTATGTTTCTCTTTTCTCAGCTCTAGAGTGGTTATTGTTCAATTAATTACTCTTCTTAACTCTCCTTTCCCCACAAATAATTCTCAGCCACAAAACAGTATGCCTGATGTGATCATATGGATGATCCGAGGGGAGAAAAGACTGGCCTATGCTCGTGTTCCTGCACACCAAGTGCTGTACTCCACGGCGAGCCCTGAATCATCTGGTAAATATTGTGGAAAGACCCAAACAATCTTCTTAAAGGTACTATTTTTTTCTCCTTAAGAAATAATTAACTCCCTGAATTGGCATGCCATCTGACATGAGTATGAAACATGCAAACAAACTATGAACAATGAGGTGCCAAATTCAGGACAGATTAGAAGCCAACTGCATATAGAGTCTTCAAAATATCACAGAACTTTTAAGCTTATCATAAGGCGGTTAGAACCAGTATGGGCCCCTATTTCTGAGACTTTTCTAAAAGAGCTCAAAATTGTGACAGAACTTTAAAAGTATTAATGGAGTTGATATTTGGACATCAATGGAAACTTTCAGAGGGAATAATAAGTGTAAGTCAGAGAAGTTCCAAAAACTTACTCAAAGTTTTGGATGGTTTTCTGTAAGCAATAGAGCATGTCTACACTCAGAAGCTGTCTCTCTGAATTGAGTCTTACTCTTGAATGGGAATGCCTTTCTCCATCTAAGTTGATATTGTATTCAGTTGAAATAAACTTAACCAGGAAAAAAGCAATCTGACAGTAAAACAAGAGCACTTACAGAGTTTGTAATTTTACTAGTAGTGATATTCATGAATGCCTCAATGCAAACAAGTCTGTGTCTTCACAGTTTTATTCAAACCACCATTGATTCTGCTTTTACTGATTCATCCCTGCTAACCTCTACATTTCCAGTCTCCCAACAAGAAACTCCAATATCAACATTTAAGTTTTAAGTTGTTGTCAAAACTGAAAACTCATTGCTGAATGAAACTTGGGAGAGAATATACAGGAACAGGGATGATACTACCATTAATGTGTTTGGTTTTCACATGCCCTAGGCAGGTATCATTTAAAGAATGTTTTCCTCCTGTAGTACTTATTACTGGCTTTTGAGAAAAAGCAGTACAGGAGGAGATAAATAAATATGTATTGTTACTCATATCTCTTTGTTAATATATATCTTTTACTGAAAGTTATGATACCTCCATAACAGAACAAAGAATAACATTTTTGTTTGTGTGCCAGTACCCGCAGGACAAGACGAAAGATGTCAAAATGCCCGCAGAGCTGCGAATTAACATTTGGCTGGGGCTCAGTGCGGTTGAAAAGAAGTTTAACAGCTTTGCAGAGGGAACATTCAGTGTTTTTGCAGAAATGGTATGTCCAGCATTGCTTTCTTACTTTAAACTTGGATGTGAATGTTGGGAATTCAAGGCAGCTGGAGCTTTTTTGAATTTCTTTGCATGCTGGACAGAAAGAGAGAGTAGTGTTTATTATAAGGAAACCAGTAGAACCCATTCAAGGCAATTAATAATCAAGTCCATTGTGCCTACCAGGTGAACTTCAGCAGACCAGATTCTGAACTGGTTAGTCACTACAAATCTGGTTAACTCCAGTGATTTCAAATACATTTATTTTAGATTTTTATCAGTGTAATTAAGATGGAGATCTAAACTATTATGTTTTGGCACGTGAATAATCCTTTTTTTTTTTTAATTGATTCTTCACTTCTACAAATGGTACTTGCATAGGAGTGGTTTTGCTTAATAATAGTTCTTTTGTAGCAGCAGAAAATTTACTGTTGCTGACAAAATGCTATAATACAATAACATTTTAATGGGAAGAGTAAACAAAGTCAGAATTCAAATGCTTGAAATAGTCCCACAGCAAACAATAGAGGTTTTGGATGGTAGTAGCAGGTGTGTTTTATATGCCACATCACGTAATGGTGCATACAATCCAGTAGCAGTAAACTAACTAATAAAAAGACATTTTTACAGTGATGTTACTGTTGCACCTATGCTTAAATATTTAGTAGTGCTGTCCTAAGTCACTTAAAGCAATGGGTGTTCAAATCCATTATTTAAGTATACAGTTTAAGAGGTATTGAATGTCTCTTTTGCTGGTCTTCAACAATCGCTTTTTTGAATTTCTTTGCATGCTGGACAGAAAGAGAGAGTAGTGTTTATTATAAGGAAACCAGTAGAACCCATTCAAGGCAATTAATAATCAAGTCCATTGTGCCTACCAGGTGAACTTCAGCAGACCAGATTCTGAACTGGTTAGTCACTACAAATCTGGTTAACTCCAGTGATTTCAAATACATTTATTTTAGATTTTTATCAGTGTAATTAAGATGGAGATCTAAACTATTATGTTTTGGCACGTGAATAATCCTTTTTTTTTTTTAATTGATTCTTCACTTCTACAAATGGTACTTGCATAGGAGTGGTTTTGCTTAATAATAGTTCTTTTGTAGCAGCAGAAAATTTACTGTTGCTGACAAAATGCTATAATACAATAACATTTTAATGGGAAGAGTAAACAAAGTCAGAATTCAAATGCTTGAAATAGTCCCACAGCAAACAATAGAGGTTTTGGATGGTAGTAGCAGGTGTGTTTTATATGCCACATCACGTAATGGTGCATACAATCCAGTAGCAGTAAACTAACTAATAAAAAGACATTTTTACAGTGATGTTACTGTTGCACCTATGCTTAAATATTTAGTAGTGCTGTCCTAAGTCACTTAAAGCAATGGGTGTTCAAATCCATTATTTAAGTATACAGTTTAAGAGGTATTGAATGTCTCTTTTGCTGGTCTTTCTGCCCTTATTCCTGGAAAACAACAGTTTTCCAGGAATAAGGGCAGAAAACTCAAGACCATCATAAACTACAAATAATCCCAGAAGGGGAAATAGACTGGGCTGACATCAGAATCATGCCCCTGGGAACTACTATGCTTAGATTTTGATTCAATTCTACATGTTACAAAAGAAAATATTTTAAAGAGGAGGAGATTTGACATGCAAACGAATGACAGAATCATGCATCTAGGGAACAGAAGGAACTTCTTTGAACAATGTAACATGATTTTATTTAACAGAGCTTTGATTTAGAGAAGTTTTTACTGTAGTTGTAGGGAGGTATTACATTGAGAAGGTTGTTTACCAGGCAGCATAGAAGAAAATGAAAGAAAGAAATTGAAGATGACATTGCAGAGTAATGTGGAAAGGGAAAGGGAGTACTTAATTTCAGAGGAAGTAAATTTATAGTAAAGTGTTTCAGTTATAATAGTTACATAAATATATAATTTTTTTCCTCCTAAGAGCTGTCTATTATTCCGAAATAATAATTGGATTTTTGCTTTCTTCCCACACAGTATGAAAATCAGGCTCTCCTTTTTGGAAAGTGGGGTACCTCAGGACTTGTTGGTCGCCACAAGTTTTCTGATGTTACAGGAAAAATCAAACTGAAAAGAGAGTACTTTCTACCCCCAAAGGGCTGGGACTGGGAAGGAGAATGGATGGTTGATCCTGAAAGAAGGTCAGATTCTTTTAATTTTATGCAGATAGGAATAAAGGCATTTGTGGTGTTGAGTAAAAGCTCCTCTCTGTTTTCTTGGTTGAGAAAGGGATTTTAAGCTGAATGTTCCAGGACAGCAGAAACCAACCAATAGTCAAAGCTAGTTAATAGTGCTAAAATTAACATTACCTTTTCTAAAAATTAAAACAAAACAGGCAACAGAAAGAAAGTATCCATTTCTAAGAACTATCTTATGGTTTTGCAATCCCCAGGTTATGATGGCTATATTGCTTATATTCTCTGGGTATCAGTGCTTCATCTTTTAGAAAGGGATAATAACAATATTTCATGCCTAGGAAGCTGATATGGGGCTTACATGTGTCTGTGTGAGATCCACAGATCCTGCTGTGATGGTTTCAGAGCAGACCATTGGATTGGTGGATCTTCCCTAGATAGAAACTTAACCGTGGCATCCAGTATAAATCTGCAGTTCATGCTGTAGCAACACCATTACACCATGGGCATTCACAAACACTGGATGGTTTTTTGTGTTTATTTCATTAAATGGTGAAAAGTAACAACAAACTAAACAACTGTCACAGTTATTTCTCAGACTGACTCAAGGCAGGTGTTGTTTTCAGTAGAAGGTTGTGGTGCCATGTGGCAGCTCCTCCCCTGGCAGAACAAATTCATGAAGTGTCTGTCCTTCCTCAGCTCCAACAGGTTCAGTCTTGCTCTGCCAGAGATTTTCAGCTCTGGAGTTGTGCCAGTCCAGCTGTGTTGCCACACTTTATGCCAGACTGAGAACATTATTTGTTTCATAAACAAAAACCAGCATGAGAAAGACTAAAAGAAAATAAATACTTTTTTTCTAAAAGAAAATATTTGACCCATTTTAAATTCTTGTGTTCTGACGGTGAAAAATATATAGAACTGTTGCTGTAGAAAAACTGTGGGAAAAATATGTGCTATTGTAAAATTTTATGTTATAGGCATGAACGGATGGGGTTTTGTTTATATTAAATCAATAGTTCTTATGAATAAGATGACATGAAGAAATTGCATCAAATCCTGTTGAAATGCATATTTTTGCCATGCAGCTTCTTCTACTGGGAGATGATCTGTGGCTCGATTTGGCCATGAAAGGGCAGTGTGGAACATGCTTTGGTGCCTTTTGAACCACAGTGAACCACTGTGCCTGACAGCAACAGGCTTTTGTCATTTCATGTTCTCCTATTTCTTTTACTTGCAAAGTAGAAAAATATTAGCCAATTGATTGCTTGCCCTGTCAACAGCATAAATGGAAACAAACTTAAATACATTGCCAAACTTTAATGTAAACATAGATGCATGTGTTTTAGAGATGCATATAATTCATACACAGTCCTTGTCTCCTACACTTAAATTTATTTTGTTTTTTCTTTTTCCAAGAGGATGTGTTCAAAGCAGATCCTGAATAAAACAGCAGTTAAACATTCCTGCTAGTCACTCATATTTATGAGTAATGTTCCTCCTACTGCTTACTACTACTGGAGTTTCTTCAGTATTTTTTCCTAAGTTTCCTTCGTATAGCTGGACAGTGCAGAATACCCCCATGTGTGCACATTCTGCACTATGTTTCTATATCTTTTCTGTAGTGAACTAAAATGGGTTTTATTTATTATTGTATTTTTTTGGACATGCAGTCTGTTGACTGAAGCTGATGCTGGTCATACTGAGTTTACTGATGAGGTATATGAAAATGAGAGTCGCTATCCTGGCGGGGAATGGAAAGCATCTGAGGAGAGTTTCACAGATGTGGTGAGAGTTAAATTTTTCACTGGATAAGTTAAGAGAAGGAGTACTATGTTTTGCTACACAGTGTATTTACCTTTCTAATGCAGAAAACTGTTATATTTCCCTTACATGAAAGAATGGAGAAAAAGCCCCACCTCCACGTGAATTCACATGTCCTTTTGGATGGGTGTGGGACGATGATGCTTGGAAATCCGATTTAAATCGAGCAGTGGATGAGCATGGTAAGACTTACTGTTTATCTGCTGATATTAGGACAATCTGCTGTAGATCATAATGACGGAGGACACATGTCAAAACTGTAGCAATATTCTGGGCCTCATATTGGTTGCCCTATGGAAAAATACCAAGGAAGTATTTGGATAAAGTTGCTTGCGGAGATAATATGACATTGAGAAAGTCTTCACTTTCTGCATCTATTTCTATTTCCATTTTAATTGATTAGTAGCAGCATTTGAGGGTTTTTAGAGAAGTCAGAAGGCTGAGACCTGAAACCTCTGTAATTGCACCAAGAACAAGTGGCAAAGCCAGGTTTGGGTCTGTCTGATAATTTACCTGTGAGCCTTCAGCCATGGGATGAGTCACCAAATAATGCAACAAAGTGAATCAGGAAGTCTGGGGACTAAAGGAAGTGGGAAACCCGTTTGTGTTGGTCACACACCACACAAGTGTAGGAAGGAATCCTGGATTGCTGAGAGAAGAATAGCAGCACTGAATTTGTGGAAAGGGAGCCGTGCAGGACTGATCAGGATGAAACATTGGTTATTAGGCAATTCTGAAATGAAAAAAAGTTCAAAATCTTTCTGTGAAGAGTCAGGTACTGCTGAAGAGAGATTTTCAGATTATATCTATTACTAATATGATCAGGTTAGAAAATCCTAATATGCTTATTACTTTCAATAAATTAAGACCATTGTCATCACTGAAAGTTGTGATATAAACAAGCTCTCAAGACCATAATTTGGATTCTACAGCAACAGGAAAAAGTAGTCAGTGTCTCATAGCAAAGTATTTACAGGGCATTGGTTTGATGGTTTGAAAACAAAATAAATAATTTTACAAAAAGGGAAGATCATGGCAGATAATGGAAAACACAACATTTTGCATAACTGTGGTAAATTTTTGTTCTGTTCTAAACGAAATGAAAATTCTCAAATAATTATTGCTTCTAAATAAAAAATAACTAGCTATTAGAGTAGAAAAAAAAATATTTCTCTAGAGTACCTGGTAGGAGTCGGCAGTAAGTTTTTAATGAGATCAATTTAAATTAAATTCTGAGTCTTGGATGCTTGGCAACTGAATTATCCATAGACCAAAAATACAGTAACAGGCTTGCCAGTTCTTAAAGTTTTGTGATCACAGTTCATGTGGTTGATGTTCCTTTAAATGAAAAGCTGCTGGAGTCACAAGAGTGCACAGAGCATTTGACTCTTGTTTAAAATTAATGGTTAGATTTTCCTGCAATGAAGTGTGAAAATGCGATATCAACCTCTGAGAAAACAAAAATGCAAAGAAAAGAACTTGAAATTTATTTTATCTGTTTTAATGTTAAGATTTTTATTGTCACAAATATTGCAACCCAGCATTATTATAAAATGTCATCAGTGGCCCCCTGGCTATTAGGCTGTAAGGGTGTGCAATGCTGAATAGTCTCCTGTGGTAAAGCTTCATCCTCTGTAGGCATGGTCACTCTGACACCGTGCTTGTCTTCTCTGTATCTCCCTTGTATTTCTGAAAATGTACCAACTCATCAATTCTGCTTTAGGCTGGGAATATGGAATTACTATTCCTCCAGACGCTAAACCCAAGTCATGGGTTGCTGCAGAGAAAATGTACCACACGCATCGACGACGAAGGCTGGTGCGGAAACGCAGGAGGGAACAGCCTGAAGGAATGACAGCAGGAAGGGTAAGAAAGAGAGATCCAGGCAGGGACTTGTACATTGTAACAGTCTGAGGTTTTTGGTTTGTTTGGTTTTAAATCTGCATGAGATTACTCATTACCTGAGTGAAGAAAAAATGTAATACCAAGCAAAAAAAAAAATCTACAACAACCTTTTACATTTTCATTATATTCCCTTTCTTAATCTTTTTGTACATTGATGCTTCTAGCCTTGGTTTATGAGGGGTTTTTAGGCCTGCCAGAGGAAACACTGCTTTTTTTCACTACAGTCACACAACACTGTTGTCTTGTGCCAACAAGAATTTATATCTTCAAGGGAAGGTCATCATATGAAGACCAAGAAGGATGGGAATATGCTTCCTTGATTGGCTGGAAATTTCACTGGGAACAACGCAGTTCTGATACTTTCCGTCGAAGACGATGGAGACGAAAAATGGCTCCCTCAGAGACACATGGCGCTGCAGCTATCTTTAAACTTGAAGGTGCTTTGGTAAGAGACAGTGTCAAACACACCTTTCAAAGGTCAACCTGTTAATTTGCAGTAAATAAACAAATATATTGGACGTTTTAGCCCCTGAATTGTTAAACTGGTGTATAACTGAGAAGTTAATACAGTGTATATTGTTTAAATTATTTAGTCAGAAAGAGATCATTAAAGTGGGGTTAGAGATTCTTGTATTATTACTAATTTTTTATATTTTGTTACATATGCAATATTATATATCACATTATATATAATTTATGTTTTTTTTTTTAATCTTACTTTATTTTTAAAATTATTTTTATTTTTGCATTATGTGAGATTTACCTCAAAAGGCCAAATTACTAGCTTCTTGTAAGTGAAAAGATAGTTCAAGCTTTTCATGCATGTAATTTAGATGTTTTAACATTGGCACAAGAGACAACAGGCTTGGAAAAAGCTGCCCCTGACGAATATGTGCTTGTGTAAGCAACCCAACACAAGAAAAGATAGCAAAAAAAAACCACAAGAAAACAAAATAGTTTGTTGGAGAAGCCAGAATTTCATATGACACAGATAGATGAGCAGAATGCAGTTATTCCTCAGGTTTTGAGGTTAACACAGCTTCAGAAATAACCTCTATTTACCAAAATACAAACTGTAGCAAATAATGTGAGAAGGCTCCTTTGTTTTTATAAAATATATAATAATTCTGAGTGTATAGCATTAACAAAACTTTGCACTTTTTTTTTGAATGTTTCTCTTTTTCACATCAAATTTTGACCAAGGATTCACTGACAGCATTTTCTTTCTCCAGTTAATTTGGCTGCTCTGAATAATAATTCCTATTTCAGTTTTGCTTGTGCTGGGATAAAGCCTTGGAGCAGTTCTCTGCCACAGCACAGTGCAGAAGACATGGGAGCTTTCCTCCACTATGAGCTGATAGGTAGCTGGTACATATCCAGAAAAAAAACATTCTGGAAGTAAGATGAAATGACTGCCTATGATTTCTGCAGAGTTTCAACTGGCAACAGGAAATGACCTCTGGTCATGAGTAAACATCTTGTAAAGTACGTTCATTCACAGAAGTAAATTTCTCCTTGTGCTGGAAGAGAGATGGAAACCCATGAATTCCCCCACATAGTCCATTTCTATCAAGCTCCTTCTATGTTTGTAAATACTCAATAACTTTCTCTGTGTGTAATTTCAGGGAGCAGACAATAGTGCTGATGATGGAGAAGGGAAGAGTTCAGACAAAGCCAGGGAGTCAGCTACAACAGTATTTGGTGCCAATACACCAATGGTTTCCTGCTATTTTGACAGTAGGTTCTTTAACAATTCTTTTCTCAAAAATGGTGACTGTTTCATTTTGGTCTCAAACAGAATCATAAATCTTTGTGGTTTACATCTAGCTTTATATGCCTTCTCTAGTAATTACGATCAGACTCTTGATTAGATCCTATTTAAGTTATTAAAGAAAAATTACAGTTAGTCATTTTGATATTTCAGTCTGCTATCACACAGATATTTTAAAACCTGTATGGGACAGGAATTTTAATGCTAAATTTAACTTTTTTGTTGGTTCAGGTCACTTAACCAGCTCAGTGCAGGATCAGACAATGCCTGGCCCAGAGGAAGCAGTACCATGTAGTTGAGTTGGCAAAGTGAACAAAACTGTAACTTTGCCAACCTGGATGGGTTTTAAATTCTTTGTAATCACTATAATGTGAATCACAAAAGCAGGGATGTTGAGATGGGAGCCACCAGTTCTAGTTAACAGGAATAGAGGGCAGTTCTGGGACTTAACATCCTTTCTGAGGAGCCCTGACTGGAACACTTGTCTTTATTTGAACTCTGCAGAACTTGATCAACCTGCCGAGAGTGGATGTCTAAATCTTAAATATTTCAGAACCTGGGGAATATTGTTTTACTAATGACCACAGCTGGAGGAAAATGGCACTCTTCCTTGCCAGAGGTCAGAGGTTTCAGCACAATGAGGCTGAATATAGCGGCTCAGAATTTTTCAAGGGCTGAAATGGTTACACCTGACATCTTTTAAAGAAAAGCTGTAGTAACCTAGCGTCACATGGTCCTGGGTCAGGGCCACTCACATCTTCTTTTTAAGCTATTCCATCTAACATGCAGTGGTTTATTTTTTAAAATCTTATAACCAAAGACACAGAGTTGCAATTGGAATAACTTTCTAGGCTAAGAGCTAAAAATGTGAAAGACCCAGGACCTTGGAAGTGCTGTAGTGAATACTTAAATTAAGCAACAGAGTGCCCAGTTCTTGATTCTCAAACTGTTTCAAACAGCAATTTTTGAATGGAAGGATTTTTAGATGATCATATGGTGAAAAAAGCCCAGAGAGCATTAGTGATTTTTTTTTATTTCTGCTTCGTGTTCTCAGGTGCTAGCTCCTTGGTATTAATACACTAATCACATGAAAAGCAAAAATGTTACTACAGAGCTAATGTCAAAATGTGTAAGGCATTTGTACAAACTCAAAATATCTTCATCACATAAAAGAAGCCTGTATAATGCAGCTGAACTGGTTTTATTTGTTTGATACAGGAGTATATACTTACCACCTCCGTTGTTACATCTACCAGGCAAGAAACCTCATGGCTTTAGACAAAGACAGTTTTTCAGGTATGGAAAAATCCTTCCAATGGTGCAGAAAACCCACATTTGCCATGAACTTGTAGCTTGATTTATTTGGATGTAGAATATCTTAACTCCTTAAGGTCTGTGTGTAGGTCCCAGCCACTGAAACTATGCCGTGAAGAAAGTCTCAGCTTAATTACATATGATCTGAATTTGGTTACTACTGCCCCAGAGGCTGCTGCAAACGAAGTGCTCTGTATGTCCTGTACCAGTTGCTGCCAGTGAATTCTCAGTGAGGGACTGGATTTCAGATGAGGTCCGAATTTCCCATGACCAGGCCCTTCCTTTTGCCTTGGGTACTCCTAACCATAGCCTACATGCAGTTTTGTCCTGCAGGAAGCTTGCACAAAAGCAAGGATGAAGAAAGCTGGATGGTTTCTTCATTAGTTATGGCACCAACTGCCTCTCAGTGTTCAGTGTTTTATATTGTTATGGAAATGAACTTGCAAAAAACTGCACTGTGCCTTACTGATAAGCATGTCTTTTATTTGTTTATACACATTTATTTCCAACTCTTAGGTGTTCCATCAGTGCTGTGTCCATCTGGCATCTTTGTAGTCAGGCTAATACTGAGTTTTGAAGTTTTGCTAATTCAAATCAACATTTCACTAGAAAGCTACAGAGCAAATTGAATTTAGATTCTGTAAGAATATGACTACACTTCCTTTAAGGAAGTTCAGCAAAAGACACAGCTGAAATGAATTTTCTTTCTCCATTACCCTCCGTTTGCATCCCTCTTTTCCCCCCTGTAACTGAGTAAATGCAATGCCTCTGTTACAGAGGATACAGTGCTTTACAAGTTTTAGTGATATTTTCTAAAATGAGGAGGGTTTTGTACAGCTGTTTGTGTGGATTTGGCATATTTCAATATGCAGTACTTAAAAGCAATGCAAAGAAACAATTACAAATGCCTCCAAATTGCATTTGTATAATTCAGGACAAGCACCTCAGATGCAGTCATACATAAACTAGCTCATCTACATTTTATTTTCCTCTAAAAATAGTTTGAAGAATTAGCCAAATTTTGTAAAACTCTGATTGTGTACCTTGTCAGAATCTATTGAAGCTGACCTAAAAATAACCTTTAAAATTGCCTTTAGTCTTTAGTGATTGCAATTTGTACAGGAAACATTAATGACCATCATCAGATACCTTCTACAGAGCTCTTGATGATTTAAAGGCCTGCCACATAGTGGTCCTAGACCGCTTGAATCATTCAGCTGTTTCACAAAAAGAGGTTGCTATAAATGAGCATGTTTGAAACCTAACCATGATCTGAGCAATACAGCCTGGGACAATTTGTGGTTTGGCAACTAGTCAGACCGTGAATTATTTCTTTGTATTAATTATGAGGCAGTATAGTTATATATCAATGGAGAGAACAAAAAAGAGTTCCTATGGACAAGATTTAAGACAAGATTAGTATAAATAGTGTTTCATTTTAGTTTTCTGGTTCTCTTCCTGCTTTGCAAGATATTTTATCATTTTCATTTATTACTCTGTTAATCAAGCCTTGTATAAAGGAAGTGATTTATTAATCAAATGAAAATTGCTCTATTAAATATAAATTATATATATGTGTTCATTTTTGTTTTACATAGAATCGCTTATAGACTGGTAACAACAGTAGAAAAATAACATTATATTTGATAAAAAATGTGCTTCTGTGCCTTATGGCTTGATGTGTTTTGTTTGTAACTCTGTGCTTTCAATCTCTGTATGATATTTCAGATCCATATGCCCATGTTTCTTTCCTCCATCAAAGCAAAACAACTGAGATCATTCATTCAACTCTAAATCCTACGTGGGACCAGACTCTTATATTCAATGAAATTGAGATCTATGGGGACCCACAGTCAATAGCACAAAACCCACCTAATGTTGTTATTGAACTTTTTGACAGTGACCAAGTGGTAGGTGAAATCTCTTTACCCTGGTTGCTTTTTTATTTATTTATATTAGTTTACAGTACATTAATGGTTATTTTTGCTATTTTTGCTTGCAGGGTAAAGATGAATTTCTTGGAAGAAGTGTTTGTTCCCCCATGGTCAAGTTAATCCCAGAAGATGACATCACACCAAAACTGCTCTGGTATCCTGTAACAAATAATGGCAAAGCTTGTGGAGACATTCTTTTTGCTGCAGAACTTATTTTGAGAGACAAGGTATATATTTCTTTTTTTGTATGTATGTGTAATATAATAAGATACAGCATATAATCTTACATGGTGAGACATTATAGGAAGAACTGGTTTAGTAGTTGCATTGGTAACTTAGATGGGTATTTAATCTAAGATGAGAAAAACTAATACTGATGTTTGTGTCTTCACAGGGTGGTACCAACCTTCCAATTCTTCCATCACAAAGGGCACCAAAGCTTTACATGGTCCCTCAAGGAATCAGACCAGTAGTTCAACTCACTGCTGTTGAGGTATGGTTACTCTTAAACTAATTTAATACAAGTGCAGTCTTCTCATCCTCTAGACAGAAAGTTTTTGAATTTACTTACAGAAAACAAAAATTATTCATAGTGAGAAATACTCTTTTCTGTAAGTGTTTGTGAATACCACAATTTCTGTTAATTTTCCTGGAACTAGAACCTTGAAATATTTTGCCAGACACATATTATTATTGAAAAGATTTCATTTCTTCTTTCCTACTTTTTGAGTATTATATTAAACATATTGACATCCCTTCCCACTTTTGCTCATATTGGATTTTATTTTACAGATTCTGGCTTGGGGGTTGCGAAACATGAAAAACTACCAACTGGCACCTGTTATGTCTCCAAGTCTAATTGTGGAATGTGGTGGTGAAATGGTGGAATCTGTGGTGATCAAAAACCTCAAAAAGACACCGAATTTTCCATCTTCTGTTCTCTTCATGAAAGTTGTACGTTACAAAAACCTATATGCCAGTTATCTATAGCAAAATAAGTTCCTCCATAGTTTTAAAGGTCAAGGATTTGTTCTGAATAGAAAGACTCACACATCTTTTTTTGATTTACCATAAGAAATTTATGAGCCTGAAAACTGTAATAAAGATCATGTAAACATGTCTACAGTCATTGGTAGGTTGCACAATTTTATATGCACAATCCAGTGCAGTATATATATTTTTTATTTGAAAGGGCATCCATTTGCTTATAGATATTTGGCTACTTTCCTGTTGCTAGGACGGGTGCTATGCAAGAGTCAAGAAAATTCAAGATTTGGGGCAATTATTCTTACTGACTTTTACTGACTGATAAGATTAGACGTTTTCATTCACCATACAGCCATAGAACAAAGAACACTTCAATATTAAACAAATGAAGTAACAGCTCTAATTTAGGGGGGAAATCTTTATTTTTTCTTCTGTTTGCTTTCTAAAAAAACCTCTAACTCTCTATTTTTAGCTGTTACCAAAGGAGGAGTTATACAGTCCATCTCTTGTTATTAAAGTAATAGACCACAGACCATTTGGAAGGAAGCCTATTGTGGGACAATGTACTATTGACTTACTGGAAAGCTTTCGCTGTGACCCCTACACTACTAAACAGGACATTGCACCTCAGCTGAAAGGTAGGAAGATGGAAAATGAGAAGTTCTACATTCTTATGAGATGCTAGAATTACCTGCCTGTTTACTCTGCATGCTGTACTGGTGAATATCCATCTAGTGTTGTGTACTTAGGTAGAGATACTATTATCTGAAAGGAAAAACATCTAACAGTAAAGTTCTGTGAAGCATAAGAGGGCATAATGCAAAGGCGAGTCCACTCTTGGACTTGTGCTCATTCCCTGAAGTTCCTCTTTAGTATCAACTTGGTAGTTAACTACCTGCAGATCACCTAGTGCCAAAGAAATGATCCAGTGTTCCAGCAAATATGGCCTGAATACAATAGTGACATTTTCTCTACATTTTTTCAAGTTTTACTCTTATTATATATATTTGAGAAATGTTTGCGTATCCTGCACAAAATATTTTGTCTGTTTTTAGCCAAGAGTAGCAATGAATTGCTTTCTTTAGAGGATCAAACATATAGCCAGTGAATTATTTTACATCTTCTGTAACTGTCTGGATTTAAATCTGATGAAACTGTTTAGTAAGGTATTTTTTCTACACCATATTGCCTTAATAAAACCTTTGTCTTACAGTTAGTCTGCTCTCTGCTGCACCTCGCCAGGATACAGTAATTGATATGGAAGACACACAGCCACTGCTAACAGCTCAGGTAATCTTTGAAATTTGATGCTTAACTTTCTTCTTAAGATCTCTGATTTCTGAGGAACTAGCTAGACAGCAAAATTGTCAGAAACATATGCAGCCCTCTGCATGGCCACATGGGAGAAAGTTACTTGGTGACAGGAAAACAAAGGAAATTTGGTCATAATTTTAATCTTTGTTTTCATATCCTGAACACCAAACTATAGCATTTTGTCCTTGATCAAATTCACCAGTAGCTTAAGAATTAATTCACTTGTTCGATAGCTACTGAAAGTATGTGATAGAACATCACCCAGTTCCCACTGTGTGTGGATAGGGCAGCCTGATTTTGCACAGACTGAGCAGTTCTAGATAAAGGAGTTAGAAGTAGGGTATGCTCTGCTCCTTCAGCCCTTCATTTTATCACAGTCACACCTTGGCCTCTCTTACCTTGAAGCCATCCAAACCCAATAACACTGAAAAAAAAATTTTTCTGCACTAACACTTCTTTTCCTTCTCTGTTGTGCCTTGTGTCTTTACTGCTGTGATTCTTTCGGGACCACCACAATACAGTTTTACTTTCCAGGTAAAAAATAATTCTACTTAAAGAATTTTACTCTTGGTTTGAAGCGTGACTGAAGACAGATTCCAAGCAGTATATTTTTAAGGAAAAAAATATTAATTCTTTTAGGACTGCAAAATGTTTCCCTTGCCTAGAAGGTGTTTTCATAGATTTCTGATGGCCTATTACATTAAAGGAAGCAGAGAAATTATGCTCTCTAATATACAGCAATTTTGCAGGCTCTTAATCCACAATTTTGACTTTTGAAAATGCACAACATTTTACATTGTTACAGCAGTCCCAAAGTAAATAATACTGAATTTAAGTTTTTGGACTCTTACTGCTATTTGAGTATTTTAATGATTGCCTTTTTCTTCTTTCATCTCTTCTTCTTACTGTCATCATATTCAGACTCTAATTTAAGTAGATAGATAGACCATGATCTTGTCATGATTACTGTCATCATACTTGTAAATTGTCATTAATATTTAATTTACAACAGTCTCTAACCTTTATCTGAAATAGGTTTTCTCTTCTAATATAAGTAGGATATATTATTATTTTCTTTAAAAATTATAAGGAAAAATATTTAGAAAATAAAGAAGATTTAGCACTTCAAAGTCACCAGCAAAATTGATTATATTCGTGTAGTTTATTTCAACTAAAAAGGGAAAATTTTTAAAGAAACACAATTTCTTTTAGTTTGACATCACCCAAGCCAAATATAACATTAGATAAAGTGAAACCATCCATATTAGAGAAATGAAAACTCAGAACAATCCAAATTGAGATAAGTAAAACTGTGGAAAGTGTAAGTGCTATGCAGACAACACCCTGAGGACACAAAATGCCAAAATTTCATCAATTACATTCCAATTTCCAGTGTTTAAGCAGTATGGCAACAGCACTCAGCAAAATGGCTTCTCCAACAACCGTGCATGTATGTACCAAAGTGATGCATGCAGTGGCCAGCACGGGCTGGATGGGAGCAGTGCAGCCTATGGGGCCTTGAGGGGCACTTCTCTGGGCACCTCTGCCGAAGAGATTTTGGAGGAGATGATGCTCACAAGTCCAGTAGGATTAGTTATATTAAGGTACCCTTGTTCAGGAAATCTTACTGTGCATGTACAGTATGTATGAACTACTAAAAACTTGTTTTGTGTGACAACTTACTTAGAATCTGTGTGATAAAAGCAAAAAAATTAACAGGAATTATTTAACTATGCTATTAATATTTAAACTTTGTTTAGAAGTCCGCTTCCTGGAAAATAAAATTACAATTTTAAAAATTCTAACTCTGACTCTTCTAGGGATCCACTGCACCACTTAGATTTTTTTCCCATAATTCCAGATTTTTCAGAAAGACAACAGTTAAATACTAATGTCTTGACAACTTCATGTATAACAATGTGCAGTGAAGTTACTGGGTACATTTTGAAAAGGACAATAACATTACATTGTATTTACCATGTGAGTATTTCACTCCAAAATCTCAAATTAATCATATGGCATTTTATTCTGTGTTTTGGCATTCTGTGAGCACATTCTGATTACAACTTTTAGTAACAATAATATCTGAATATTGAAGACTATTATTTGCTCTGGGAATTTTTAAAGAACATCTTAAAGTTTTGATATATTTTTCTCCTTAAATACTTCTTCCCAAAACTACCAAGTGCATTATTTGAAGAGACATTTGGTAGTATATCAAGGGGGAAAAATACAAACCCAAAACATAACCCCTGACTTAAACTCTTCCAACATTATGGTTTGATGAGAGATTCAGAGTTCCACACAGTATATTTCATGAAAAAGTTTCAAATTTGCTCTTTGAATTATGATTGAGTAATTATGCAAGCTAACTTTTGCATTGTCAACATTGCAAACCAGTATTTAAACAAAGTGAAATTTAAATATAGCAAACTATTCAAAATTACCTCTTGAATTCTGCCAGTAAGTTTTGCAAATCACTAATGAAGCTTTTGCAACAAAAAAAATTCACTCCAACTGTCTTTAGAAAATGACAGTCCCATGCTAATCTGATAGGAATTTGCTGTATTTATGATGTGAAGCTAGACAAGACTAGTAAAATATGATAGACCTGAAAATCCCAGTGAAATTATTACTTAAGAGAACAGAAATGGGAGTAAATGAGAACAATATACCAGAGTGATGTCCTGATGCATTTGGCTTGTATTCATAAAATGTTTTCATATCTCTTCTGCTTTGCACAAAAATTCATTGCTAATGCTTGTAAATGAAAACACGAGGTATAATGTATAAAAAGTAGCAGAAATGACACTTGCTAATCATGGCTTCCAGATGGGATGCATGATGCTTGCTCTTCATGGACTAGCAGGTCATAATTATGGTATCTGTGATTTAACAGCTGAAGCATTTTGGATTGTGCATATTGTTTTTACTCTTATATGGATAAATCTATAGACACAATTTTTTTGCACTTTTTTTTTTGGTTATATGAAGAACAAAGCACAGGGTAATAATGTCTTACAGTCCTGAAAACCTGCTTTCTAAAATGTGTGTGTGTATAAATATGCATGCTCCAATTTAATATCTAGAACATTCTGCTTTTCTGACAGCACAAAAAAAAATCAAGTTAAACACATGTGTCTGAGTATTCTTCAAAAGCATTTCTAAATTATTAATGTTTGTAACTTACTTTGCACACTTACTATATACAAACTCCTAAACATTTAAAGTCTATTTAATTGTTTAAAATTCTACAAATCATATCCTTACCATTGCTTTTATTTTGCTCTTTTTTTTATGACTTTATCCTCATGAGCAGCTCACAGAAAAGGTAATGTATACTACTTCAAAATAATCTGCACATTGCTTTCTCCAATTGAAAACCAGTATATCAATACTGCCTACAAATTAGCATTTTAAGCACGTGGATGAGAACAGTAATCTCTGAAAATGTTTGATATAAAACCTACTTGTTACGTGGTAGATTTAGGAAAAATATGCAAGACTGAAACAGAAAGCCCTATATATAAAAAAACCCCAACAAACCCAAAACAGCCCCAACCAACGCTCACCATTAATGATCTACATAATACTTTAAGATTCTCTGTAAGTCCAAACAATCATAAAAAAAATCAGATTTACACAGTGGATGAATATTATTCATTCTTTTCATTCATAGACAATGAATGCTATTTATTACAATTGGGAGTTTGTTTTCAGGGGCAAATAATTATATTATGCAAACCCTGTGAATACAGAAAATAGCACTTTCTTAAACAGTGTTTATAAGACTTAAATAAATAAAAATAGAAAAACCCCACAGAAATACTGTATTAGTAGAATGTATAGACTGCTAGTATCTAGGAGGCATGAGGCTTATTGAAGTACTGTTTTTTAAGGAGCAAGACTCGACTACTTTTCAACTGCATTTTGTTAACAATGAGGGACATCTGCAAGTGCCTTAATTATTATATTCTAATTTTCTTCTTTATCTTTTCAGATAAATCTTTAATATTACCTAATAATAATCTTAATTATTACTGATAATAAGTTTTAGAGGATATTATTTGTTACTATGCTTAATTGTTCATTATTTCTGCTGTACAGTGTGATAGGAGATAGGCTTTATCTCCCAATAAAAGCTTTTCTTATTTGCTTTTCTTTTAAGGAGGAAGAAATTGTTGATTGGTGGAGCAAATTTTATGCTTCAATAGGAGAATATGAAAAATGTGGACAGTACATTAAAAAAGGATATGACACTTTAAAGGTATTGCTCAGGATAAAATAAGTGAACATATTTCAGAGTTTATAGGCCCAAGACCTGATCAAAACTGTCTTTTTTTTTTTTTTTAATGCTCTTCAAAATTTAACTATACATGATTTTCTATAAAGGTTCTTTCCTAATTCACATTATTAAATGAAAGTTTTAAGAAGATATCTTGGCTTCTCTTCTACTTACCTACACTTATTAAGAGATGTATTAATAATTTAATCTCACCTTCAGTAAAAAGTGAATTTTACTCTTGATGTCTTTGGGCACCAGGCAGATCCTAAATAAACATACACATTGAGAAAGTATGAGCACAGAGAATCAGTACTTCTGCTGTTTGTTGGCTAAAATTTGAAGTGAGACTACTTTCATTCCTTGTCTAATACAGCTGACAAAGAAAGTAAGTCTTATGACATGCTGCTTACTCTGGTTTTAACCAAGCCTAAATGAAGCTTTATCACATGTTCTCCAAAACATTGTATTTGCTCCCACTTCGATATAAAAATAATTCCAAAAGGTTTGGTTCCCTAAAATATTCCATCAAACATAAAATACTTTGCAGTGCCATTATAGTGGAGCTGATATATATGATAATTTCTAAACTTTCCTTTCTTCTTTTTTTAAGGTATATGATTGTGAATTGGAAAAAGTGCCTGAATTCAATAACTTAACAGACTTCTGTGATACATTTAAACTATACAGAGGGAAATCTGAGGAGAGCGATGATCCATCAGTGGTCGGAGAATTCAAGGTAAATTTCAAATGATGGGCAACAAACAAATGCTAGCTGCAGTCTTTTGTATGCAAGTGGTTATTTAAGTAGAGCTACATGCAAGCATTTCAGCTTAAATATGGATGTTTACATTAGTAGGGGCAACAGATATTGGTAACTACTTAGCTACAGGCCTATCTTTTTCAAGGAAAGTACAGCTACACATTGCTCACACTAGATGTGCTAGATGTTAATTGAAAATAAATATAATTCCTGCTAATGTGACCTTCCCCAGTAACCATGGGACAGAACCTTCCCAGATAACCTCTCAAACAGGACTAAAATTTCAAAAAGCACATTTTTAGAATGATTTTGGAAAAGGTATTTTGTACTATGCCTGCGTTTCTGTGACTTTTATAGATTAAAATAATGCTGATGTAGATAAGACCAACCAACCAACCAATCAAAAAACCTCCAAACTTTAGATGATGTTTTTGGAGACAGAAACAAAGTATTTGTTATATATTCTTAGTTGGAGCAAAACTGAGCAACTGTGTTGGCATCAAAACAGCTGAACTGAGTTAAACTGTCAAAGGACATAACCTTGTCTTTTTAGTGTTATCATTCAAAACCCGCTAAGATAAAAAAAAAAAGACATTTAGGTCACTGTGGATCAGGCTATAATTTTGCTACTCATATATTAAATATATACATATATATATATTTAATATATGTATATATTTAATGTATGTATTTTATATATATGTGTGTATATCTATATATATTATATATATTTGTGTATATTTATAATATATATGTATATATACACATATATATGTAAATATATATACATATATATGTGTATTTATATACACACATATATACATATATATACACATATATATATACACACATATGCATACACACATATATATACATACATATCTATACATACATATATATACATGTGTATATATATATATATACACACACATACACACTCATATATATGGCCACATATAGAGTGTGTATGTGTAGGATAAATAAGGAAAACCAGACTGAGCAGAGTGCCTTTCCTGCATCCCTCTGGCCAAGCCCGTGCGCTGTTTTTCAGGGCTCGTTTAAGATCTACGCCTTGCCGGACGACCCGGCGGTGGCCGCGCCGCCGCGGCAGTTCCGGGAGCTGCCGGACAGCGGCCCCCAGGAGTGCATCGTGCGCATCTACATCGTGCGAGCCCTGCAGCTGCAGCCCCAGGACAACAACGGGCTGGTGAGCCCTGCCCTCCCGCGCTCTCATAAAGTTAGTCTTGATAACTGTGTCTTAACGATGTTCTTTTTTTCTTATTTTGAATAGTGCGATCCTTACATAAAAATAACTTTGAGTAAAAAAGTGATTGAAGACAGAGATCATTATGTGCCTAATACCCTCAACCCAATCTTTGGCAGGTAACATACTTTTTTGTATTTTCAATTTACTGTATTTTAGAATGTTTTCCTATTTTTTTTTAAGCTAAACCATTACTTGAAATATTCAGTGCTCTATTCATAGTTATATACTGACAGTTAATTGTGAGTAAAATTGCATGAGGTGTTTTCCTTTGAAATCATTAGAAAACACAGATGTTTGCCTCATCCGTAGATTTTCTTTGTCATGTGGGTAAATTGCACGAAGTAAAACAATGTATATGTCTTTAAACCAGCCTGTGTTAGGCATATAAGAATAACAAAATATGCTTATGGAATATGGAAGAAGTTTAAACTGTGAAAACTAGATGGATCTCACAAGTAATCAACTTAGCATGCATTCCCAGTACAATGGTCTTTCCATCAAAGGTTAATGACTCCACTGAAATATATTAATAAAAAATACTAGTTAGGAATTAAAAGTTTCATCATCTGTATAATTACTATGAAATTCTAGGTCTAGTTTAGAGTTGGAGGAGGATTTTGATAACTTAGAAGGTTCAGAGAGGAGGAGTAGAAGGATTATAAAGAGTTTGAAAAGCATAATTTGCAATCATGCACTACAGGTTTTCAATTGTTCAGATTATGCAAAGAAATAGACAGCAAAGATACTTGATTACAGACACAAAGTAACTTCCCTGGCCAAGCCCGTGCGCTGTTTTTCAGGGCTCGTTTAAGATCTACGCCTTGCCGGACGACCCGGCGGTGGCCGCGCCGCCGCGGCAGTTCCGGGAGCTGCCGGACAGCGGCCCCCAGGAGTGCATCGTGCGCATCTACATCGTGCGAGCCCTGCAGCTGCAGCCCCAGGACAACAACGGGCTGGTGAGCCCTGCCCTCCCGCGCTCTCATAAAGTTAGTCTTGATAACTGTGTCTTAACGATGTTCTTTTTTTCTTATTTTGAATAGTGCGATCCTTACATAAAAATAACTTTGAGTAAAAAAGTGATTGAAGACAGAGATCATTATGTGCCTAATACCCTCAACCCAATCTTTGGCAGGTAACATACTTTTTTGTATTTTCAATTTACTGTATTTTAGAATGTTTTCCTATTTTTTTTAAGCTAAACCATTACTTGAAATATTCAGTGCTCTATTCATAGTTATATACTGACAGTTAATTGTGAGTAAAATTGCATGAGGTGTTTTCCTTTGAAATCATTAGAAAACACAGATGTTTGCCTCATCCGTAGATTTTCTTTGTCATATTTTTTTTAAGCTAAACCATTACTTGAAATATTCAGTGCTCTATTCATAGTTATATACTGACAGTTAATTGTGAGTAAAATTGCATGAGGTGTTTTCCTTTGAAATCATTAGAAAACACAGATGTTTGCCTCATCCGTAGATTTTCTTTGTCATGTGGGTAAATTGCACGAAGTAAAACAATGTATATGTCTTTAAACCAGCCTGTGTTAGGCATATAAGAATAACAAAATATGCTTATGGAATATGGAAGAAGTTTAAACTGTGAAAACTAGATGGATCTCACAAGTAATCAACTTAGCATGCATTCCCAGTACAATGGTCTTTCCATCAAAGGTTAATGACTCCACTGAAATATATTAATAAAAAATACTAGTTAGGAATTAAAAGTTTCATCATCTGTATAATTACTATGAAATTCTAGGTCTAGTTTAGAGTTGGAGGAGGATTTTGATAACTTAGAAGGTTCAGAGAGGAGGAGTAGAAGGATTATAAAGAGTTTGAAAAGCATAATTTGCAATCATGCACTACAGGTTTTCAATTGTTCAGATTATGCAAAGAAATAGACAGCAAAGATACTTGATTACAGACACAAAGTAACTTCCTTCCTCAGTCCGAATTCAAGCTGATGCACAGAAAACATCTAAGTAATACATTGTGCTGAAAGGAAGGAGGTAATATCCACAGGAGTAAAAATGAAATTATTTATAAATGCAAATAGAAATTGGAGCATGAAAGATAACTGCTGCTAGATTTATCAGCACTGGAAGCATTCTTTTAATACCTTCTAAAGGCTATTGCTCAAAAATAAACTAGTAAGTGCTTTTTTCTATTTGTATTTTTGAGTTTAAAAATAAGAAGCATTTCTCAAAAGAGCAATAGCCTTAATGGGCAATTTTTATGTTTAGAATGTATGAACTCAGCTGCTTCTTGCCTCAAGAAAAGGATCTGAAAATTTCAGTCTATGATTATGATGCATTGACTCGTGATGAAAAAGTGGGTGAAACCATAATTGATCTGGAAAACAGATTCCTTTCTCGTTATGGATCTCACTGTGGCATCCCCCAGCAGTACTGGATGTAAGTAAATTTTGTCTGTTGAAAATTTTAATCTGTAAGACCTTGTACCCAATCTCTAAAAATACCTTAATTCTATGGTTAAAAAACAATGCTGTGGCTTCTCAAGGGTACTTGTTGTGCTTGTTCTATCATCTAAACTCCAAGTGAAGCCGTAAATCTTCAGAACAGCCTTCACTGAAAACCATGGCATCAAATATTTTGATATTTTCTTAACCCAGTAATGTATGTTATTTCTGTCCAGAGAACTCACACTTAACAGAATTTTCTGACCTACTGTTGCAAGTAAATATGAAAGCATCTGAGAGTGTGAATTATTTTGATATGTAAAGAAAAACCACTCTGTCTTGGAAGGTAATTGAGCTGATACAAAATTGTGTCACTGTATCAAACTCCAGAGCCCTCAATCTAGGCAGTTACAGTGCTGCCCTTTCTGAGATAGTTTAATGAACATGTTTTACATGGTGTGTAAATGCCTTGAATTGTGAATAATTTTAGGATATGTTTCTTTTGCTTTCATAAAAGTTCAGGTGTGAATACCTGGCGTGATCAATTAAAACCCACGCAGTTATTGCAAAATGCAGCCAGGTTTAAAGGCTATGCTCCTCCTGTCCTCTCTGAGAATGGCAGAAAGATTAACTATGGGGGTCAAGACTATACTTTGGAGGATGCTGGTGAGTTGGTTCACTTATTTTACATGTATGTCTTAAATTCACATTGAAAAAATAGAAAACTTTCCAGTTATTTATGGAATACTAGAAATATATATTTGATTTTTCTCCAAGTTGAACACACTTTTGTGCTCAATTTTAAATATCTAAAATTTTTTTAAGTTCAATTGCAAATTCTAGTTCATAAGCCCCTGTTTTTTTCCCATTTATTTTATTTCAGAAGCTAACAAAATCTTGCATCAGCATCTTGGTCCATGTGAAGAGCGGTTAGCCCTTCATATCCTCAGAACCCAGGGTTTGGTACCTGAACATGTGGAAACAAGAACCTTATATAGCACTTTCCAGCCCAACATCTCCCAGGTACTGTGAGCTGGCTTGGTTATGGTATCTCGAAAGCAGAAATGGAGCATTCCAGAATTTATGTCATGTTGTTAATGGTGTGGTATCTCTGAGGGGGAAGAGGGCTACAAATCGTTATTGCTTGGTTTAAAATATACAGCAGGTTAGTCTAGAAACATAATAAAATGCAGCTTTTTAAAGAAAGTTTCTGTAGAAATGAGAAAACTTATCTGACAAATGAAGGGGCCATGACAAACCTATGTGCAACAAACAATCCCTCATCCATCTTTACTGCCACAGGGAAAGCTGCAGATGTGGGTGGATGTTTTCCCCAAAAGCTTAGGACCACCAGGCCCTCCGTTCAACATCACTCCCCGAAAAGCCAAGAAGTGAGTATCCCCACCTTCTCACACCCTCTGGCAGCCTTGACAAAGCAATCCAAATCTCTCACCCCAGATATCTCTCTTAGGTATGTCCTGCGTGTGATCATCTGGAACACCAAAGATGTCATTCTGGATGAAAAGAGCATCACAGGAGAAGAAATGAGTGACATCTATGTGAAGGGGTAAGAGCATTCTGTCATGTAACACTTAAAATGAATAACATTCAGAATGTCCTGGGACTACCTTGACCATGGATTTCAAATATTATTTGGTTCAGCCAAATCAAATGCTAACCTCAGAGAACTACAGAAGTGTTATCAGATAAAGCACAACCAGTTAATGTGTGGTGTAAGATCCCAGAATTTCATTTCTTGAGTCGGACAGCAACTAAAAAGGCAGAGAGTTGGCTTAGGTGCTGCATGACTTGGACTCTTAATTTTTATATTCCCTCATCTTAATATAAAAAAGCAATAAAAAGCAGAGAGATATACTACCAGGCAGATCTAATTTCTTACTAAATAAGAACTCAGCAACTCACCACTGAGTTCTAACAGCACAGCAATGGTCTTAGATCAGAAATTCAGTTCAGATGTTCCTTTTTACAGTGCTAAATTGGAACCCAACTGCAAAGGGGCGTGGAAAACTCCCCAGCCCTCTGTGAGCAATTCTTACATCTTGTCTGCAACCCCTTAATGACACAGTAACAGTACAAACAGGCAATCCCACAGTGTAATCCCACTGCAAACACCAGACACATCTCTCCATATTTTCAGATGGATGCCTGGTAATGAAGAAAATAAGCAGAAAACTGATGTTCACTACCGATCATTGGATGGCGAAGGGAACTTTAACTGGAGATTTGTTTTTCCTTTTGACTATCTCCCCGCAGAGCAGCTCTGTTTAGTTTCCAAAAAGGTAAGTATTCCTAAAGATTTCAATTCTTAGAATACAGATTCTAGTTAGCCTGGTAATTTGTACCTACATATTGAAAGAAACAATTTGGCTCAGTTCCATATACTTTCTCGCACTGCTGTTGTGAATAGATTCATTTTGCCTTGGGGCCAGGAGCAACACTAGCAACAGCAGCAGTCTGCTTTTAGCTGGGCAAGATTAGATCTCTTAATACTTCCACCAACCCCAGAATTCACAAGTACTAGCAGACTCCAGCTTTGAATTTCCATACGTAATTTTAAAGGTGTTTAGTGTTTGTTTTTTAAAATTTTAGGAACATTTTTGGAGTCTTGACAAGACAGAATTCAGAATCCCACCCAAACTGATCATTCAAATATGGGATAATGACAAGTTCTCCTTGGATGACTATCTGGGTAAGATTTTGATTGAAAATAGTTACTGTTCTCTCAAGCAAGATATCAAAGTGAACAAATTTAAATTACCACATAAGGATTGCATTTACAGTGAGACATTGAGCATGGAAATATACTCCAGCTTTCCTTCTCAGTACAGGCTCACTGAATGAATAAGTATTCACTCAGTAAAGGCCTACTGGCAGGTAAACCAAGATACTTTTCACTCAGGTAAATCCTCTCACAAGGCATATGAAATAATAATATGCATGAAAATTTGCTTTGCTTCTTTCTTTAAGTAAAATTACTTAAACAAGGGCACTTCAGTTCTAAATAAGAGTATTGACAATAGCACATAGTTTAGGTTTAAGCAATCTACTTCACACTGTTATTATTCCCCACCTTTTCTAGGGATACTGCTCTGCACAGGATTCTTTGCCCTGTATTAAGACTGCTCCAAAGTCTTTAGCTTACGTACAAACTATACAGGCCTCAAAATCTGAAAACAAATAGTTGATATATAACCATTATTAAAATTTGCTAAATGATGCATTCAATTGTCAGCAATTGCTTATTACATTGCTGTATTTGGGTATCTTCCATTCAGATGCGTGGGGAAAAAAACCCCTCTATTAAAAAATCAAACAATCTTGCAAGCTCTTGTTGAGCTTGCTAAATCAAATTTATCAACACAATCAAGACGGGCTTAAACACAATGTGTCCCACTTCCCTGCCTCACAACATCTTTAGACAAACAGGAATGTAATGTGTCTGTTGATTGCCTTTCCTCTATTTCCTGTATGTATATGTTTAGAGATAGCAAGGTTTATGTTGAGCTGCTGAGCTGTATGGTTGGTTGTGTTATGCAGTGTTTATTTTTGTATCCGCCTTCTAGGCTTTGTGGAACTTGATTTACATAAAACAATCATTCCAGCAAAAGTTCCTGAGAAGTGTAATATAGACATGATTCCAGAGTACAAGGCAGACAGTTCTCAGAAGGCTCCCAGGACTGCCTCTCTCTTTGAGCAGAAATCCATGAAAGGATGGTGGCCATGCTATGTTGAAAAGGATGGCTCACGTATTTTAGCGGTAAGGTTATTTCTTCTTTTAAAAGTGAGCACACTTCAGATGTGCTCACCTTTCCTTTCAAATTACAAAGAAAGACTGTAAAGAGTCTCCCACTTAGCTGTTAGCTTTCAGTGGATAGACAGAGGAGGGGTAAATAGGACATTCCATGCACAAGTTCAGGAATTTGGTCCAGCAACAATTTTTTGTTTTAAAATGTGAGATTAATGCTTCATTTGTGTAGTTTGTTGCTAACTTTGTTTAACCTGAAAGACTGTGGTGCCAGTTGAGTCATGCTATCTTGCCAAAGCAGCTGATGAAGTAGTGTGGATGAGTGCAATTTCAATAAGATGCTTGTCTCATGCCACTTTTTGTCTGAAGGGTAAAGTTGAAATGACACTGGAAGTTGTCAATGAAAAAGAAGCTGAGGAAAGGCCAGCTGGTAAAGGAAGAGATGAACCCAACATGAACCCCAAACTAGATCTACCAAAGTAAGATATTATTATCCCACTGGCTTTAGAAATACCCAGTATCTAGTTACTCTGATGCATGCAGTAATATATTAGTCATCAGTTATCCTTTGCAAAACTCCATTTATAAAAGCCAATCTTATTTCCTCCTGCGAGCATTAGGATAAAATGCAGGATGGTTTCAGTACTAATGGCACATGTTTACTGCAGCTGCTACCTTATATTTCAAAACTGTCTGTTTTCTTCAACCTCAGACCAGCATGTTTTAAAGTGTTATAATATCATGCTTAAGTTTTAGAGTATAAATAATACTTGCTTCTTTCAAAATGCAGCCGGCCAGATACTTCCTTCCTTTGGTTTACAAATCCCTGCAAGACCATGAAATTCATTGTGTGGCGCAGGTTTAAATGGCTCTTCCTAGGCCTCATCATCTTGCTGATTCTCCTCCTGTTTGTAGCAGTGCTCCTCTATTCCCTGCCGGTAAGGATTTGTGAATGTTGCTGTTCCTCAGCTGTGGGATGAGCTTAGACAGCAGTCACCAACAGGATACATTCCTGACTCAGACAGAGTCTATCACCTCTGCTTTAGCAGGAGATAGGGATTATATCCTTATAGCTAAAAAAAAAAAAAAAAAAAACTTATTTTTAATGATAAACAATTAAAATGTAGGTCAAAACTAACCTATTAACTAAAGATGGAACAAGGAACTGCTTTAGAAGAGTTAATAACCTACACAATTAAAATAGCTAATAGCTGGCCTAGAGTCTACATTAGTCTGAAAAAAATTACCTATTTTCACTGTATTTTAACTCAAATTACCACACCCTAAATACATTTTGACCCATTTTAATATTTAAAATGTCTTTTTCAAAACTACACTGAAGTATTTTGTGTACATCATTTTACCTCTCTTGTTTCTTTCCTCCTCCCCCAACAGAATTATTTGTCAATGAAGATCGTCAAACCAATTTGAGGAAGAATTTTTCACCTCATCTTTTTAAATAGTACTGAAATTTCGCCCCAGGCTGTGGACCAAAATCAGCAAGGCTCTCCATCCTTTGTATCTGCTTGTATTTAGAACGGTAAAATAGATAATTAAGACTTTCAATAAGGTTAGCCAAGGTTCAAGAGGTCATGGAAGGTGGTTTTTAAAAACAAGGAATAACCCACGACCCCCATTTTTTTTACTTCAGTGGTATCTATACATGGTAAAGTTCTGACGTTGATTTAAAGTGGATTTTTCATAAAAATCACTGAGAGGAGCTGCCTGCTATTGATATCTCTGGTTTTTAACAGATACTTTCTTTTGAATATCTTTTTTGTTGGGCACACTTTGAAACTCTGTATTTTAAATTAAAGGAAAACAATCACTATTTACAATTATGTCTACCAAAGAAACATCATAGTGCAACCAAAGGGTCATACATTGTTTCTAGTTCCAAAGTTTTCATCATCATGCTGCTTAAAATTCTTATTTGCCATGCTGTAGACTTGACAACACTATACACAGATCCTGACAAATTCATAAACATAGAAATTAATTATAATATTTTTTAGTATAATTACAAAATTTTAAATAAACTTATCCACAAGTAAAACACAAGTTTCCAGTTTTCTTCAACTACTACAAACTACAATTTATTAGGGCTTGTGCTTAAGGTATTTTACTGTTATCTGCACAGTGAAGAATAAGGAAATACTTCTGCACAAAGTTCTTATTAATTTATTCATTAGTTAGGAAATTAATAAAGAAATCTATTGATCAGTTTCACTACACTCCTTGTATTTAGAGATGATCATGCATCAAAAACAGGAGGATACATGACCTAGAATCAACCCTTGTTTGAAATCTGATCTGCACACGGGAAGTATCTCATTTTGCATCAATCTCCTCTCCCAAGGCAGAGTAAAATATAATCTGCACTAAAAATCAGGTTATAGTCTGTGATTCTATCTTACTTTTATGGAGGGCTGATGCAGAAGCCTGAAATCAGCATTTGGTGTGAGTGTCAGTTTTTGACTGGATAAAAGGCTTCAGCTATCTTTAAAAAGATGCCAAAATAACTACAGAAATTAGTCTTTAAAAACTTCTATCATTGTATTTAGTGACATATTTAACACTTTCTTATAACACAGTACTGTAAAATAATAAGCATGTACTTGTTGGGCAAAGTAAGTAACCTTATTCTGCTGGAGGAATTAGGTTAAAGGTCTAATATTAAATAGCTTCCATCATGTGAAATCCCAGTGGCTAGAGTGGAGCAAGCAGCAGTCACCCTGTCGAAAACATAACACCACGCTTAGTTTTTTGCTGTCAAGAAACTCTCAAGCATCTTGACCCTTGAATGAGAGCTTAGAGCTGGAACTAATCACTATCCAGATGGATTGTCTCTCCAATAATGATGAAATAGCACTCCAGAAATAACCAGCAATTTGCATGAGCTAATGTTTGATCATCCACTATTAAAATCTGTCTCAATCAATGCCATAAATCTGACAAACGGTAAAAATCACAGCAAACTTATTTTCATGCAAGACAAGAAAGTGTGCTACTTCTAAGGGTTGTAATTAGAAAGCATTTAACTTCAAAGGGTGTGGAGCAGAGATCCAAGCAAGCCTGTTCACAGAGCATTTGAAGAGTGGCAGGTACTGCCCTTCTGAGTGGAGTTCACCCTCTTCCAGATGCCTTTTTGTTCAAGCATGCATAGGCTTGATCGTTTCACTTCAATTAGGCACTGCTATTAAAAACATAACTGAAAAGTCTGAGAAGCCATTCCGGCTGCCAGCCTGCCCCAGTAACAAACAAAAGACAGCACATCTTCACAAGAAAGAAAAGGTGATCATTTATATTTACAGAGAGTGCTAGTCAAATCTGTAATCCCTGGTGCAGCTGCTGTGCATGACTCCAACATGCAACAGGTTTTTGTCTAGCTGGAACAGTTACCAAAGATTTAGCCCTGTGTTGGAGCAATTTGGTGCTGCTCTCACCGTGCGTCGACGACTGGGATGTTCACTTTGGCCAGTCCAGCTCTGAACCACTCCAGTTACCAGCAGCTGAGCCAAATGGCCTGTGAGGCCACAGAAAAGAGGGCAGAATGTAGATGTTCCTGATACCACTCCTCCTTATTACAGGAAATTACTTAATCCAGGGAATTCCTCCTCCTATGAGTTTGTTTTGCCAGCCAGCTGGAACAGCCAGGGAAAGGCTAAAGCTAAACTGAAAGTGCTTATAAGAAAAAATGGGTAACTAGCAGCAGGATGTCAGAGTCCTCCTGCCTCTGCCATCACACAGGTTCAGACATTTTTGATGCACTCTTTGATGCACTCAGTATCCAAGCAGCACATCCAAGCATTCCTATCAATGCTTGCTGTAGTCGTCCCAAACACTGACTACTGGAATGGGCTGTAAGGAAGTTAACAGCTACTGTCATGTACTTTACAAAGAACCATCGTGTAATTAAAGATAAAATATTTGGAGAAACTTGCACCTATACCAGCTCAATGTAAACAGGCAGTAAATTCAGGCACACTTACAAGCTGTTCTTGCATTTCTTTAAACAACCACAAGATGACATCCCAAGTCTCGTGTGCTCACAAAGGCCTTCCCATACTTCTGTTTTATTCCTACCCTAAATACATTCCACATATGGAGATGAACAAGATCCATTTAGTAATCAAGGGAAAACAGTCCCATGAAGTCCATTGCTTCTGTATGCGAAAAACACAGCGGTAAGCACATTTGAGACCTACCTATTACAAAGTGACTCCAAGCCTGGTCCTTACTGACCTCTATATTGTTGTATCCACTCCCTGTCAACTCCCAAGCAGTACTAAAGTGTGAAATGGTAGCATTCAGTGCTGCATCTTGTGTCAATTTACTAGCTCAGCTTGTAAATACCATACAGCTTTTTACACAGTACTTGCCATTGCTCAGAGCTGCCACGTCATGTTCACAGGCAGGGACATGAATTAGAAAGACAATTCTTTAATGGAAAACTATCAACTTCTTTAAAAATTCATGTGCAAAAAAAATTACACATTTTATCTGTCAAGTCTGACCATGCTCTGACCACAAAGTTACCCTTTGAAAAATTTATTTCCCTTGTAATCTTTACTGTGGCTAAGAGATTGCATTCACTGACAAGTGCAAGATGAGAAACACTGTAGGGAAAAAACACTTTGCTGAAGCCTGCAGGATATATTGCAGGTGCTGAAAAAAGACTCCAAGACAGTTCTGTTCCTTTCCCAGACCTACAAGGAGTCAGAACTTGGAGTAGAAAGCACCGGGCTTTGAGAACACAGCAGCAGGTACCAAACACCCGAAATGAGCAGTGGGACCCCGGAGTGCCTGCACAGAAGGGAGTGGTGCTCACTGCATTTCGGAGAGCTACCCAGAAGTGGTCAGTGAGCAACACTGAGCCTGCAGCGTGTCTCACACAGCACTGGGCTGAGGAGGGTGCCAGCATGCACTTGGGGTCTGCAGACCAAACCCTTCCTCTCCACTGCTTTGTGCTGCAGTGGTGCTGCAGCGGTGCTGGGCAGTGACCGCAGCACAGTGCAGCAGTGACTGCAGCACAGTGCAGTGCAGCACGGCTGGGCAGTGACCACAGCACAGTGCAGCAATACTGGGCAGTGGTGCTGGGCAGTGACCGCAGCCCAGCACACTCAGCCAGGCACCAGATTCAGGTTTAAACCTTTCAGGCAGAGAAGTGAACCGAACCTTGGCTTCCACTCTCCTGTGTAACTCTCCTGTGTCACTGTTAAGCAAATTCGGTAAAAGAGAAGCAGACACACTGGGCACCACCTTCCAGGAGCAATTGTGGGCAGGCAGTAGCACAGACAGTTGTATGAGTGAACCTGTCAGCCCAGGCCTTTGGAGATACTGAAGCTTTTGGCCATGATGCAGGTTCAGTGCCAAGCTGGTTGGCTGTAAAAACATACACATACTTCCAGACAGGAAAAGGTGCAGAACCAGGAGAGACTGGGGAGTTTATATAAACCTGAAGTGCTGTTAGGCAGTAATGGAACAGTTACAGATTTGCACCTAAGCACCTGGACTCACAGTAGTGCCTCTTCACACAGCTGTGTGTCTGTTGGGTCGTGTCACTGCTCTCTATAAAACAGCAGTTAGGAAAATTAATGGATCTGGATGCATCATCAAACAGGAAACAATTAATAAACCCAGGATATGTTAACAGTGTTCTATCAATCATAATCCTCTTATGTTCAAACCCTATATTTTATTTTGCCACAGGTCTCAAAAAAAGGCACATTATAAATGAATATAAAGATCCAAATATGGATAATGAAAAGAATCAAACACAAGCAAGTAGGATAAGGCTTCCTGTACAAGAAAAGCTTGAGACATCAGCACTAGCCTGGAAAGTGGCAGAGCAACAAGAAAATAACAAGTGTCTAAAGTAGGCACTTTAGCGAGGTAGAGGACATAAATCAGATGCATTTCTTCAGGGACTATATTAAAAACATGCACATGCACACATGAAGATTCCTTCTCCCATCTCTCCAAACCTTCAAACTAAATGCCAAAAAATTGACAAAATATTAAAGGAGACGTTTTAGTGCAGATTTTACATGACTGTTGGAACATACTGGCAGAGCATATAATTTAGTTTAATAAGAACAGAGAAAGCCTGCAATGCCTCCCTGCATTGACATATTAGGACAACGTTATGAAATAAGCAAGCTCTGATACTTCACTGCGTCCCATCCTCACTGGAATCCCCAGAACAGTATTCCACTCTAGGATAGATAGCACTGTGCTTCTGAGAGGAGGATTATGCTCCCACAGCTGTGAAAGATGTCCTTCTCTGTTGAATTCCCAAGTTTTCTAGCCTTAACTGCATACTGCTTACTATTCAGGTTATCAGAGCAAATACCATGAAGACTGATCATGGGCCAGCCTCAGTCACCATTCCAGTTGGGCCATGGCTTCACAATGGCACTGGTGGCATGACTAACTTCAGGTATTTATTCCCATTCACTACCATGCTTTTGACTAACAAAATCAAAACAAAAAGAAACTACTAACCTTCCTACACCCTTTCTGAGTTTTTGTTTAATGTGAGACAATCCTCTTATTTGCTTCCAGCCATAGTACTATGATGTGTTGAAAGAAATCATGGGTTATGGCCTTGAGAAGGATCTCTTAAGCTGATGTAGTCATCAAACAAAATATTCTCAAACTGAGTAGTCAGCAAGTTCCTTTGCCACAAGACTCCATTTCAGGACTGCAGGCAAACTCAGGGAGACAAGAATACATCAGCAGCACAGAAGAGACCCTCAGAAGAATTTATTTGCTCACAGGACAGCAAATATAATAAAGAAAATAAAACTAAATAAAATATAAAGTTAAGATAACAAAAACCTACTTAGCTACCAGCTCACATAAGTACCAAAAAGGAGGATGGACACTGAAAAGAGGACAACTTGGCAGTTGAGATAGAGAACGCATAAGAAGGTCAAGACTTACCCTAAATGTAAAAGGCACATTAACATGCACTAAAACAATGAAGGCTCCAGTTAGCAGCAAAGCATTAGACATCATCTACCTTGGAGAAGAGCACCAGGCTCCTACAGCAAACTACTGATTTTTTAACACTCCTTTCCCTATTTTCAAGGGAAGAAAGGTTCCAGAAGTATTTTTATATGACTCTGCTCTTTTACTCCCAGAAACACGAAGCCTTTGTTTTAACTGAGATAACTCCCTGGCTGAGATCTGCTAGCACAGTTAATTAGCACCTTCACTCCAGCCCCAACACCTCCTGTGCAGTCACACAGCAGCCTCCAAAGGCAACTCCAGCTTGCAGCCTCAGCACCTCTGGCACCAGCCATGAGCAGGAGCCCTGACACTCCCTTGCCTGGCAGAGGAGATCCACTTCAGTAGGCTGCTTTCAAAGCTGAAGAGTTCCTGGTTTGGCATAGGAGGCAATTCAACTTTTAAAACTAATCCTGTCCATGTCAGAGCAGTCTAGCCCCAAATCTACACATTTTTGTACCTGCATGCATTATATATTATTAACTGCTACTGTTAGAATATTAAGTTTTAAAAAGAAAAAAACCCCAAACCCCAGAGACAATTTATGCAAGAAAGACAGGAACTGGAACACCTAGCAAGATCTTCTTCTGGTGTTGCCATACAGGGACTTTGTTACAGAGTATTTATTCCAAGTTTTTGTTATTTCTTGCCTTGAAATATCCTGAAACAAAATAGGATAGTCCCACTGTGCTGTGAGCTTAAACACACACACACACAAAGTAGACAGGTAAAAGCACTAAAAGCAATCGTTCTGAGAAAGGATTTACTTTTACTTCACTTGCACAAGTATATGTGGGTGTGTTTTTAAATAGAAAAAAGATGTCATCTTGCTCTGATCCATGCTGTGCCAACTTAAACCCTGCCAATGCATCTGAATAGTCAAACAAACGTCTGTCCCTCCCCAAACATCCACCATTCACATTAAATAAAACACATAACAATAGAGGGAAAATGGACCTGAAAAGAGCTTATTTCCAAATGCAAAGGTCTAACCTGAGGATAGCTATTTTCATGCAAATCTCGATTCTTCTTGTTCATATACATGAACCCAGAATTATCTGTTCAGTTAACATTCTTAGCTTCTCTTATGCAATTAATAGGGAGGAGAAAACTAAAGGAAAAGGGAATGGAAATCCCCCAAAGCAATGAAAGAGAACCTTAGCTCTGGTGCTCCCGACTAGCAAAAGACCCTGGAAACAAACTACGCTCAGGGCAATAAGGAGGGGAGAAAATGCATTGAACCCTCAAATCTCTCCTGCACAGCAAAAGCCAGGCCAGCCTGCCACATCCTGGGAGAGTCCTGCTGTCAGCACCAGGTTAGTGACTGATCTGCTCCCAGTCCCTTTTGGAGCGTGGGGGAAATGCCTTCAATTCAGCCAGCCTCCAAGTCAGTCTTACCTTAGCAAAGGTCAGGCAGTACAGATGCTGATGCACCACTGAAACACCTTCCCACTGCAGTTCTTCAGCATGTGGCCACCTGCTCCGTGAAACTTCCATTCTATTATACATACCCACTGCAGCATGCCACTACTGGCTCAAAAGCTGAGTTTCCAGTTTGGAAACTGGAAATACCAAATTTCACCTCCGATTTTTTTTTTTTTTTTTTTTTTTTTTTTTTTTTTTTTTTTTTAAATCCGGGTAAAGAAAAAAAATCATTCCTCGTCTGTGAAAACATACACTTTTCGGTTTTGTCTTGAACAGCAGTTCCAGTGAAAAACAGGAGAAAGCTACCAGAATTGCCTGTGGTAACAGCAGTGACATCTAACCGAGCTCAGGGCAATGCTGGAGCTGTGACAAGCTCTCAGAGATACAAGCCAGGCTGTAACAGACCCTGTATCTGTATAATGAACAACACCTCAACTGAAATGTCAAGATCAATGAACTTCTTTTTGTGCATAACAAAGTTACTTAATTTTACCCCACTTGTATTTCTTAGTTCCTTTAGGTAAGTACATGCCTCTGCAAGATATATGTCTGACAAAGATGACAATTTTAAATTTATTTTAAAGCAAAATGGTGAATTTCAAACAAAACTCAATTCTAAACTCATTTGTCTTACCTCATAATGCAAAATTACCCCATTAAAATAAATTATTTGGCATAGGACAGAATCACTAAGCAGCTGAAACAAGGATGCATGGTTTAGAGAGGACTTGAGGAAAAGGAAGAATTTTACTAACAAGCATTTGTAAGAAGAACTTTCATAAACAATGTTGCCCTTATGCTACCAGAGAAAATAAAATGAAATTGGCATTTGTAAAAAGTGTTATTAATTTCCTCTTTTTTTCCCCATTTATTTCACAGAACAAAATTTCTAACTACACATAAAGCTAGACAGAAAAGGTCTAAGGAGGACATCATTACTCCTAAGGATGTTAAGGGCAGGCACAGTCAGGGTAAGAGGAGTTAGCAGGTCCCACACCCCGCAGAGAAAACACCACAGTGGGAGAATGACCTGACCAGGTCCCCTCATGACCAGGCTTGTCTCAGCACCTCTGTTAATCCACAGAGCCTCCACTTCCCTACACAGTCTTTGAACAACAGTTCTCTTGCATGGAATGCAGAGAATAACAGTGATAGCATGATGTGTACCCGCTGAGAACAAAGAGCTGCGTGGCTAAATTTAATCAGCATTTCTCCAAATGTGTCAAATAATCCTGTGCTTTCATTGTGTAAACCATCTACAGAAAGCAGCACTACACCAGGTAAGGAATTTCTTAAATGTGTTTCAAAGTTATCAGTAGATGTTACCTTTACTGTGCTAGCTGATGTTTACAACAAGCAAGGTTACCTCAAACTCTGTGTGCTCCAGTTCACTTACCTACAGGAATTCTTTCTTTACTTCTCTGTCCTCTGACATGAAGACTGGAAGGTCACCTTCATAATAAAGGACAGCTAAATCCACATTCTTGTGTAATATCTCTCAAAAGTTATAAAACCTGAATTGTGAACTTTACTCAAATTTTTCAGGAAATAATTTTGTCCCACACAACCCAAAGCCAGTGAAATTTTAGGGACCTTCTTTTACAATGGATTACCTTGCCTCCTGAAAATTTGCAACAGAAGAGCTAAACCATCTTCTTTAGTTCTCCTAGGTAGGCATCTGTTGAGTTTGGAAAGGAACTTTTCATCAATTCAGAATTCTGCCTGTGAAAGGCCTGAAAGAACTCTCAGGATCCTTTTGGTTTTATTCTAAGCTCAAATCCACAGAAAGACTGTCCCAATACCAAACTGATATTTAAGTATTTTAGCTTTTTGTCTCCAGGGCTCCATCTGCAAGCCAGTTCCTTTAGTCTGGAAGAATGGACCCATTATTATCAGTCATGTGTTCTCTTATCACCCACCTACCTCAAGATAAAACCTTGCTGTTTAAAATGCAATCAGCATCCTTGTTTGAGCCCAGCCTGTGTGTGCTATAAAGGGTCTAAACTCTAATTAGTGCCAAAAGCAGTTTTATACTTTCAAGTACTTATGGCACATAAGCAAGTGCTCATCTCTGGAGATGGAACATTCAGACTGGATTCATCACCTCCTACCTCTCTTCAGTAAAATTAGTCTGCAGCCTCACCCCGAGCGTGTCAGGCACAGCTCGTGATGCCTCACTAAGCACCCTGGGAAATTCTCATCAACAGTTGTCTATGGCAAGCAAAGGCTCATCTGCTAATTTTGTTCCTTCTACACAAACCTTATCTATGATTTCTGTTCCACAGGATCCACCCTGCACTCTCTGGATTTTAGAAAGCTAACAGTCATTCCATTTTGCCATGAAAGGAAGGCATCTTTGTTAGATTGTGCAAAGTGCTTTGCTAACAGGTAACTGCAGGCCTGATCTCACTGTCAGTGGAAATGGGTAAGACCCTCCTAGACAGCATCAATAAATAGTTTGATACGTGTATTTTAAAACAGTATTTCCAGACACTAAGGGCCCTATACTATATATAGAGAAATATATTGTGCTTAAAAATTCCATTATATGTATTTCAAGGGAAAGAAATTCAACTGCAGCAAATATACTAAATGTATACTGAGGTGCATATACTAAAATGTTTCTGAGGTGCAAATAACTCGTCCCCGGTTCTTTCAGAAACTGCAAACAAGTAATTAGCCCTTCTGAACTCCAGAGTCTGTAGCCTGTAGCTAATGTGATGTTACTAATGCATTTATAAACATCAGGCTCCAAAGCCAACACTGAGATATTCCATCATAATTTAGATCTCTCATTAACTTCACCACCCTGACCAACATGCTGTCACTGGCAGAGTGTTTGACAGTTTACATTACCTGCAGACATGAGTTCATGTCAATTCAATTAAGAAAGATTAATTCCAGAACTGACAATGCATAAATATTTTTAAATTACACCTGGCCTTGTTGGCATTGCTTATTCCAAGACTGACTTCAGAAAAGGGAACGTGTCTTTAGCCTCCTGGGCAGAAAAGAAAACTCAAAACAAGGTGAAAGAAAGAATTTATTATGAATTCAGTATTCCATCATACTGTCCAATCTATCTTTTGTGATTCCCCCTCCCTCTCCCCCCCCCCAATAATTAAACAAGCTTGTCTCTCACTGTCTGATACAGAACGAAAGGAAACAGGAAAGATTCGATGCAAACAGGCACTGCCAGAAAATTGTCAGCGACATCTCTGTGATGATCATTTGCTGACTGGTATAAATCTAATTTGTGTACATCACTGCTTTGGAAGGCATTCAGATACCATGGTGATAGACACCATATGAGAATGTAGATAGATAATATTTGACATTTATCTTCACGAACAAAGATCTGGGTAACTCCCCACTGATTGCACTTCTGATGAGTGAAGATAAATGTCACATCAGACTAAGCCATCCAGCATTCTAGTGAAACACTCTTACTCTTGGCTCTGATGTGTAAAAATATCCAGCTTCAGTGCATGTGAACAGGTTTAATTAGGTAAGCATCAAGCACACAATGATAAAATTATTGGCTCACCATTATCAAACTGGTCACAACCCCTAGTAGCCAAATTTATTAAATTCTCGTCCAAGGTTTAATCTACTAGAAGAAGCTTTCTTTGAGATTTCAATGTAACAATTGCACAGCCATTGCCTGAAAAGCGCACTTTAAGAAGAAAAACTCTCCTGCTCTAGTCAAATCTGTGCCATACCCAAATAAACAAACCATTGAGAAAGCAAGCAGTCCCTCATGAGCATCACGAGGATCCTGCTTTAGGGAGCAGAGCCTTGTCCTTGTACTGAATTATGCTGAACCATGCAGACACACCAACTCCAGTGCTATTCACACTGGCTGATGCTAGACAAGGCAGATGTCCTTAGTGCAACAGGAGTGGGAATCTCTACTAAAACATTAACTGGGAGCACAATGAGGAGCATTCAGACGGCAATGGGAAAGGCAGGGAGAGGTAACACACTTTCACTATTTATAACCTGATGGCTCTTGCAATAGACTATTTTTTGTCCTCTTGAGTGAGCTTGGTATTAGGGTTAAATGAGATGGAAGTAGTCATGGAATCCAGAGCTACCTGACATAAGCACTCAAGATTTTAATGCTTTGACATGACTTTTCTAAATTTTCTGTAACCACAGGTTGAAAAGCTGAATTGAGTGGCTTGCAAGGTTCCTTAAACTCATCAAATTCAAGTACTTCTGTACTAGCCAACATGAGGCAGCATAAAAAATAGATAAATATAGCAGGAGAAACAAATCCAGAAAATAATAATGTTTTCAAATCCTTTCTAAGGTACAGGTTTGAGTAGATATTAAAATACTGAACCAAGTATGTAAGAGTGGTGCTCTCATGGTTTTTTTTTTTTTTGTTTGGCATTTTTTAGTATTTTGTTTAATTTTCAAAACCTGGATTGTATTTGTGAGTGTATTAATTGTTCAACATTTCTGTTATCACAAGTTATAAAAACAACAGATTTCCAGGTTCTGTCATCAACTTATGGGAGAACTCTAGGTTTTAGTTAGAATTATAATTTTATCAAAAGCTGATGATTTTTAGAATGTGCCAGGAGAAACAAAATGTTTCAGAGGCTAAACCTTTTTTAAACCCCTTCAAAATTAAAAGAGAGAAATGCCAAAATGCAAGCAAATTAAAAAATCCCAAAGTATTTTCATGTATTCAACTTCACCCTCCCCCCCTGCCCAAAACCTAACACAACTGGGGAGGGGGGGAGAAGAGCTGTTCATATAGGGGGTCTTTTTATGAACCAGAAATGCTTCAGGGTGTCTGGAAAACAACATATATAGACACATATTACTGTTCTCACTTATCCAATCAAGCTTTGCTATCACATACTACATCTGACCTGGTCACTGCACACATCAAAGCTTTTTCACCAGACTCTGTTATCCTGTCTGACAAAGGCACCCACCTGTGGGCTTCCTGTTTGTGAGGAACATAGATTTGGCCTTTTGAGCACTAAAATTCATTAATCTTAGCAAAGCAGAGAGAGTTACAGCTGAATACAATTTCTTTAGAGGGCTTTCATTTGAGCAAGATTTAATTAATTTGTATTCTTAATTCCAGAAATGCGCTGAAGAAACCTAGAGTTACTTAAATTCTGTGAAAATAAATTTGAAAACAAAACCACCCAAGCTAATAAGTAGTGCCAAGTTTAGAAATATGTAGCTGTATTAGGGAAGAAAAACAGAATGAAAACCACCATTGTGATACTAGGAAATACTGTCCTTCCATGGAAACAACATTTCTGTGTGGAGTAAAAAAGACAGCCATGAACTGCACTGAATCCACAGAGGGGAATGTTTCAGCTGCATGGAAGTTACTAGCCCAGGAATCACACTCCAGAAAAACAAATGACAATTTCTGTGAGAATTTCTGGTTCACACACAGATAAATTTGTATTCTTTCATCTGATCTCCTAGGTTAACACAACAATTACTTCAAAATCAGCACTAAATTAAGTTGAATTTCAAATCTCTCTAAATAACCAATTTGTAAACTAACTGTTGCTGTTTTCTCTGATATCAGCTTTGGAAGGGATGAGTTTCAGATTGAATAAAATTTTGATAATATTCTGAATAAATCTTTTGCCTTGCTTGTATTTTCTTTTAATATTAACTAGAGCACCTTATTTTTCTGTCTTTTTTTTTTTTTTTTAAGTCACCATTTTTTAAAACAAACCACCTCCAGTGGAAGGACAATAACCTTGGGAGACAATGTACAAACAGCTGAGGCCACTTTTAGGAGGGAGTCAGAAGAACTATTAAAATAACACTTTTTTTTTTTTTTTTTTAATTTGAGAAGACCTTCTCTATTCTCACTCTTTCTTCCTTTCTAACACAGCCATTTTTAGACAGCTGACTTGCTCAGCTATGCTATCTTTCCCTGGAATATTGCCTTTGCTGGAACAGAGCCATCATCATCACTTGATGTCTCAAAGTGAGGAGTGCTTACACTTGATTTCTCTCAAGTATCAACAACGAGGTAAAACCTGCACCTTTTTGGAGTTGAAAACCTGCTGTTCTGAGCTTTGGGCCAGAAGTCTTGGCTCATACCAAATTTTTCTTACTGCTAGTAAAGTAGGATGCCTGATAAATCTCTTTGATTCAAAATCTTAGGAAGTGGGGTTTTTTAAGGACTTCTGAGTTCTAAGCCCTTTTGCATGTAATTTCTATTTACACAGCTCCTTCCATTGCACAGTCTGTGCAGGTCACACTGGTGCTGTTCTTGCAGCCAGGTGAAAGAGGTTCCAGGCTGCAGTACCCCGGGACAAGGGTGCTGCAGAGCAGACCAGAATGAGTAAGGAAGCAGGTTTTCATTCTCACTTTGGGCTTATCTTTCATGATCACAACAGATACCCAGTGGCCCTGGCGTAGCAAGATCTCCAGCAGTCTAACCAGCATTTTCAGCAGGAGCCTATGTGCTGGGAATTAGTTCCTCCAAAGGCCTGTGGCAAGCAGTTTGAAGCAGAATACAGACTGATTTTGTTTAACAGCTAAAAGAAATGTAGGTATACAAGTGCAACAAAAAGAAGAAAGCTCAAACGAAATGGAAAAACTTGTAAAAGTTGCATGATAGCTTATGAAAGAGTTACTCAAGAAACACAAAGCAGGTGTGAGCAGTGAAATCCCCAGTAATAACAGGAAGCAACTAGAAAATAAGAGTAGCTACAGAAAATAGCACAATGGACAAAACAAAACAGTTTTTTTTAAAAAGGCCAAAATATCCTCTCTCCCACTTGTTTAACTTTAGGATCTTTAGGCACAATGCTACCTCCTTATGTGCTTTTAACACCTATGCTATAGCCCAAACTTTCAGACACTACAGAAATAAACACTTCATGAGAATCCCAATGCAGCAGGAGGCAGATGGTGCAGCCTCAGAACAAAGAAGGCACTGAAAGGCCAATACACTTAAGGTGTCTTAGAGTTTGGTTTTGGTCACGGAGGGGTGGTTTTGTTCTGACTCTCTTTGAAAAGAACAACCTGCATTACTGCATGAGCAGCCTCTGCAGCAGGCAGCAGAAGACCTCCCTCTCAGATGTTTAGACCCCTCTATGTTTTCCGGAGTCAATCCAATATGACCACAGGGAAATCTAAGTTCCCTAAAAAGAGGCAATGAATGACATCAAGCAGCACACTTCACTTCTAGCTTTGAAAGCAGCTATTTAAATTCTGTATAGGCTTTATCCTAATAGTTTGGGTTGGTACAGATGTTTTTTCTTTTTTACTATTAACAAATTACTGTGGATAATTTCTTGCATTTATGTTTTTAAAATCTCAAAATATGAAGAAGTTCCTTAAATTCATACTGTCCCTCACATTTTAAACTACTTCTCATCTGCATAAGCCATATCTAAATAACATCTTCCAAACAAAGACTATCTTTGTCATCTTTTCGCAAAGTCCATTCTAGGCTATGTTAAGATAACCAGGTTTGGGGGTTTTTTAAAAACAAGAAAAAAAAGTATTTTGCTCCTTGTACTTCTCAGTTTTTAGCAATTTTCTTTCTACACTTCAGGCATGTTGTGTGTTTCTAAACATGCCAGAGCAATAGCCAAATGTAAACAGCTGCATTAAAATATCACACTGATTAAACAACAGCAAATGACCTGGATTAAATAAAGCCAAAGACCTGGCCTAAAAGAAAATAGGCAGGAAATTAAAGCCACATCCGACACTTCATTTTTAACTCAAACGACTGAAAGAAGATTTAAAGGACAAAGGTTCTTTTATCTATGAAATTAATCCGAGACACTGAAGAGTGAGACAGAAGGTAATAGACTGTCTGCAAGTTGTACCATCACAGTCACCTAAATAGTTTACTGTCAACCTGGACAGGCAAGAGAACACACAGGGCAACCCAGGGTGCTGGAAGCCATGGAACTCTACACTCAGCTACAACAGGCACAGCAATATTCCTGATCACTTAGGCCATTAAATGTTTCAGGGCATTCAGAGGGGTAAATATGTCTGTTCCACTGCACAATTCTTCATTCTTCTACTTGCCTTACAGCACCACTGAGTGAATATCCTTCATGTCCTCTGTTAGAAATGGCATGGCTCTGTTTTAAGAGCAGATGAAGTGACTCCAAAGGAATTTATAAATCTCTTCCAATTGAAAAAACATTATCCTACTCAATGTCCAGCAATTTCTGTCTGATGTATTTTGATGTTGTTGAATGGAACCTCCAAAGCTTGGTAAATTTTAACTGCTCTTAGAGAGGCAAAAACATAAATGGAAATTACAAGACAATTGACAGATCTAAGAGCTGCTCTTTTTAGAACAGCCCAAGAGAGATTCTGAAATTAGCTGGAGCTCACTGAAACTCCACCATGGTATCCTTGGTTTCAGTGAGCGAGAGGTTTGGAAAGCACTGATGACCAATGAGCTGGTGCTTAATGAACATCTAAAGGTCCTGTAATCATCCAATCACAGCAATCCCAGAGAAATGATCACTTATCAAAGGCAACTAAAAAATTTGGGTCTTTATGTTAGCCATTCAGATTTACAGATCCTTCTGCTGAGCAGATAACCAAACAAGAAGCCAGTTTCCCCAGTGGAAAGCTGATACATTCTGCTGACTCATTTCCAAGTGAGGTGACAAGAGAACATCATAAACCACAAGATGTTGCCTTGAACCATAGAAGCTTTGTTAAGTGGAAGCATTGCCCTAACAGTTAATGAACTATGGAGAAATACCCGAAAGGTTATGGGTGAGCTCAGCTTTCTCCTTAGGTGGAAGACTGATTTCTGTCTTCATCTGCCTTTGCACTTTTCCTCTGTAGGAGTTCCTTGTCCAGAAGTTGAGAAGATTACAGACACATGGGTGACATTAAGCAGTGGCAGTGGATGCAGTGGACACACTTCTGTGGGGATGAAGTCACAGGGCTGAAACTGGAGTATCCATAGGTGCTTTCACATTGGTTTCCAGAGCTTGATGATTGCTGGACATGGTCAGTACTGAGTGGAGTCCTCTCTCACAGGGCAAAGGAACATGATGCGATGCTGCTGAGAACCACAGAGCTCAGTGCACCTGAGAAGCAGAAAGTGCTGCCCTGGGACAGAAATGCATCTACCCAAAAGCAGAGCACTTGGACTTACCTTCACCAAAATGACCTAAGAAGACTTGAACACATGACTGGCACAAGAGAAGATCGACAACCAAAGCTATTAACAGAATTTCCTCCAGGTTTTGTGTTTGGGGCTTTTTTCCCCAGCAGGAATTTACATGAAATGGAGACTCATCACAAAACAGCAGCAAATAATAGTAGGACCAAAATCTTCATTATTTCTCTACATCAGACTTATTCAGCAGAATGCTTTATCCTGCAGGCAGCTGAGAGGAAGTGGAATTGTGATATACTCCTGCTGCACAGGATCATCAGGGATAGCAGAGCATGAAAAAAAACCCACTCCTTTCATGTGGCAAAAAACGGGTCAGTCTCAGGAACAACAGCACTGCACACTTGCAGTGTTAATGTACTTACAGACTATCACTTTGAGAAGAACATAGTTGGGCCCAAAGATCAGATATGTAGGATCCTGTATTATGTAGCTATGACCCCAGTGCCACTTACTAACAGTTTAAAAAAATGAAATATAAAAAATTATCACTCTCATAGAAAAATTTGAAATGAGTAAAATATGAAATTAGTAGCACTGTGAGCAGACAGGAAACAAAACCAGAAACTCTGTCTTGAAAACAGAGAAGTCAGAAGTTCAAAAGCAGAGAAGAACAAAGGCCTGTTAAGAGTGAAGACCTCTAAGACAAGCAAGAAGAGAGGGCACAACTGTCAGGAGTGAGAGGCCAGCAGCTAAATGAAAACAGGCTGAGTAAAGAACAGCTGAAAATAGGATGCATGAAACGTTTGAAATAGATTCATCCCCAAGAGTCCAGATAGAGAGAAGAGCAAGAGACAGCCGTGGTCTGTGTTAAGCATGACTCCATGTCCTACAGCAGAGTCACAGCTAAGCAGCTGCCCAGTGTCTCTCCCTCTTTCTTCTCTGCTTAGACTATATCTGAATTTCCACCAGTTGGGCAGTAGCTCAAGAAAAGAAAGTTAAAAAAAAAAAAAGAGGTAGTCTAGTTTAGTGGGATTCTGACCTCTATCACCTAAGGCTCCCTGATCCCCTGGCAAGCAGGCATGAGTAATCTAAGAGGGTGATGGGATCAAACCAAGCAGTGGAATTAGGAGAACTGAGATGTCAAGTTGGTGGCCTCCTGTGGGCTTCTTTAAGGAAGGGCAGGGGCAAGGCCTGAATAGAGATAACGTGAAACTCTGTGGAGTAGGGAAGAAGACACTGAATGCAATGCACATGTCATGAACAAAGAAAATACAACAAATTTAATAAAATATTTTCAGAAATGTGATGTTTTAGCTTTTGAATTATCTTCCCTCAAAATACACTTTGACAGAAGTACTTTTTGCTTTCCTAACATTCAAAGACTAAACAATTTAAACAAACCTCATCTTCAGTAAAACCTTCAAAATCTGTGGGTAAAGGAAATGAACAAATTTTATACAGATTCTAAATCAAACCCCACAAAGGCTTCAATGAATGAATAAGGTAAAGGAAAACTATCAATGGAAGATAGTATCAGTTTAGCCCAGAGCAATATTACACATCTCCAGCCAGCAGATTTCTAAGCATAGGAGAACAGTTTTTTCTTTCTTTTTCCCACAGCCATTTCTTAAGACAATGCATTTTAAGAGCCCAAAGACACACTCCCATCACTAAGTTTTTAACAACCCCACAAGAAATTTAGGTCAGAAAGCAAAAAAAAATTGTCTGAACATACTTGTTCAGACAATATGAGGAAAATGTCTGGTTTACTGAACAAGTATCAGTAATATTGCTACTGCTTGGTTCATATTATGTTCCACTCTGACTCAAAAGATTTTTGCCCCAAATCTCTGAAATTAAATGTATCATGGCAAGCACACACACATTCATAATCTCTTATTTGTATTTGATCATGAAATCTTAGGGACTCTCTATAGCCCCCCAGTAAATGGTAAAGGATCTTATCTCTGAGTTGTGTTATATGGGTCATGAATAATACTAGAAAGCAGTGCTGTGTCTCAAATTGGACAACAGCAAACAAGGGAGCTACAGAAGAGGAATAACAAACACAATAGACCAAAAGAGAGAAACATACATCCAAGGCACTATGTCACTGCCCTACTTCATTTATAAAAGAGTTGGCTAGTAATGAGAATTAATTTAGTTTACATCTTTTAATGGTATGACATTATTCTAGACATACATCTTCAAAACTGGGTAGTGGCACTTTGGCTACTTTTGCATCTAGCCCTAATTCCAAAATTAGCTAAAAACCAAAACCATTTAGGAAAGATATGAAACTCAAATAAGACACGCACAATGAAAATCTGTTCCAATCACATGGCTTACCCAAAAAGAAGTGGGAAATCATCATGAACAATCCATTTTCATGTTGACTCTCTGTAAACGTTTAATGTGAAAAAATGTGATAATTAAAGTTTCTATACTCTTATGCTTAAGGAGTCATTACAATCAGCCTTTGTTTGCTGCAGAGTTGGCAGCGCAGACCTGCTGCATTTGAGAAGGGAATGTTTTAGGGTCATTTAACATTATATCACTCTTGGTGATCCAAAAGCTGCTATAATTCTGCCAAAGAGTATAGAGGGTTTCCCAGTCAAGTTTCATCCTGATTTTGATTATTGTTTATCTCTAGTCCACGTCTGAATAGTTGTAGTAAAATAGAGGAAGTTTTACTCCTGAATTTGAGGTCAGCTTGTAATGAACCATGGTTTCAATCGCATGAACAGCTGCTTCTTTTATAAGCAAAAAGGGTTCACTTACAGTTCAGGGTAACACAGTAATAATTTAAGGAACAAGGAAGCTTCTATTCATTTCTTTATTTTTTATATGTTTTTGAAACATTTTGACATCTGAGTGCCTATAGTGGACTTGTCTGAATAGAATGTAATATTCACACTATTCTGCTTTACAAAAAAAAAATGAACAAAGTGAATTTTAAAACCAGAAATACAGTAGATCTATCAATCACCATATAAAAGCCTTTTTCATTGAGAAATTCATTTTTCATAGCAAGAAAAACTATTATTGATCTTCTAAAACTTTGTAACTCAAGTTAAAAGGAACATAGTAAATCAGATATACTCTCTGGAAACCAGATCAAAAATATCTGAAAATTACAAGGAACCAAAAGGGGAAAACATCCCAAAACTAAGATATAATTAAAGTCAGTGGGACATAAAATTTCTTACAATTAACCAAGATCTCATCAGAAATTAAGGGGTTGGTGGTTTTTTCCTTATCTAATTTGTAAATGTCCTTCTGGATGAGCAGAAATAATTTCTACAAATTACAGAACTAAACAAAAGATTAAAAATTATTTGTTCCTTTGTTGTCTATTGCTCACTTCTCCAAGAAAGCACACTGTCAGGCAGACACAGGGGTAAGCCATCGTCCCAACTCACAGCTGTCCTGAAGACAACTTTACTCGTTCTTCTTTCTGACCTTTAAAAAGATTTGACCGTCTCTGCTCCAGCCCCTGTGACTTCAATTCAGCTTGGACTTTTCCAAGCTTTACTTGCCACATTTCATCACTCAGCCATACACATCCTTTTTCCAGTGTTATTTTACTGATATAGCAAATGCCTTGATTTCCACCTGCCCTTTTAAACAAGATTTAACTTGCCAGTACCAGCACACTCACTCACACCAGGGTTGTCTGCTTAGGGATATTCATTTAAATGTATCCAATTGCTTTGCAATGCACTTCAATTTATGTTCTCTTCTCTGTTTACTAAGTAGCCATCAAGTGTGGCATATGATTTCACAAATTACTAAAGTTTTACCAGAATTTAGTGGTGATGGGATTGGCTTCTTTGTAATGCATTTTAGCATGATGATAGCAAGGGGAATTCAAATCCAAGACTCAAAGTTTTATTTACCCAGGAAACAAAGCTGTGCCAGCTTTCAACTCACTTGAAGGATGACTGTCACAAGGAATTGTAAAACCTAAACTCAATTCTAAATGGTCCTGTGTCCTGAATTTAGAGGTAAATTGCTTCTTTACCACTTGGTAAATACTCGGCTGTTCGCAGCAGAACTAGCTGATGGAGAGAGAATCCCAGCAGCAAAGCAATGAGAACTTCAAATATACAAAATGGTACATGACTATCACACTCTGCCTTTAGTCCTCTCTCATGGTTACTTCTCTGATAACTCAAACAGGCTCCTGGCTCCTTTCTGAAGTGGCTGAGGTAGAGATGAGCTAATTCAGGATTTTATGTGACCTAATTCAGAAAACATGCAGCTATTTTGCTTCAGCATGCGCTGTTCTGCAAGTATTTTTATTCATGTCTGTGTATCTCCAAGGCTCTAGAACCTGGAAACTTAGAATTCTGAAACTTGCTGCTCTCCACATGTTCTCCTTCCTCCCTAACATTTGCTGTAATTCACCTCTTTGCCAGATGAAATAGTGTCTGATTGGTCAGCATACACTAACCTCAGATTCCTTGTTGGACTGGCCATTTTTAAAATGTCACAGCAGAACAGCAGGAGTCACTTCCTACCTTCCACTCAGTGGCACTACATGCCACAAGGAATAAGCAACATGTGGAAAGCAATCTTTCCACATCTCCTATCTGAGCAATGATTCTTGCCAATCCTTGGAGCACACGTGTGGCTGCTGGCACACTGGATTTATGCAAGTTGCACTTTTGAAATCTTAATTATTCCCTCATTTTTGACAGAGAAAAAAATCTCATGGCATCTTGATGTTTCTAATTCACACCACTGCTTCTCTTCATGCCCAATTAGATTTGTTCCCATTCTTCTTCCTAGCCTCACATTTTTCTATTTTTGACACTTCCTGAAGTAAGGATGACTTCCTGAAGCAGAAGCATGACCAGCAAAGCAATGCTGCTCATCATTCTCTTTCACCGGTTCATACTATGCATTATTTTTTTTTTCCTTTCTCACTATGCCAAACTAAAGTTTCTTGGTAAGGTAGATGTTCCACCCCACAGATCTGCCTATGCAGATCTGTTACTTAAATTTAGCTAGGATTCTTGGCTTGAACTTAATGCAATATGTACTTACATAGATTTGCCCTTCTTAAACCTCAAGGCATACTAGTATTGATTTATGTAGCAAGTTTTTAACCTATTAATTCTTAATCTCTTCTTGCAGTTAGAGTAGAGATTTTTACTTTTACACAAAACCTAAATCTAAACCTAGGGTCAACCCCTAAAGAGGTAATTAATAAACAAGTGTAAACAAAACAAGAGGGAAGAAAGCAGTAGCTAATTTTATTATTGAAATGGAACTACTTTGTAGTGTTTTCCGAATAACTTATATTTGTAAGGTTGGTAGACAAAATAAGAGAAAATTTCATCTCTGGTAAAGGCACATTAGGTGCCAGACTTGATAAGATGTAGGCACATATTTTTCTTAAGTCTTTCAAAGTCTCCTCAGAACCTGGTTAACAAACTGCTCTGCCACATCTCCCAGCAGCAATACAAACCTTTGTACCTCTGTGTTCCCATCAAGAAATAAATTCAAGATGAATTAGGGGGCCCAAGCCTGAATTCTGGGGAAAAAAAAAAAAAAATAATCACAATATTATGTGATGCTGCTTCCTTTCTAAGCATATTACCTATACTTCAGGAGATCATTGCTTTTAGGCAGCAAGACCACACCCTCTAAAATGTTTGGTTCTCATATATGTCAATTTCTAATGTTCTGAAAAGGAAAAATATAGAAAACACATTTTAGATGAGATTTTGAATTCAGAAAGCTTCACGGTATTCTGCTCTTAAAGCACGTGACAGGACATCAAGTAGGAGATGCACTTATGTGTCACAGCAGGGAGAGATTTTTTAACTAATCGTAACACCTTAAACAATATTTAGACACAGAATCTAATTCCAGAGGAAAGACAGCAATGCTAAGATGCAAGGGTGAAAAGGAAACTTTAAAAATGTTCTGTGTGTATAGTAAGAAAGAGTATCAAGCATTGCACTTCCACATCATGCCAAACATGGATTCCTCTGGATTTTTAAGAAATGGACAGCAAACATAAAAGCATGAGAATGTTTTAATCACTTAAAAAGGTGCTGAAGTCTCAAACTTATTGCAGTGAGTGAAAAAATAACTACTGTGCACAGGGATTGTTTTCTAACATAGGAAGTTTCTGTCCTAGTTACAACTTCCGTTTGTGTAAAACCAAGGAAACAGCAATTCACTGATTTTCTGATAGAAGAGTTAACAGGAGTTCCAGCAGCCTGGCTTGTGGTTCCTTCAGTGACACTGGCTAGTTCTATAGAAAACCATTTTAAAACAAACAAACAAACAAACAATCAGGAAACAAAACTTCCAAGTATTACAGGGGTTCATTTTCTTACTGGACCAATGTGAATATGCAGACCACTCTTGGCCCAGTATAAACATTTGTTCTGTCAGATGATGTCTTATTTATATACCTCCACTAAAGAGGAGGTTCCTTTATACAGATAAGGCTGCAACATGCACACGTATGGATGTTTGCATATGCTCAATGGAATGTGTCTCAGCCATGGAAATCCCATCAAACTGCAAAGGTATATGAACGGAATCCAAAGGCTACACAGAATACCAGAATAGCTCAATGATGAGCGATTTTATAAACTGGGAAATAACAACAAGACCTTAAAAACCCTGTAATCTGTAGCCAGAGACTTACTAATGTAAAACAGATTGCTTCTTGAATTGTACACTTGATAGAGCCACTCTGAAACTTTCTCTTGATGGATCCATTCACAAACTATGCTCAAAGTATTACAGCACCTGCTGCTATGCCATTATGTAGCTATTACACTTAAACAAACAAATACCTCCAAAACAAACAACCTTCCTCCCCATCCCTACAAACTAACAGCAACAAAACACCAACACTATACCAGAAGTATTGGTATGCTTTGCCATCCCAACCTGTCTAATACCATAAAACTGTAAACTGTGAGCAAAGATGACAGTTCAGCTTCTGCAGATACACTCAGGTTATCCAGACCCAGGTTTCTGCCAACATATTTGAGTCAGTATTGTGTAAATTCAAGCATTTTCCCATCACTCTGATCTGTTTTAGAAATACAAAATTACTAAACCAGGACTCCACTACAACCGTCTTTAGAGTTGTAAAGTTACATAAGGAGGAATAGAGACACTTGATGTAACTAAATACTAGCTGAAATAAATGCTTTGTTTAAACAGGTCAAATCCCATAGTCAGCATTCAGAAAACAAATCAGAGTGAAGTAAATGGGATTCCTCCCGAGGCAATTGTAGCAAATTGGCCCCATGATAATGAAAATGAATTAATTCTGTAATTTCAAAATTTTGAAGCAGATTAGAACAACTAGGACATGGTTTTGTACTTCCATCTTAATACATGTCTGGCTGCATTATATTTAGAGAATAACTGTATCTTCAAAGTTATGGAAAACATGACAACATTGCCTGTTTCAGTCACTAGTCAAGTTACTTCATTCTATATTGTTTACTGTATCACAATGATCATATCCTTCTTTTGACCCCAAGCCTTGAAAAAATACCACAAACTGCTAAAATACTTACAGCAAAAGCATCCATCTAATCTTTCTACTCCAGCAAAACAGTATACTCTATTAGGAATGAAAAACTGGTTTCACTGAGGCTCACTTGACATAGGAATGAACCCAGTGAGTATGTAAGGTAAAGACAAAGGGTGTTAAAATAGGAGTGAAATGTTGCAAGAAGCATTTCCCCTTAATGAATTACTGGGAGATTTGTAGCAGGCCAGCCAGGGTAAGTCTTTCAGCATGTGTATCCAGAAGTGTCATGGACTTGCTGCACTATATCGTTGCTGCCCTTTCCATGAACTGGGCAGCTTCCTTTCACCAGTTTATTTTCACTTCTATTCTGGCAGCTGTCTACAGCAGTAGGCATTTATCTTAAATAATTTGCTACTTGTTGAAGAATTCATGGAGGGTGGGGGGAGAGGGAAATAGTCATTCTTGGTGCACCATGTCATAACTGATTAAAAAAAAATTAATAAGAATTAAAGAGATTTCCCACAGATTTCCCCCCCTCACTTCAGAGGAAATCTTACACATATAGGGGCACCTTCCCCCTCCCCAAACAAAACACTACTAGAACTTGCTGAATTTAACTTTCCAATTATTCAAAGGAGAAATATTTGTGAAAGCTGTACTTTCACTTAATTAAATCAAAGTATTTCCCTTACCAATTAAAAAAAAAAAAAAGCTCAGTGATAAAAGAAATAAAAATTAAACTTGGAAATAAAAAAGTGAATGGTCTCATATTTTTAACCTTTTTCAATAACAGGGCAGGGCCTTTGATGCAAACTACCTCTTCCTATGTTTGGCAACTAACCTCAAGAGCAAAGCTCCTGGAACAAAAAGATTGGGTAGTGGAAATTCAAAAGGTAAAAGCATTGTTTAAGGGGGAATTTTACTAAAATGTACACATTATCTTAATCTGTGTTATGAACAAAATTATCATTTGCCCAGTTAGCAGAGTACTGTGGAAGAAAGAAGAAAATGTCATTGTTAAGTGCCATATAAAGGGCTTATAAAAAAATTAAATTAAAAAAAAAAAAGAGAAAAGTAAACATTTTCATTCTCCTTATTGGATACAGTTATGGGAGACTGGCAAAGTATATTGCAATGCAGACCTTACAAAGTGTTTGGTAATTTTTATTAAATGGGAGCGAAAACAAAATGGGAAAGAGTGAAAGTCAAATTATATTCTTGTGTCGAGTATATGAAACCCAAGGGAGCAACTGGTATTTCAGTCACTGGTTGCTACCAATGATTTGATGAAAGACCAGAAGCTGTAAAACTTTAATGCTTTGCTAGGCTTTACACAAATTCTGTGAAGTCAGAAGTTCACTGCAGCAGGTGAAAAACCAGGCAAGCTTCCCTAGCCCTCATTTTCTCTCATTTGAATGCAACAGTTTACACTGCAAGTTTGCATACCCTAGCCCCACAATAAAGCAAGCAGAACTGTAATTTGCTATTTAGAGTAACCTATCTTTTCAGACAAGCTAGCACTAAAACAAAACATTTTTCAGTTACAGAGACAAAAAAAAGTCATTTGCATAACACATTCATCATATTTATATTTCCATTCCACTATCCCAGAAAAGTTTCAAAGTCAGAACAGACAATGTTGAAAACCAAAATATTTTCTTTTCACCATAAAGTCTGAGTAATAACTAAATGGCATTCTTCAAATGGAGATTAACAATGTTGAACCAGATGTTCTCCATTTCACAAGTGTCTATGCCTCAAAAGTACCCAAGACAGATATTCTTTGGAAAATCCTACATCCAGAGTTCAAATTCAAGCTTAAACAAGACAAAATCAAGTGGAACTTACACTCCCTCCCTTCTGCAGTATGTGACACTTCCTCACTCTGCATATATCAGTGTAAACTGATAGACAAATGAGTTTAAAAAGTTATGTGTGCGCATGATTACATGAAGTTGGTTAGAGAGGTGTTACAATCAGAACCTTGACTCTGATGCCCTGATCCATCCAACATTTCAGAAAAAAATTAGCTTAAGCTATGAGAGTCAGTCTCCTTGAAGTTGTCCAATACTGAAAGAACAGCTTTGACTCCAGTTAAAATCAAAACCAGACAGATTTTCTTCAGTTTTAGTCTGTTAGGAGTTGGTTGAAATTTTCATGAGAATATGAATTTCCATAAGGATCGTATTTCAAAGAGCAGACAACTTATAAGAATTGCTAACCTTTAAATATTTCCTTTGGAATCTTATGGCATGTGGATGTCCTTTCATCTGTGCCCATTTTTTTCAATGCAACCTTAAATTACACTGGGCTTAAACCTCTTTACTCAGTATTTTTAGGAAGCAGCAATGAGAATGCCATTTGTATCTCCCCCTGTACAGAGACTTAAAAAACTATTCAAGTTTTTAATTCAAATTTAAATTATAACTTAGCTGGTTAATTTGCATGTATAGAGGAAGGGTCTCAGATTTGCTACAGTGATGTTTACCTAGGAGAGATAACCTAAAGGGAAATGAATATCAGTACTGTGTTACAAATTCCAGTTGTCAAAAAAAATATTTGACTTAGGAACCAGTCATCTCCAGAACTTGCTTAGCTGGCCAGAAGCATAGAATCATAGAATAATTTTGCACTATAAGTCTCTTTTCAACTGTCCATTATTTCACTACTCTTTTTAATCTGAACATTCATGTTCCTCAGACATGAGAATGTCTTCTGGAAAGCTGCAGTGCATCTCCACCACTGCTCCTTGAAAGAAGAATACCTTTGCCCCATCAATACATTCTGATCATAACACCCAGCACTAGAATGCTTAAGAACAAAGGCTTAAGGCTTGGTTTGGGAGACAACTATTTCACACTTGCACGAAGTCAGCTTGGGGATGGGGATGAGGAACACTGGATAAGGAAAGAAAACAAAGGGTTTGATCAGACCTCAGCAAAAGATTTCCTGTCTGCAGAAGATTTTGTGTCATCTTCACTGAGTCAGACAACAAGTTAAAGGGGTTTGTCAGTCCAAAACCTGTGACAGAAGCTTCTGTGGCATCAGCTCTATGAAACGGCATCTTGTGGAAACACACAGATCTTGTTCACAAAAAAGTAATTTTTGTATTCAGTTTTCACTAAAATCAAACAGCCAATAACTGCCAAAATCTTTTAAATCATAAGCAACAGCTTTTCTTTTTGCCAATGAATCAGGCCTAAATACCTCAGACTGAAGTCACAAACTCAGCAGAAACTCTTGAACCAACTTCCCTGCACTTTTGTCGTACTTCATAAGATGAGGATACATCCCCTTCACACTGGAGCTGCTGTGAAAACAAAATGTCTTAATTAAGATATTAGCTAAGCATTTCAGAAGGTACCCTTGGGAAAACACAACATATATCACAAATAAAGTGGAGGATCTAACCTCAAGATATAAACAGCAATATACTCTATTTAAATGGAGGAGGCACTCAGCTGCAAGCAGCTCCAAAAGAGCCAGTCTGTCCAAAATACCTGTTAAATCATGGCCACTGTTAGGCCAAACATTTCTAGATTTCTTCCCTTTCATATTTTGCTTCCTGTATTAGCTGCTGATAAAAAACATTTTGCTACTACTTAGCTGGGCACAGAAACAGACAAATCCAAAACCCAAAAAGCTGTTACATGGTTTATTTACTTTAAAAAACATGTTTTCATTGTAATATGAACAAGGCTCAATAACTACATTCTGGGAATTAAAGATTCAAACTCAGTGTTCTTAATTTGTATTTTTTCCATAGAGCCAATCCTTTCAGAGATGCTGCATGGTCTAGTGATGGTCAGAGGAGAAGACTGGGAGCCTTTGGGATACTGGGTACTTATCCAAATTCACAGCACTGACTCATAGTCTGGGACAAGTCACTTGACCTCCTATGCCTCAAACAGTCCAGCTGGAAAATACAGAAAGAAAAGCAGCAACCCTGAATGAGAAACAGTTATTATGACTAAGATCAGCTCCTGGATAAATCCAACATCAAATAAAATGTGTTTTCCATATGGAAGCTGCTTTCCTAAAGTGGAATAAAATGTAAATGCCTGTCATTTATAATGATCTGAGAGGCAAGTGGTGAGAAAAGCAGCTCTGCAACAGACCAACAGGAAAGACTCTGCTAGGAATGAAGGACACTTCTTGAGGTGCAGAGAGAGGGGAGATGGAAAGCAGTCAGGCATCTGGCAGCAGCAAAGGTGAAGCCATGATTTGAGGAGGTCAGAGACAACAATGTGTCTGAGTCAGAAAAGGTCACTTATTCAATATTCCAGCTGTAAGATGAAAGAATGCAAGTGGAGATTTTTCAGAGCAGAGATCACAGATGCAAGAACATCTAAAAGGTGAACTGTTTGAAAGAGCCACTGACAGATATGATGAATCCATCTTCCCAGGCCAAAAAATTTCTCAACCTCATTTTTGATTTTACCTTTTCCTTCTCCTCTCTTGCACTTCTCTAAGCAGATATCCCTGTTTGCCAGAGTTTCCCTCCCATCTGCATTCAAGCAAGCCCTTCTCCAGGCACTTGAAGTCTGTGTGAGGAGATTACCAGCTCCCAAAGTGGAGGTAGAAGATGACATTCCCTGTGTTCTACTCTGCCTGAGCCATGCTTTCTGTGCATTTTTGTGACAGCCAATCCATTAAAACACAGTGTTACTGAAAAAGCTTATTTTCTATACTAACAGAACAGCTGAAGTAGCTGTGCCATTCCCTATTGGTATTTACATGAGGCTCATGTGAGAAAGAATAAAAGAAAATACTAGTAAAGGAGATGAATTTTAAGGAATTATACCTTATAGATTAATACCTTATAGAAGCACGTGGAATACAAACTGCAAAAGAAACAAGTACAGAATTATTTGACCTTGGAATATACACTGATCTCCAGCATGTCCACAAATATTCAGATTCACCAGCTGAGATCTCTTTATTTCAGAGAAAACAAAAACTACAAAAAGTTCAGATGTCCCTGATGTAGGCTGAAAAATTAATCAGTAACGGTAGGGAACTGTGAACCAAAGGAAAGAGATAGTCTGAAAGGCAGTCATCTACAGATTGGACAGTGAACTCCTTGAAGAAAGAAATTTATTTCCTTCGACTGACTTTACAAAGCCAAAACCAATTATGGAAGTGTTGTATGAATAGCACTCTAGTTCAGGCTGGAAACATGCCATCAGAAAGTGCACTGCTTCCACAGCTCCTGTGGAAACTGGTAAAGCTTGTTCAAGCATTAAAACCAAACACATGCAGAGCTTGAGTTTAAAGAATTGGCCATGTCAGACTACAGCAGTGGGTGCCCTGACTTTCAGCAGCACTGTCATTACAATGAAGTACTGACTCCTCTTGAGTTTTACTGGAGTGGGATAACATCCTCGGGCACAGGACAAGCCAGTGACAGTTCTGGCATCCCAATGTGGAGACAAACAAACCAGCAAGGAGGCCACAGTACTGTGTGGCCTCGGGCAGGTCCACAGAGTACAGAAATGCACCCTGGAAGTTTCCTGCAATAATACATTTTCCAAAATACTGTGGTGAAATCTATCAATAGCACAGAGTCTTTTATGGCCTGTGAAGCTGGTTCTGACAGTTTCCCACTTCTATCTAGCCAGGAGAATATCTAAGCTAAAAAAAGCTTTTAGCAGTTATAGTAAAAGCAATTTGAAGAATAGGGAAACAGAGCTGAACAGAACAGCTGAGCAACTGTCCGAGAGGAGGCAGACCTGAAGGCTTAGGCAACCTATAGTCTTGCAGTCGGCAAACAACGCAAAGAATTAGACCTGCTAACCACAACTTGGTCAGGTACCTCATCTGATGATGATGAGGATATGAAACATATGTTAATGTATGGCTAGCCTGCTGTCAGTGACTCTCCTTTGACAGGAAAAGGGGAAATAAGTTCAAAACAAAGATCTCTCCTGACAGTATGCTTAGTAGGATGTCAAAGTACTTGAGAATCCCAATGCAGACAAAAACCAAGACAGAATTCTTGGAATTCTTACAACTAACATTCTCATTTATTCCCTATTTTTTTCATAATCTACTTCTTTGCCATTCACAAGTATTCTGCTGTGTATTTCATCACTGCTGTTAAGGCAATTAGAGACACAAACACTTGGGCAAGCCGTAGAAGTAATATCTCACCACTCCTGTGGACCGATGGCAAAACTGGAATTCCTGCAGGCACTGACTCTTTGCCCAAACAAGTGCAAGACTTGACCACACTGACTTGGAGTTGGGGCTGCAGTTTACCACTTCCCTTCTGGGAAGGCACCTTACTACCAAATTATTTTCAGACTTCTGAGCAGTCAGAGGATCAGTTTCCTGCACCTTTGATGTGCTTTTTGTTAACAGAGCAAAGACATACACCAGTGCACTAGCCTGGTCTCTGTGCTGTCAGTGCCAGTCTCAGCTTTTTGTTGTTCCGCCCTTAGTTTAAGTGACTTCATTTTAAATCCATGTCAGCCCCCAGAGGACCAGTAAATCTAACAATTAACCAAAGTAACAATGCATTTATGAAGTAAAAAGGTAACACTAATATTTACTCTGAAAGGACACTATTTGAAAAAGAAGTTCAAAGCCTCTACTGCATTGTATAGATAAGACCAGGAACCACTGAATTAGTAATTGTTCAACCACTCTGGGAAAAAATGTACAAATTTTCCACCACTGTCATCCAAAAATATTTTAAATGTTTTATGTCAAGTCTAAACAGAACGTTTCTGAAATCACCTTAATGGTTTTTCAATATTACTTAACTTGCAAGCAGAGCCAAAAGGATAAAATACCGCTGAAAAGTCTCTTTCCCGAATACTTGCAAAAGGACCAGTAAGAGGTTAGTATCTGAAATCAAGTTTTTTTTCAGGTTTTCAAGTCAACATTTGAAGTCTCAAGAAGCTTGAGAAAAACTGACATCATTTTTGGTGCTTAAATCAACAAACCCCAGAATTTCAGCATTCTCAAAGCCGGCAATCTACTTTCGTTCTGTGCTGATCATGAGTAACATCAATAAAGTTATTAATACAATTATAATTAACAGCAAATCTTAGTAAATGTTGTAGTTGTTAAAGCAAACAACAAATTATAATTAACTAAAAAACCTAGTAATTCAAGCCTTAATGAGAAAAACAATTCCTGTGCCAGTCTTTCTCCCATCCTGGAATTATTTCCAGTCACTAAATAATTTGATCACTCCCATTAAGAGCAGTCTGAACAGAAAAATGTATTGCATTTATCACCACTATTATTCTACTTCAGTCAAAACAATATGAGCTGATTGCAGTCTAATTTATGAATGGTACTAGAGTAGTCTGACCTTTTTCACATAGATTTAGTAATTAATCTCAGTGACTATCAGTTTTTTTTTTTATTCAGACCCACACAGAACTGAGATGACCTAGATGAAGAAATATCTAACAAAAAAGTGAGTTGCCCTTTTTTTTTTTTTTTTTAAGATTTTGATTTTCTCAGTCTGGCTCTAAAATACATTTAATGCACTGCATAGCAATTACTACACATTTAGAAGTGATTATAAAAACAGGAGCACACTTTAGCTTTCACCTGTTGGAACCCACCACAATGAATTAGATCCTGAACATCTATTTGTACAAGAGATATCTAGAAGTAAATAAATATTGTTCTATTATCTCACTAAAGTTGAATAAAAGAGACAATGCAATGAAAAGTATGGTGTTGCATTAACATTATTAGTGTTACAGCCTGCTTTCAGTAGAATATTTTTCAGTAAAGCTCATGTTCCCAAATGGAAAAAGAAAACTCTGTTTACAGTCACTGGCCATGTTCAGAATAGAAGAAAATCAGCCTACCCCTCCTAGACATTCTACTGCTATGCCGCTGCAACCAGTGAAGACCACCTCATCTTTAGTTGACTCTCCCTTCAGTTGGAAGCTTACCTAGGACTCTGGTCTAAACTGCACCTTGCAAAATCAAACCAGACTCTTCAGCTTACAAGTTAGCCTTTGAGGAAGGCTGTCCTTATGTTGTGCCTCCTCTACAGGGAGCTCTCACAGAAATTACAGAATGCTCAGTTGGCTTAAAGCCATCTCTGAAGCCAGTCTGTGTCACAGTTTCTGAGGTCACTTGCTGACCATGTTATGGAAGGCTGCCCAGATGTGATGAATGACTCCCCTACTACCAACCCACCTCCAGGAATGCTGGAAGGCCGGGCAGGAGAGCTCTCAGAAGAGAGTCCTCCTCACCTAGACCTAAAATCCTGAAAGCTTGATGTGATTTTTACCCAGCATAAGGGGACTGAGGAAAGACTTACAAGCATACATAAAAATTAGGTTATAATCCAAACTCCCGAGTAGGTTTGTGGCTCATGCTGAAAATCTCTGATGCATTACATAAAGCTTCCTGCCAGCACTAGTAGGAAGCTATTGCCACAGAAATGCATGCCTTGTATTCTGGAAATTCTACTTCTGTTTCTCTGGCTTTTGCCAGGACAGCCTGCCAGCAGGAGGAGAGCTCATGCCTGCTGCAGCAGAGGTGGCTCACGAGTTCGGTGCCACCAATCCCTGAAGTGGCTCACGAGTTCGGTGCCACCAATCCCTGAAGTGGCTCACGAGTTCGGTGCCACCAATCCCTGAAGTGGCTCACGAGTCTGGTGCCCTTGGCCAAGATGCCGCAGCACAAGTGCCCAAGACAACCAACAGAGGCAACTATCAGACAAGACAGGCAATGCACACTCTCACAATGTATAATTTTTCCATTCAGCAGACACAAACCTTCGGAAAGAGGAAGAAGATAGGGTAGTGATCCCAGCAGTAATCACAGCTCGCATCACAAGCTCAGTCACAATCTCAACTACAAGCATGGGCTTAGCAGCACAGCTGGTGAGCTGCTGCAGATGGCCACTAAATGTGATGTTTCCTCATTCTCTTTGCTATTCACAAAGAACACGATTGCTGATTTCTTCTCTATGTTCATATCTGTTCTTTGCTGAGTAACACAAGGATACATGAATTATTTCAAACAATTAAATTACTCCTTCTGCCAAAAGCATGTGCTTCATACAGAGACCAAATTTTATCAAGAATCTGTAATTATTTTGCTTTCCTTAAATGAGAAGTTCCTAGAGTGTTATAATCAAATTATAAGCCCCCATATGCAGTCTCAGGCCTTATACGGCATCAAGAAAAGTGCAAAAATTCAAAATTACTGCAATGCAAAAATCAGAAAACATATGTGATACTGAAAAATATATTTCAGATAATGCCTGTTGGGTTTGGAGGTTTTCCATTCCAAACCTTGACTTACAACATATGAACAGTCAGTGACAACAGCCTAAAGTTACTTACAATTCCAAATTGAATTCTGGAAAAAAAAAAAAAAAAAAAAAAAAAAAGAAAGAGCTGCTTTTTCCTGATAAATTGAGACTCCAGACCTACTAGGAGGAGGAAGAGAGTATGCACAAGGAATTCCTTTTCATGGAAAAGAAGCTGAATTTATTACAGACTCTTCAGTTTCTGGTAAGTTTCCACATTTATGAAATAGTTTTGAACAAACTGGTTTTGTCCACACATTTCTATATTCAAGCAAGTAGGTGAAAATCACATTGACTGATTTTTCATTCCTACCAGTCTTATACTTCACATAGGCTTGTAAAACTTTCTCAACTCAAGACTATATCACGGGATGACATAGATTCAAACTTTAAACAAATACATAAAGCCATGACCCATTTGTTTTGATATTCTGCAATGTTCCAGACAGGGAGAAAAGCCATCACTGAAACCATGAGACATACAAGACTTCACAATTTATTAAGAAGATTAGCTGGGTTTAGTTTGTGCAGTAATGATTAGTCACTGAATATGTGTTGGTTTGAAAGTCTAAAAGGTCAGGGATCAAGGAATTATTTGGCTTAATTGTGTTTAGGCTTTTTTGTCTTTTAAATAGTTAAAAGGTTTTTTTAAGTAGAGTAGAACTTTGCAAATGCGGAACTCCAAGTATATTCCACATAGAACAACAAGCGCACCTTAAATATACCATGTTTTTTCACTTTCGGATTATATTTGTAGAACTGCCTGCTGTGAAATGACAAAGTTCATGGTTCATCTGAACTTTTGAACTCAAGTGAGTATTTGACACAGCAAAACAATCTAAATGAACCTAACACAAAGTTTTCATAGTTTAAACCTAGCTTTCAGGCCTTTGTCTGGGGCAATTGGGTAGGAAAGTTCTTTATTGATGTTGTAAAAACTACCAGTTTAATAACAGGCAGAGAGAGTGGAGCGATCAGTGGAAAGAGCACCTTAGCATTTCTGAAATAGTGCTGGTTTGGTAGTTCATTGAACTTTACCTGACCCCATTACGAAGGCTTCCCCAGGACAAGTTGTAGCTGCATTTGTGACAAGACTGAAGCTTCCTATCTTATTTCAACTAGGCTCCAGGGCTGGGAGTTCACAGATAAAGTTAGTAAAAAAAAAACCAAAACAAACTCTGCACACATGAGTTCACTTGGCTCCTTGCACTGCTATTTCATTTTGATGTTTAGGCTGTGTTCTTTTTATTATTGGGATGTAGAGATACTTTTTTTCCAAAAGGGAAAAGCTTGTTGCCTTCATTCCCAATATATACCAGCAAAAGCCTTTGAAAAATTGGGAAAACAGTGCATTTAAGATTCCTATGCTAATGCTCCTCCTAAATCTTGGCCTGCATGCACATGACTACTGCTGTCCCTCCTAAATTGTTTTTAGCAATTTTACAGCAGTCTCAATTCATGCTTTATCAGTTTTACACCTACCAACCAACTAAACCTGGAAAATATTTTGAGGCTTTCAAAACTACTAAGACTACAAGATGTTCTGTACTTCCAAGTTCACAAGCAGTTTCATAACTCACTGCTGCATATGAATGACAAATATTTCTGACCACATTAGAAATGCTGACTACCTAGGGTTCAACAAGCCTTACAATATCCAAAGAAGAGTGATAAACTCCTACAACTGTGTAAATTCCCTGTGAAAATAATCATACCACACAAAGCCCAGTATTTCACCAGCCTGTAAGGCTAGAGTCACTCATTACTTCCATCCAAAGGAATGAGGAAAGGCAACCAAGAGATTACTTACAAAGAGCAGCTGTAGCAATCACTATAACATCGCCCCTCTGTTGCAGCTCACTGATGCAGTTGTATGTTTTTAATCAGGTGAACTATGACAGGAAGACAGATTCAAGATTTAGAAAATCCTAAAGCAATTTCACGACAGTTTGCATTACTAACTTCCTTTTCTAACTAGATCTTCCAAATTTACCATTTAACTCCAAAACCTACTTATACAGCTCTATTTCTAGCCCTTGCACTTCCTTTGCTGGCAAGTTTTACGTCCAAGATATCTGCTCTTTTTTTCCTATTCACCCAAGAGCTGAGCATTCAACAGGAATGAGGAAAGGAAATACCAATCTCGCGGCATTTAAAAAAATTAAATTTAAAAAAAAAGTGAGAGAAGGGTGGGGGAGCCGGGCTCGCACAGGGTCGGCGGGGAAGGCGCAGCCCCGGCCGGGCGCTCCCGCTCCCGAGGCCGCTCCGGGGGCTCTCCTTTCCCCGCGGATGCCGCAAGCGTTACCCTGCGGAGCCCTGCTCCGCTCCCGGCCGGGCCTTCAGCCGGGGACACGGATGCACACAGCCCTGAGGAAGCGCCTCAGCTGGCTCCCGAAGCCGACTGCGGGCCCGCTTCGCCCCGGGCAGCCAAAGGCGGGGACGGGATGCCCTGAGGTACCTGCGAAGCGCGGTCCCGACATCTTCTCACGGCGCTCGCAAAGGCGCCGAACCCGCCAGGCTTTGCAGGGGCCGGCCCGCGGCGACCGGCTGAGCAGCGGGGACGGGACGGGACGGGGCAGGGCACGGCAGGGCAGGACCGGCAGCCCCAGGCCCCGCTCCGGCCGCCTCTGCGCGCCCCGGGCCCGGCGCGGGCCAGGCCTGAGCAGCGTCACCTGGAAAGGATTGTGCCACCTGCGCCTGGAAACCAGCCCTCCCTCATAAGCGGGGTGATGGCTTTATTATCATTTACTTATTTTCTTTTTCAGAACCCACCTGTGCTCCTAAAATGTGCGAAGTAGCTGATAGTGAGGCACTGTTGAAGGGCAACACTGAGCTGAAATTCCATACAGGGATGTGATCTAAAGCAATAACATTTTGTACACACCACTAATTGTGTTACCAGAGATTGGAAAAATAATCACCTGAATCACCACTTGATTAATTCTATACATTCTCCATGAAGTATGTAAATTGACACCCCAGATGCTCTAGGAACTAATCTTCTGAACTTTCCAAGCTGAGTTTCTCCATTGCCTTGCCCAGCTGTTGAACACCCTGAGCATTCCCTGTCAAGAAGCACAAGCCCTCCAGCCAGGGCCCCAGGTGCAGTGTGCACACCTTGCAACTGTGCCACCACACATTTACCCCACCGTTTTCAAGCTGGCTCTGCTAAGGGAGCCTTGCCGGGCATGGCTTTCCAGTCAAGCCTTTTAGCATGAAAGGAGAATTTCTTTTCACCGCAAATATAGGGGAGTGATTTTGCTGCTTCCTGCCCCTCTCTGAACTGGAGGAGTGGCTGTTGGCATCCGTTTTGCAGCCCAGAGAGAAAGTCAGCTCTGGCATCTGGAGTGATAATGGATAGGAAAGATTTTTTTTTTGCCAGCACCCCTGAGGCTGCTGTTACCTTCACAATGACAGGTGTGGGTGACCAATATGTGTTTAATCCCTCAGATCCCCAGGTCTTTCTTCTGGGAAGTTCAGAACAATGTATCAAACCTATTCCCCCACTGAAACACTGAATCCTCTGTGAGACTTAGGAAGTTGACCCTTGCTCTGCAGACCCTGTGTGTGCCCCTGCTCTCCCATTTCTTTCTAATTTGTTGTAGGACTTGTACTGGCAGCCTATTACAGAAGCATCAATCAAATCAGCTTCTAAAATGGTTTGTCAGACTGCTGTGTTGATTCATGCATTTTTAAGAGATTTGGAGGGAGAAAGTTGGAAGCAAACAGTGCCATTGAAAGGGTGGGACCAGTTTTATTAATTCTGGAGTAAGCAGAAGCAAATAGCTAATGTGTGCAGAATACAGTGTTTGGAACTAGGCAGCAAATGCCACGGGCTTTTTAAAAGTCTGTGTTTAGACATGACATATTTAGTCAAACAGAATCTCCCTGCTTGATGCTGAAGAAGGGTTGGGTATGCAAAGCAATTCAAGACGGCCAGTAGATCATGCAAAAGTTATTATTTCCATTTATGGGCTGTTGTGTGTACAGGTTTTGTACAAGTGTTATTAATTGTTCTTCTGCTGGCATCAATGCAGGCCACAGCAATACAGCATAAATGCAAAGCAGAAAAAGTTCCTGAGTCCTTGCCCCAAAGAGCTACACCATTAAATAAAAGAGCACAAATTATGACAGAGCTTTACAAAAGAACACCAGAACAATACTCATCAGCTTGAAGAGCAGGCATCTCAGGACCCCAGCAGTCTGTTTTTGGCAATTTTTTGTAGGCATTGTATCTAAGGGCAATGAAGATAAATAGGCTGCATTTCTTTAGAAGTTCTCAATGGAGCTTCTGCAAAATATATGGATGAAAGCACTCCAGTGCTCTTTTGAAAATGTAACAAGTGGAAAATAGACTGGCATCATTAACAGGTTAAAAATAGGAGTCAGCCTTTAGATGCTGAATGAGAAGATTACATAAGCTATGAAACTCCTAAAGGACAAGTCACTTCTGCTGACATAGATTGTGGAGATAATGATTGTGAGACAGGTGGATGAAATAAATGTATAAGTAAACAATATTTTAGCTGTCTTTCTGTGCAGAAACTCATGGGGAAGAACTGAATTTGTGAACACCAGACAAAAAGATGTGTTAGAAACTGATATGAGGGGGTGAGAGTTTCAAAGGTTTTAGATGTGTAGGCATCTGGAAGTCACAGATCAGGAAGAATCTGTAAGTTAAATATAGCACCATGGTCAACACTGGTACTAATTTGAGCATGTGGTGTTGTGCAGACAAATGGGTGAGGGTTGATTACATGGAACTCAGCTGTGTACATAGTCCATAGACCAGTTCCTTGGACCAGACTCCAGCTGTGATCATCTCTTTGGCAGCTAATCCAAATGATTTGTTCTTCAGATTGTAGCCCTGGGCATTTGTTTCTTCTCTACTAGTTTTGAACTATTTCAGGCAGTAGTAGAAGTTAAGATATTAACACAGGTAGAAATATAGACTCAGCATTGAAATAGTTCTAGGCTATAAACTCCAGGGCAAAGAATATTATATTTTATAACCATAATGAAGGTTTTATGGCTAGGATTTGAAAGAATGTGTGTTAGGTCTGTGCTCAGACTTTTCTGGAATATTAAACTCTGAAAAATATTGTGTGGAAGCTAATTATTTCTTCCTCCCAGTGATCTCATTGCACTTCTCTAATCACCAACTACACCTTTCAGTCAGTTAGGTTAGATGTACCTGAATCATGCTCTAAGTCAATTATTCTGAAGCACAGAATCAATACATTAAGAAAGATGTAAAGAAATGCACTAAAACCATCCACAGTTACCACCAAGACTACAAAGATGTATTTTTTATACACTTAAACCAAAGGATATTTTTTTATCTACTCTTTCTGGTATTTCCTGTGGTGCTTTTATGTAATCAGTACCAGCTGTATTGTTAATACAGGTCACAGGAATGTAGATTTCCAGCTCAAATAATTGACAGCTTTCTCCACTGACCTCATCCTCTACTAAGGCATCATTCTCCAAACACTTTCCACAGACACAATCCTCCTATTTGCATACCCTTAACTCCTGCCCCTGGTTACTGTACTGTCCAGTTACGTCTGGGCCCCGTCCATTCATTGTTCTTCTGAAGTTTTTAAGAAATTAAGGGAGTGATGTTGATAAAGAATTGTGAAATATTTTCTTGGTCATCCTGATATCCACTGTAAGACCATGACTTTTGCATAGCATCCTTTTTATTTGATGTTCATGCTTTTTTTGTCACTAACCGTCTTTCTTCTGTCAGCACCTAATACTGCTCCTGCACAACAATCTTCATAAAAACTCAGGGATCTTTATGGGTCACTAAGTTTCTGGTGAAATGACCATTAACTTGAGCCAGTTTGTGGTCTCCTCTCCTGATTTTGTTCTGTTTTCCACTTTCTTAATTCTCTCAGGAGTATGGTTACTCTCTTAAGGACACACTCTGCTGACCAGGGTCTGCCCTCCAAATGAGTTTGCAGTGAAAAGGTACCCCTGGAGTCCCTTCAAGCCCTCTGTTTGTGGTGTCAGCCCTGCCCTTGCTGTGACCATACTGCTCTGATATGCTCTCAGATAAAACTCTTTAGATGAGGTAGCACAAATAGTTTTTCTGCCTGATCATTCAGCAAAGATTTCCCACAAGATGATCTTGCATCTTTTATCTGCGCTGATACAACTGCATACCTTAACTTATTGTAGCAGTAGCTTTTCTCTTAGGGCCTTGGGCTTACACATTTTATCTGTTTCACATTTCTCCATCTGATCACGTTTGTTTTCAAATCTGTGTGCAGTCTTTAGAAGCTGTCATTAAAAGCAGCCAGTACCAAACGCTGTTAACTGCTGCCTCCTTTTGCAATGAGCCATGCTGTGCTGCCTCTGGATCTATTGCCCCAATAAACATCACATCTGTGACCTCAGCTCATTCTCCTCTATGGACCTCTGTGTTTCTCTCTTGGGAAGCACATTCTTTGCAGAGGGGTTTTCTTTACCTTTTAAACACAGTTTATCATAGTTTACCCTGTGCTGGCAGTTTTGATTTTAATGGGATGATTGGTGCTCCATTACTTGCACCAATTCATATTCATACACCAATCAAATTAATTTAGGGGCTAATGTTATCATAATCATCTACCTGGCCTTTCTATCAGAGATCACCCTATCTGACCTAAGTGAATCCTGGATTGAACCTCTTAATATTCAGTATTTAGTCTGATCAAGTTAGATTGTATCTTGCAGAGTAGTTGATGACAGAGAGTTTTCAATGTTTTTTTCCTATTAGTGGAAAAATAATTTCTATTTTAAGAGGTCTATTTCAAAACAGAGTCATAAAATCAAACTTTATCCTACATCTCTCAAAAGGGCAAAAAAAAACCCCAAACCAACACCAAAAAAAACCTATTGAAAAACATCCAAATCCTTCTGTGAACTGACCTGTGAAAGCTATACTGTTCATATGTATCACTGCTTTTCATGTAACAGAATTCTTTGATCCATGGATTCTAAGCTGTTTTGGCACAACTGCAGCAGGATTTTGTTGTGAAATCAGTGCCTGAAACACAGATTACTTTAGGATGAACATCTTGCCTTACAACCTATGCAGTGTTGCTTAAAGATAGCAGGAGTACATTATGGCATTATCTAGGAACTGCTACTTGAACTTTTGCAAACTTCCACTCAAGTAAGTGAGATTACTCACCTGAGAAATGTAAGGAGAATTCATTACCAAATGAATGCTTTCAACAGATCTGTATGTAGACATCACAAAAGACTGACTATTGCAACACTTTTCAATAAAAATCCATCAAAAACTTCACATAATTTGCTGCTGAATTTTCTGCTTAATTTTTGAAATTTTGTCTTTAGTATTTTACCATTTTTAGTCTATCCAAAAAGTAAACAAAGGAAGAGGTGAAGGTGTTTCACAGACACAATTGCTTCAGGCAACTGTCAAATGTAAAATTCAGTGGAAAACTTCAGCATGTCTCTAGTTTAACTCAGTTGAGGAATGCTGCAAAAACAGGTGTTGTCTGACACAAGCAATAATTATCTTTCACCTTGATGGATGTTAGTTTAATCTGTTTTTTACATGGTAGCTAGGTCTCAGCTGGGTTAATGCCAGAAAGCAGATGAGATGTTTTGCCTACTTTGTGTATGACAATATTCCAGACTCTTTTTACTCCTTTTTTAAATTTATTATATGGAACAGGTTAATAATTTCAGTGGTTTATCCATTAAATTTTAGCTCTACATTCATTTTATTTTACACTATTAATGTATTTTAAATGAGCTTAAAATTAAACTGCTGGCTATTGAGTATTTTACTGAAGGAAAAGAGACTAATGAACAGAATATGCTTCTAACATATAGATGGTTACCTATGCAATATTAACAAAGTAAAAGAGCTTAAAGAACAAGATTAAGGGAAAAAACTTAGGAAAAACAAACAAAACCCCCCTGATTTCTTGTCATTATTTGCATACATTTAAACTAGAAAATAAAAACTTGTAAGTTCTACTTTTAATCTAAAATACTTACATCCCATGCTGCCTCCTGTTAAGTCACTCTAAACTAGACTACACTCTTGTTATGGCCTTGGGCAGAATTTCCAGCCCTGTGGGCATGGGAATAATCTGTAAACCATGATAACATTGAACTTGGCACACAATGTCAGGGATTCTCTTTGCATGAACAGTGTTTTAACAGTTTCTTAGAGGTGTTAGACAATATATACAGCAAGTTAAACAAAAGGCATGCAGGGCCTCCTGGTTTGGCAATGTTTTTTGCAAGCTTGAATTAGCAGATATGTGGTAGACCACCCCAAATAAGGTTTTTGCTGGTAGTTCTCCCTTGTGCACACAACGGTGTTGAAATTATTTCAAGCTAACACACATACTAGTCACTAGTGACTTCTATCAGAACATATACAAGTAAATTTCCACCAGTTCCTGTTGTTAAGTTTGCTCTTAATAGCTCTTGTCTGACGCAGAATTTCAGCACGACAGGAGCCTTGTGCACTGAAAATGGTGGGTTAATATTAACAGCATTGGTTTCCTCTGAACATACTCTGTACTTCCCCCCTGTGCAGAACAGCCAATGGTTTAAGTACATTCCTTGGCCTACACATTCTTCTCTCCACAGTCTGCACCTGAGAGTCTCATTTATTTCCTCTTAAGACAACTACCATTACTCTTCTCTTATGGCATTAGGCTATAACAATAGGAATGAACTGTTTCAAAAGGACAACACATAGCAGGATTGAAGGACATGACTACCTGAAAACCTGTGTTGAAAGCAGACTGTGTTCTGCAGAGCTTACAGATGCACACACAGGGGAAAATTGTGTCTAAGTCATATTTCTGAAAGAGACCATTAAAAAGGTTTTCTTAGCCCCCATGAAAAAAATCACTGAAGGAACATGGAGACTTTCTATTAAGAGTTACCAGTAAATTTGAATGCTCCAGGCCTTTGGTAAATTTTGTAACTGTGCATTTTGCCTTAGGGAATACAAAAGTCAAGGTAATACAGAATAAAAAATGAAAAAGTGCAGAGAATACTACAAAAAAGACCTGCACAAAGAGGCAGAAGACTATACATTCACCACAGAATAGAAAACTAGAAAAATAATGAAGCAACCTTCAATGTTGATGAATTTGATCTAATTTGGGTACCTACATGCAAAAAATATGGAAGTACCACTGAGTTATTTAAAAATCCTATTCCATATATGTTTTCATTCTTTATTATTAAAACATGGGTAACACTTATTCTGTAACATAGTCCAGCAGGAAATAATTCTATAATTATGTTTTCGTTTCTAGAGAGCAGCACAAGACAAATGAAAGAGAAGTGCCTGCATTTTATGTATTGGATATACAAACATAGTTTCATGTCCATTTTTTTCATCTTTCTGGTTACCCATTTCAACATGACCCCCAAACCACAAACTTTGCACAGAGTACAATACTTGGCAGATGATTTTATACTCTATGGAAAAGAAACAAAAGATAAAAAGAGATGACCATGTGTGCTTAGGTTTTTAATAAAAATACTTATGGATATCTTTTAATTAAAAGTGAAGAGTAAGTCTTATAACAGGTGCCCAGGAATCTCTGCGAAAGACATTGATATGAAAGATTGGCCAGCTTTCAATCTGGAATCTGGTTCTATTTTGTCAATGTTTTTAAGATGGCATTATGATTTATTTAGCAGCAGCTGGAGATATCATTACTAACATGTGTGCCCCTCCCAGGGTAAGTGTCAGAAAGGCTCAGCAGGCACCTCAGATACAATATTGATGTTTATGGATGTTGCTACGATAGGCAGAGAAAGTCCATACATCCACAGCCAGAGAAGAAAAAAACATGCACCTGTATAGATAGAAAATATGACAAAGCAGCAGGACTCAAGTTTGTAATCAAATTTGTAGAATGATGCATAAGCATTTTTCATCCAAAAACTCAGAAATTTCAGACTATGTAGGATCCTATGTTCTTAGGAGTTTTCCTTTGAAAGGTTGAGTTAGAAACCTCACTTCAAGCTCAGTAACCATACTAAAACTGCAGCAGTTAGGACAGGAGTTGAGGAGTTGAAAATCTTTGTTGAAGTATACAGGCAGTCATAAACACAAGATGACATATACATGAAACAAGAATAATGACAATTTTTTTCCTTGCTAATAAGAACATAAAGAAAATGCATTGGGACTGCAGTACTCAGTGTTGCTTTCCTAGTGGCTCCTGGCAGGACAGACCAACCTAAATCTACATTTTAAATGAGGCTGCTCAGGAAACTTCCTAGTTGGGGAGTGAAAACTGCAGAAGGATGGATGAGGTCTGTGTAGTCATCACCCAGAAACACAGCCTGCTCACGAAACTCAGCCTGATTTAATACATCTCCAGGTACAGATGGCAAATGTGGAGGAGTTGCAAACCTCTCAAGAGCATATAAAATATTTAACTTCAAACAGTTACCAAAAAAATTATTCCAACCCTGGAAAAATGCCACCCTTTGTGGAATGATGGATGAATAAAAGACTGAGCAGAGTCAGTAAACTTTGGGTAAAAAGGCAAGTAAGGAATAACTCAAGGGGACAAATACAAGGACTTGTGGCACCATTTCTTAAATGTTTTTAAATAAAAGTTAAAGACCTAAGGAAGAAAGAAAACCAAATACCACTCAGAGATTGGCACCACACAGGGAGCTCAGAATTTATAGTAGAAATACATAATAATTAAAATTAATGAAGAGAAGGAAAAAACAATATGAGAGAGATAGCCTTGCATATATATTTACATATATATAAATATATATACATATATAACCACAAAGAACTAGAATATATTGTCAAGCAATATAATCCTGTTCTGCACACTGTTTAAAGGAAAACACAATAAAGCCTTTATTCAAAATAAGTGAAATTAGAATGGGGAAAAAAAAAAGAGTAAACATTACTTGTAACATTATTGTAAACAGTATAAGAACTATAAAAAGTCAACAATAACTAACATTTGTGACAAGAAGCCAGAGGGTTGATTTGCAAAAAGAAGTTTATTTCATTCCCTCTACCTCTTCCTCAATCAGGCCAAAAGGAATTGGAGACACGGAGATTCCTGTTGGGAAATGGGGATGAGGTAAACCTTCCCAGAGCAGGAGCAGCAGAAGTACTGGGACCGGTCCTGGTTGTTTGGAGGCATGTGCCTTGGGAAAAGCTGACCACTACTCCTGATCATATCTTAACAGAACTTGACTGCTGAATATTCAGATTTGAATTAGATTTTTGATGTGATACACCTGATGAGGGCTACAACCTTCTCTTTTTTCCCACCATTTAAAGTTTAATACGGTAATGAAGAAAACATTTTAACTACATAACCTTGTCTTATTATAGTTTAAAACCAGCAATCTTTAAAATGTATCTGAAATGTAATAATTTCTAGCATTTTTTCTTATTACACGTCTCATTTATTGTAGTTCTTTCTATAAACTGAAGAATGTCATGTAGGAATGAAATTTATCTATAATCATTAATTTTAATAAATGTATTTTAATGTTTCATGTTTCTTCTGCCTAAAGAGCACATTTTTACCACAAACAAATTATTCGCTTATTTAATAATCTTCATCTATCTAATTAACATCACTTGCATTTTATTACTGAATAAAGCATACAATATAAAAGGAGAAATAGAAAGATTTTTCATTTAAATGCAAAACCCAAGGGGAAAGATGCTTTATGTCATTTTAAAGGAGGACCTGCAGCACTACAAAAGGAACACAAACGTGTGAAATTGTTTTCTTCCCTTGCCTTGCAGCTGATGAACTTGAATCAATGAACTTGCCTATGATTAAGGGATAATAAGAAAGGATGTTTAACCTTTTTTTTAACCCAACTAACACATTAGTGACCATCAAAAGTTTTTACCCTTTCTGGTTAGAATGACAGATGAGACTTTCTATTTTTTTTTTAATTATTTTATCCAGTGTTCTTTGACTTGAATCACAAATGTGTGCACAAACACTAGAACAAAATATGGAGTCTATATGTTTATGCTACATGAATTTACCAACTATTAAGAAATTACTTAGCAGTGATTTCTATTTTGTTGAAAGAATAACATGTGCAAAATCAAATTGCATACCTGTTAAACATAGGGAACATGTACATACCTGAGACAAAAATTTACAGCTGTAAATTTGGTGTAATTTGTAAGAAGTAATTTGGTGTTCAATTTTTTTTTTTGTTTCTGATTTTGACTACAAATTATCAATACAAAATTAATATGAGGTACTATTTTACTAGAGGTGCTACCAAAAAAAAGTATATTCAATTTTTTCATGTTTTGCCCATATTTTCAGAATTGCAGGCAGCTCCACTAATTTGGAGTCCACTCTACTGAACTCACCCCATTATGGAACAAGTTTATATAGGTGCACCTATTGTGTGATTGCTGAACATGATATGTGTACATAAGAGTTTATCTGAAGTTTTTGTCTGTGATTTAATTTCATATACCTATTACAGATCTAGTTGCTTTGTGCTTTTAAAACACTTGCAGAAAAAAATACTTTGTAAGATTTGAAGAGATTAAGAGGACAGTAACTCAGACTGAGCTTTTAGAAAACACTGAGAACCATTTTCCTAACAAATTTTGATATTAAATGCTTGCATTGTAAAACATGCTAATGACTGGTTTTGGATGATGATTTATGCATCACATTCAGCAACACGTAACAGGAAAAGACCAATTTTCCTTTAACAAATGCTTAAGAAGAAAGCTAAGTCTTGGTCACTCTGGAAATGGATTATGTAGTTAATCCATTAAGGAATTATGGAAAAAGATAACTATTCCTGCAGCACATGCAGGTATTAAAGATTAATAGTAAGCAAGATGCTGTTGTACAATTACTTATTTTCCCAATCAAGGCAGATGTTTAACAGTGCTATTACAGCATTGACATAGTGCGTGATTTCTTCTCCCTTCTTTTTGGAGAGAACACTCAGACTGACCAAACACCCCGGAAGGCCTCAGCTGCCTTTTAAATGATTTGCTTTCAGACTGACTGTGTTATTAAATATACTGCCTCCTGGAGAAAGTGGGGCTGGGCCAGGCAGATCTAAAACCTCACGACTGCTGTTTCATAGGCTGGTTTCAAATGTCCCTGAGAATGTCTTCAGAAGCAGGACCTTTGAGAGAGAACCACTCATTCACTCCCTACGAAAGGCGTAAGACTAATATTTTGAAAACCTCTAATTCAATGACCTGTTATCTTTGCTTGACCTTATTTCCTGTCATTGGCAAGAAGTGAGCTGCTCCTATTCACTCTAATAGCCATATAGTATAACCCTTGCTGTGAACAACTGCAATTTATGCATCCCTTTGTAGAGAGCTCCAGCCTTGGGAAGCCATACCCTGCCTCAGAAGGGTCATATACAAACGGCCTCGTGTTTGGGGTACCTCACACTGCCTCGCCCTGTAGTTTTACCCTGGGTACTGTACTTCCTTCCTCTCGTCTTTAACTCTGCACAGGTGGTTCTGTGCTGCAAAACCAGGTGTCTGAGTCTGAAGTCATCTGCAAAAATGTTTACCTTCTTATAATATTTAGCTGGATTTCAGTAGTATAAAGGTGTGTTCAAGTTTGGTTTTTTTTTTTTGGTGGTTTTTTTTTTTTTTTTTTTTTTTTTGTTTTTTTTTTTTTTTTTTTGTTGTTTTTTTTTTTTTTTTTGTTCTTTGACTTTTTTTAGTGTTTTGATTTTTTGTTGGTTGGTTTATTTTTTGAGGAGGAAAAGCCTGTTTATCATGGGTTCTTTCCATTCTGTAAAAAAAAGATTTTGGCGCCTTGCTACATGTATTTGTTATCTGACCAAATATGAGTCCAAACCACCTACTTATTCCCTTTTCCAAAAAAAAAAAAAAAAAAAAAAAAAAAGTAATTGATTTAAAAATATATGAGAACAAATAAGAACTAGGAACATATATCTGAGAGTTAAAAATCTTTTCCACTATTAAAAGAATGACTAATATACAAATTACAGAAGCCATTTTATAAGAGATTCCAAGGATAAAAACTTTTTGAAGCTTCTCTACATTTAATTTCTATTTTTTAATAGTATATAAATAGTTTTATATAGATAACTATATCTGCTTGAAGTTGTCCATACCACAAAAAGACAAAATCCCTCTTCCTCTTTCTCAATTCCATTGTGCTTCACAAAGATCTAGATCACAAAAGAATGTAAAGTCATAAAATAGTACAGAATTGAAGGCATTAGTTTATACTTTAAGAAGTTAGTATACACATAATCCTTATATTATTATTTTATATTATTATATTAATATTTATTGAATCTTGTTTTTCTATTAGGACAGATCAACTATGCTGGGTCTGTATTCTAAAGATTTAATCAATCAGTAAATAAAGTTGATTTTTTGCACTACTGTAGTCACAGAAATGTTTTTCACCCACTTTGAAAGAATTCAATCATTTTGATTCTTAGTGGAGGAAAAAACAGATGAAAAAAGCAAGTCAGACAAGCATTTAAAAAGCATTATCCTGCTTCTTCTGCATTCTATCCCCTCTGTTATGGGAGGAATTAGCTATTGAATATTGCACTCATGTATCACAAAACTGCAGCTGTTAACAACACCATCTCCATATTTTAAGTGCATACATTTAAATTTTTCCTGACAAGTTAAGGATTGTTTTACAGGATGTTGTACAGAACTAACACATGAAATTCTGTCCTACCAGTGAGAATTCATGGTAAATATATCAGACTGGATGAGGCATTTCATGACAGTTTGTTTTGAAGAAATAACAGAATTTCTGGGCACAGAAAAAGCCTTCAGTGGAGCACTTGGTGCTGTGTTTTGCAGGTGTCACCAGTTAAGGTAGAGAAGGTAGGAATTGAGAGCTGTGAGGTGGATGAGGATTTTGCTAGGGGGGAGGTTCTAAAAGAAGAAATATTTTGTCTGAGGTGGTTGGGTGAGATATAACTACTGTAATTTCATGGTGATCAGTTTTGTGATCATCTCATTTTGTAAGATGGCAAAAAGTCAACAGGGTGGTAGTGTCCAAAAAAGAATGGCACTCAAGACTGTGCTAGTGGCATAAAAAGTAATGTATAAAGGGAATTTTTAGCAACTAATAGCAAGAATTAAAATTAGACTAAGATTAGGCCAATAATTCTCATCAGCTGGAAACCACTGAAGGAAAAATAAAAGGTCAGAAGGTATTACCTGACCGTGGAAAAACTGAGTTGCCAACATGATATGGCTGTGAAAAGCCAAAAGTGATCCTGGAATATATGAGGTGAGGCACTTCCAGTGGAAATAGGCAAACATTCATAACACTGGAGAAGGTGTTTTTCGAGCCTCATCTGGAATACTGTTCACATTAGCCCATATTTTAAATTCATCTTTGTTCACAATTGAATGACCGAAGAGAAAGCTTGCCGTACTGACAGGACCCTGGAGAAGAGAATGAAAAGGTTTGTGTGGTGCAATACAGTGAAGTCTGCTAGAATGGTTCTCTGTACTCAAAGTAGAAAAACCTTTCTTAATTTTAAAACCAAATTAGTGCAAGAATAAATGGCTATAATCTAGCTCTGAGTAATTTTTCTCCAGATTTCAAAGAGGGTTTTAACTATTAGAAAGGAGACATTGAAGGAGAGTTTTCCTTTAAGAGCAGTAGAAGCAAGTACCATACCTGTTTTGACAGCCAAGTTTAATACATTTTGAGAATGGGTTTTGTGATTAGATAGCAATTACCTGCAACAGCAGTGTCAAGGAAGGTCTTTTATACAGCAATGCCATGATAACATATATTGCTTTTGATAAAAGCTACTTGCTCTGATATAAAAATTACCATGCTGTTGCCAAAGTAAAGCTGTCTGTGAAATAATTCCTGCAAGATACTGACATATTAATATAGTTTCTCTCAAAATTAAAATTGAAAAGCAAGCTCTTTCTCCTTCCACTTCCTCCCCCCGCTTTGCTTCAGCAGATAGTAAACTTTGCAAGAGCCACTTCACCAAGCAATAGTAATGGTAGGAGTATATTATACATTACTTCCAAAAGAAAACATACCTTAGGATGTGGTGAAGTGTAGAAAGAGATTTTTATGGTCAGTGTGAATATTTTAGTTTCTAGTTTTTGTGGCACATGATGATATTATGTTAAGAAGTTATTATTCTGCAGTGTATGACTTACTGCCTGGTCCTGCTGTTTTAACTCAGACCTTTCACAACTTGTTTTCAGACAAGGGGATTCTTTTACATTAATTGTGCATTTGAGTAAGGAATGCAAAACTGGATCCCCATTTACTATATTGAAATAAAATGAACAAACCAAATAGAGTATGAAAGAACAAGGAATTTGTATTTTGCATTGATTCAGTTCATAACACAGCTGTTTTCCAGATTTAACCCTCATATTGAGAATTCTCCTACTACTTGATAAATCATTCAGAAATGTTCAGGTCTGTGGCTATCTTCTATTCAATTCCCCTTTCCAGACAGAGATAAAAAAGTGGACAATGTTCACATTCAGGCACAGCAAAGGTGATAGTCCATTAGGAAATCTGAGCATTTCTGCAGTAAGTCAGTGTTGCTGTTTCTTGCCTCACTCTTGTCAGTTTTAACCACTATTCCCAGGACTGCAATGGGCAAATATACTCCCAAGTGCACTGGCCTGTATTGTCATCCAAAGAAACAACTGAACTAAATCACAGAGAGTAAAACCTGAGCCTTTAGCATTAGGGGTCCTATGAGCTTAACTTTCATCTTTCAAAGTATGCTTCTCTCAAAAATCAAGCACAATCATCATTTGAAAGCCTGGGTTGGACAGAGCTAAGGTTGCAGGTGGCACTGTGAAAAGCAGAGTTGAGCACACCAGCTCCACGCTCAAGCAGCCATCTCACCAACATGGTAACCAAACTGACACCAAACTCATCAAAGCTTTCTTCAAAAGATGTACAACTTCATTAAAGGTGCAGCCAGGCCCCTCTCTTTCAGAGAAGCACTCCAGCTCCTGTGATAGCATCCTGCTTCTGACCAGACCAGTGAATATTTTTAATCATGGTCTGGCACAGTTCCAGGTAAGGTCAAACTTCTGCCCTGGAACAGCACTCCACCGTGCTGCTGGAGGCTCTGTGGTTAGGAATACCTTCCCAGCAAGAGGGTGAAGTGTGTCACCCAGCCAAGGATGGCTCATATTTCCTATGCCTTGGATGGCAACTTGCATTAGTAGGCAATTAGATGAAAGGGAAATATCGTTGCTATTTCCCCTCTTCTGAGTGACATCCTGAGCATATCTAGTGATTAATGCATCTAGGGCCCTCAAGGTAGCTTATTGAGAACAACGATGTGTTGGAAAATGCTCTTTTAGACTCCTAGTTCATGCTACAGGCTCCTAGATGCTATGACATTTTAAATAGTAATGAAATAAAAAAGAGAGTCTCTTTATAGGACTCCTGCATAAAGATTGGGTTGCTAGAGAGGTCCTGCAAGACATTTTGGCTAGATACAGTCTGGTTTTTCAAATTCAAGTGGAATTTTGCTTATTAATTCAAATGATGCTGTCTTCCAAATTATACCCTGCTTTTGTACATTCTTAGACAGTGGTCTCTTGATATCATACCACCATCATTATTATCTTCAGTTTGGTCTGCAAAAGCCTTCTGCATGGTGTAGACACTGCACAAGGACAGGCTAATGTTCAAAATCTGCTCAGGAGGAGGATCCAACACCCTCTGTGTTCCTCTGCAATGTGTTTGTATGGAGGACCTTGGCTTCTTGTAGAAACTGTCAGCCTGGGGAACAGAAGCTCTACAATTCCAATAATGTAGAAAGTAACCACCCTCCATGTGAGGGAAAGGGTCTGATGATCAAAATGCTACCAAAGAATTTAACATTGCTAAGTTATCAGGACGCTGAGTAGATACCACTGTCACGTAAAACTAGAGGGAGCATTTGTACTCAATGTACACCTAATATATCCTAAATTAAAAGCTATCCTTGACCAGCCTTTCACATGTTTATAGGTGCAGGTAGAACACACCATTTCTTTAATAACAGCATGCAAGTCTTCTATTGGGTGCTCAGTCACTCATAATCCTGAACATATCAGCCTATACACGATTGGCACGTAGAAGACAGAATGTCCATCGGGAAAAAATGTATGCTACAAATTACCCATAGCAAGCTGACATTTTTCCTTACTGTTTCATGCACTTTGAATTGAAAACAATTAGCCAGCTAAACTACTAGTAATAATGTTGCCTAAATACTTTGTACACTACTGGTTGCACAGGAGGTCTGAGAAACCATTCAGCCTTCTGTCTGAAAAACCTGATCCACTGACTTTTTCACTTTCTGCTACCATAAAATGCTTCTGTTCTGGAATTGCCAGCCAAAGTCAGACCCTGTGCCTCCACAGTTAGCAGGCAGAGCAAAACCTCCCTCCAGGTGCATAAAGGGATATAGGGGATATATAATACTTCTTGCACAGCTCTGCTTACAACAGGCCGATTGTTTGTGCAAGCCTAGGCACCTTCCCCTCAATGAATTCTATGTACTATTCTTTTGACAATTTAATGTGCAGCTGATATTGCTACCATAATTTTACATCCAAATTAAAGTATAACATGCGTAAACACATACTTTTTTTGTGACGACATGTGTAAAGGACCAACAGGAACAAAAGTTTCACCCTAAGTTTCACCAAGACAATTCAATGGCTCCATTCCTTTGCCTGGTGAGAGGAAAAGCTATACGAATCCAAGATGGGTGCCAGTGTCATTGTTCAGTGCACTTTTGGAAGGTGTTTAAAGTGGTTAGCACAGCAAGGGAACCTACAACAACATAACAGATGATAACCTAGCACAGAAAATAAGCAGAGCTCTGGACTCAAGCAGCTAGTGTGATAGACCTGCTGGTGCAGGTTTGCTGACAACAGCCTTTAGGTCATTGCCTTGGCCTGTACACACCAATTTCCTCTTCCTCGTGTCAGAATAGTCTGATAGCAACATTGAAAAGAGAAGTGTTAATGGTCAGGGACATTTGAACAGTGTTTAAGACCTTGTTTTAGTCACATTGCTGCATTTTACACCAATGATAATAATGCCCGCCATCCTGTTACTTATCTTCATAGCTCTTATGCTTTCCAAGGAGAAAAACATTTTCTGCCAGGGTACAGAGAGCTGAAGAGCCATACTCAAGGTGACAAAGAAGGAATCCACAATCCCAGGAAGGAAACTCAAACCCCAGCTGAGCAGTCTGGGACCTACTCAGAATATGTGGAAACCTCTTTTTTCTGCAGTAAAGAATGGTGAAAAGGGTACACACATTTGTCAATAGATAGTGCTGCACTCCATGTCATAATGGTGCTATAATTGGCATCCAGCAGCCTCTGCATAAGACCACATGGTTAGAAGAAATTGCTAAATTATTTGACTTGTAAACCCAGTTTGAAATGCTAACTGCAGAGTTGTCTGAGTGATAAACTCTTTAAGGAGAAACCTTTGATCTCCAGTCAAGTAAAGACCTTTAAAAGTCCTGAAGTCTAGAGTAGCCAGCCCTAAAGACCTTTGTTTGCAGCCATCACTGGAAGAGGGGGAGGGAAAAAGCATTTTGCAGTGATTGCCCAGAAATTTGGCTTTGCTTGTAAAGCTGGAAGGTGAAAGGCCGTGCAGCTCCCTTCCCCCAAACAAACAAAAAAAAGGTTATCCAGCTTTATGGTATAAAGCAGTCCTTAAGTTTAAACAACTGAATTTGGCTTAACAAAGAAGATTGCAATAATCTGAAAATAAAGGTTTATGGACAGTGAATTTTCATGGTCTTGAAAAAACACTTTAAACATCAAATTTGCAGTGGCCTGTGGCAGCCTTTAAGCACACCATGTTGCAACAGAGTTTTGGTTTCTGGCACTGAAATGGGAAAGAGTTCAGATTGCACACAATTTCAACTAGAGGCACTTCCTCACGTTATCACCCAGCTCAGCTCACGGCCCGCTTGCACTGCCCGCCATCCCTCAGCATCACTCGGCTAAAAGCAGCAGGGTGCTGGGCTGCCACTGCAGCCAGGGACAGCTGAACCAGATGTGAACTCTCTCCTGCCACTACACAGGCAACCTCTAGGAGAGGGAGGCAGGAGGGGTTACTAACCTTTCCTTCCTCACGAGTTTGTTCATGGATAATATCCTTCTTTGCCAACATTTCTTCTGACAGAAGGAACTAGAGTTAAAAAAAACCTGACCATAAATTGGTAAGGCCCAAGTGTCACTCCTCCTGCTTCCTCCCGTGTCCTTTCACCACCATCACCCCCTGGATGAAAGTTCACAGCTCACTAGCGGTGCCTGTAAATGGCAGATCTTTTACTGCTAGCTTTAGCCTCTGCTGAGCTCCCAAATGGGATGGTGTTGCTTGATGGGGTCATCTGTTTACTTAAAACAGGACTGGGATCAAAAGTTCATTTTCATGGACCATTAAAGGACAACGATAACTGCGCCAGCCACTGCTGAGTTGAGCTGGATGTGACTGGAAGGGGAATAACACCATATGCCAGCCACCCTGTTCCTGATAGGATTTATTTCAAGCGCCTTCCCTGTACCTATTGGGGAATATGGAAACAGCCATCTTCCATACCAGTCTACAAGACATATCTGCAGGCAATATCAGACACATTCTCCTCCCCTCAGAGGTCACTAGTGATTCATTACAGCATATTTACAGCCATTCCAACAGCCACTTGGATTTGTTTCAATGAATCAGTAACAGTCAATTTCTGACCAGCAAAATCTTACTCATCTTTCAATTTTTTTGATCACAGGAAAACTCTGAGAGACTTACTGCTCATGTTAAGCATTAAAGTCAGCACTTGTGATCCAGGGAGGGGGTGAGGCAGAAAGAGAAACGACATGGGAGAGGGTGAAAGTTTAAGTAACCTTCAAGTCTCCACACAGCAGAACTGAAAACCTGAGCCAAATTCACATTGCCACTAACGACAGGCCCGTGAAAAGTAGAAGTACTATGACAATGAATGATTTTTGGTGTTATTTAGGCTTTTAAATTGACAGTGGTTTTGCCTAATAACCATAAAAGCTCCAGTCCAATCATGACTTAACCTTAATTTCTACAGGAACACAAAGGAAGGCTTCCTTAATCAAATAAGGACACCCAGACCTTGCAGCTGACCTAGATCTCTGCTGAAGGACGAGCATCTGCCTGTAAAAAAAAAAAAAAATAATTGCTCATGGAAAATTGTGAGTTGTTTTTTTTCCAATGGCACATTTAAGTGCTCAGGAGAAAGTAAGGGCTCGGGCCACAGAATCCCACCCTGTCTCTCAGAGCCGGCCCACGGCTCCAAGCAGAGGCGGAGGGAGCCGTGTCTGGAGCTCCATCTCCACTCCTTCCCATCCACGGAGGGGCTGCCGGCTCTCCAAAGCCCCAGGCTTTTGAAAACAGCCATATCATAAGGCCTTTTCTCAGCTCGAGGGTGTTTCTCCCCCTGTAGTATGGTGTGTTTTGACTACTCCATCAGATTCATCAGAAAATGCCAAGGAATGGTACCAGACCAGCCGGACAAAAATTTGAAAACTGAAGAGGGAGAAGTGGGAAACCCTGGCGGCCAGGGCAGTACCAGCACTGCTTAAGGGACTTCTGCTACGGTCTGTAGATCGCACAAGTGTCTGGTGGCACCCATTAGCTGCTTTCAGCATAACAATGGCCCTTTCTCATCCCTGCCCATCCTCCCTGTCCCAGTTAAATGAGCCATTTCCCAGACAAATAAAGGCTGGAGAGTCTGCCTTCACTGGGGGTAGGAGACTGAGGAAGGCAATTCAGACGGGAATGGAGGGAGCCAGGGCCACCGTGAGCGCTGCCGAGGGACACGAGGAGAAGGGGAAAGCTGGTACGGGGAGAGGGGCGCAGGGAGCCCGAGGGGAGGCGAGCCGCATTTACCCATGTACCCTCTGCACAGGGTCCTGCAGCAGGGCTAGAAGGGATCAGAGACGTGCAGGAGGTGAAAGGAAGATGGGCAAGCAGGAGGCTGACAGGGAGGTGACCCTGGTGCCTGCACCAGCTCAGCCCGCAGAGCTGCCAGGTGTCGAGCGGAGCCAGCAGCAAAGGGCGGCGTTTCCGCGCTCCCCCCTTGCTGTTTCCCCAGCACGCTTATGGCCCCTCCACCTGAACACGATGAGCCGGCACCTACTCTGACCTTGTCACAAGCTGGTGGCCTGACTGCACTCCTGCCCCTTTTCTGCTGTGGCTGCAAGGACAGTGTGTCTGATCAAGAACCTGCTGCTAAAATTCTTGTCCTTCCTCCAGCCTTCAGGAAATGCAAGCAAACAAGAAGAACAGAAGTAGAAGCCAGGTGGGACACACACTGTGCTTTAAAGGTGACAGGTTGAGCTTCAAGTCCACACTGCATCTGTATTTCTTTGCCTAGTATAAGTAATATGAAGTTTAAAGTAATTGTTCATATTTCTACCTGACTATAAATAGATGGATAACTATATGCATTTGCCCACATATAGTGTGAGTAAATATTTGTATGTCTAACATGACTGCAGGTTTCATGCTGCCAGATAAAGCAATCAGTTTTCAGGAATTCAGGAATATAAGATGGGTTTATATCTCAATTGTATTTTTGCCATTTGTGCTAAGAACAACTGTTCCAAAACCACAGGCAGCCATGCTAATAGAGCACAGCCCAGAAGTTGGGCTTGGAGAGCATGAAGTTCAGTATATGAAGAAAAAAATAGCAAGACAAATACTTAATTTGTTAAATGACATTAAGCCAAATCTTCCTCTACAGCAATGTTAATTATAAGAAGCCATTATCAAAATAATTTTTAAAAAAACAAAAAGACAACTTTGAGTCTGCAAGACTCACAACCCAGAGGGAACAGAGAACCTTGCACAAAATTGGGGAAACCTCTTTGGGAGCATTTTATGGTAGACCTTCTCAAGTATAATTCTCTGCTGATTAGGATGAAGGATGAAGCAGATCAGCGCTGCAATCAGGACACTATTGACAAATGCTGACTTAGCCTTCCTGGATATCTCCTTCCCAGCCCAGACTTAACTCCCTGTTACACAGGTACTGATGCTTCTCTACAGTCCCTGTTACACAGGTACTGATGCTTCTGCACACACTTCCCAGCCTTTCTGCAGGCTGCAGGACCAAGGAGCTCAGCTGAGGACACACTCAGAGGAAGAGCACTCTCGGGAGGGTTTGTGGCACAGTTTCCCCCTCTTCCAAGTGCACTCTCCTCAAAACACCCCTTGTTAATATTGCTGTGACTTTCTTTTCCCCCTCATGCTGTAACACTGGTGCTGAATTTTGATGAGACAAACTAGGTGTAGCCCGTGGCATTTATATATGTAGAAGGAAATACAAAATTTTGGTAAGTATTTTGGAGTTATAGAGAAGAATGATAGTTCAACCGATTCTCTCAATCCAGAATGGGCTCTTATATTTTTATCAGTCAATTAAAGGAAATACTTGCCTTGAATCCACAAATGTATTTTTCCTTTTAGGTATTCCAGACACTTTTGGTCTTACATTAAAGTTAGTGTTGGCACTTTATATAATTCATACAAGTAGCCACAGGCACCAAAAAAAAAAAAGTTAATTTCTTAACTGTAGCTTTCCTCTCTTTATGGTTGCAATTTCAATTAACTGTTCTAAATAACTGACAACATGGAATATAAAACATTCCTGCAACAATGTAGGCCTAACAGCAATTACGTTGATTTACTCTGGACCATGTTAAGTTCAGGGAGTAGGATAAAGAGACAAGAGTTTAAAACTTCTTTCACACTGATGTAATAAATTCAGTACATTGCTTTAAAGTTAGGGCAAAATAGCTGGTAACTGAAAGTCAAAAAAAACCCCTTGTTTTGTTTTCCACTGTGATAGAAAACAATAGATTATGGGAAAGTTCTTCAGAAGGTGATCAGAGGAAAAGTTCACCAGCATCTATCATGGACTGTGTCTCTGTGGCCTGCTGGGATAGGAGGGAGGGACATAAAGGTGTCAGCAGTTGAACTGATACGGTAAATCACAGTAGGGCTAGTAAAGCGCGATGGCAGCCTCGTGTAAATGCCTTCAGACTTCTATTTCTTCTCCGAGGTTGTACTCGGGACACGTCCCCTCTTTGTGACCTTATCTCTGGGGCAGTGGGTTGTGCACTGGTCTCTTCTCTTTAGTTTACGAGGGCTAATCCATTTGCAGGTTAATAAAAGGTGAAAAGGACAATCACCAAGGAGCTACCAAAATAAACAAGTACCTTTGACTGCTTAAGGATTCTTGGTTTTCCATATCAGCATGCTCAGCCTGTCTCCTTTCTTCTCTCCTGAATACTTTGGTAATAAGTACATCTGCAAACTGTTGATTTAAAAAATTACTAGCAGTATGCAAAGGAGGAGAACAATAAGACAATTCCATAAAAAGTGGATGGTTCTGCTTTGCAGGCAAGTAACTGGTGTCTGTAAAACGTACTCTGCTGTGGTTGAAATTTGTGATTTTTTCCTAGAAATACCGACTGACAATAAGTGAATTTCAGAGACCAACATGCTCTTAGTCACAGTTAAGAGGAAAAGTTCCCTCAGAAATGTCACAAATCTAATTTCACAAATCATTTCATGTCATAAAATGAGCAAAAAGATCACGACATGCCATCACTTTAAGCAAAACTAATTATTTTTCTCTTTACTGCTAGATCTGTAATGCACGTGCTAGCTTGCTGCAGTGCTGTAGGTAGCATCATTAACGTAAACAATGTATATTTAATATAATGACACCAAGAGGCAGAGACAGTGGGACAAGGAGGAGGAAAATCACCTGTGTGTCAGGCAGCCGGGGCAGCAGTGTGCTGCTGGACTCTCTGCTGGTTCCCCTATCTCCTTCCATTCTTGTCAAAGTTAAGGACAATTCACAAAAGAAGAGGCTATTGCCAGGACAATTCACAAAAGAGGAGGCTACTGCCAGGTCAGGGAGCAGTTTCCGATTACTCTGCGGTTCCTAGGCTTCCAAGGGAAGCTTTGGAGAGAAGCAGCGTGTTTGATGAGAAGGTGCACGATGCAGATTTTAGAGGGGAAGAAAACCCCAACTCTATCCACACAGGCAGGCACTACTCTTGCTAGCAGGGCAGTATGCAGTCCCTTCTCTCACAGGATACAAGCAGTTAGTTCATTCAGGAGGGCTCAGATATAAAATAAAGTATTAGGTAAAGCACACCACAGCCTCTTGCTTCTTTACATCAATTAAGTCAGCAAGCCAAGGAAACCAAGACCTACTATAATTCCATACTAAAATTCAGATTTAATCTTGAAAACATGTTTGTCCTGGTAATATTTTATAAAAGCAGTATATTTCTGAGATACAGATATACCAAATTTGTATTGACCCCATAGAGCTCAAGCAGAAAAAAAATTCCCAAACCTAAGTTGTTGCTTTTACCCTCAAAATAGCAATTCCTGGAGGAAGCTATTTCATTTAAAGCAACATTAACAAAGATGACTTAACAAGTCTTGGTAGATGTGTGCCTATGTGCATCTCCTCCTCAAACTGTACCTAGAGCACTGCTCAGGACCCACATCTCTGTATTGACATCAATATTTTCAGCTTCCCACCACCTCAGAAAGTTATGGGCCTGCCTCCTACTCAAGAGTGCAAATGGTACTGACTGCATTTTGGTTACTTTTATCTCTAGAGAGATCCTGTGAGGGGCCCTCAACTCTGGAATTTATTCCCCCCTTTGCTTGAAAACAGCCTCCAACAATCTTTGACCTTCTGTGTAAGCTGTGAGGCCCAAATCCAAGGATTTGCTTTGGGAGAAGCATAAGAAAGATTGGCATTTGTGGGTGTGGTAGGAGAACATGTTGTCTATGCCAGATTTAGTCCTGAGTTTATAATTTTCTCATGTTGTGACAGTAATCCTGCACAGCAGCGTGGTCTGAACCCATGAATTCCAAGGCTTTCCTAAATGGTCATAAACTGGGGAAAAGAAAAGCATCGAAATCTAGCAACATATGAATGATTGTGTATTTGTGAACAAAATGACCTGGCAAACAAGGACATCATAAGTCACTTTTGCTAAAATGATCCTTCCAGCCTTGCAAATCACACAAGCTCTGCATGTCTCCGGCACTAAGGGCGTACAAGGGAAACTGCAATGTTGGGACTGCTGATAAAAGGACAAATAACATTTAATTAACTGAGAATACTTAATATCTTGCCCTGCCTATGTTGCAACTGGGAGGCAAGCTGTAAACACCTATTAAAACAGCACTATTATGTCCTACTAGGAAAGTTCTGTCTGTCACCTTTTAAATATTTAAATCTCAGATTCTTTAAAAGCTGTTTCCGCTGCTTTTACTCTTTGGATGTAAACAGATTTGTTAAATATTTCATTTGTTAAATATTTCACCCACCCACGAAGCTACAGTCATTTACATAACTTAATGAAGGCTGCATTATTCATTGAACTTCTCATATAACATTTTTTGTAAGACATTATTAAACAAGTGAAGCAAGCCAGTCTAGTAATGAGTCTTCTCTAAACTTGCTGCCAGTTACATTTCCTTTCTCCTAATCTATCACTCTAATGGTTGCAACTAATAAACTTTTTGAATTTTTGCTGCTAATCTGTATATGTTTTGCATTGCATGCTGGATGTATAATTTGACAGAGAAATTACAATACAAACCACCTGGCAAACAAAACTATCTCAATTAAATGCTATCCAAACCCACCCCACTCTTTTTTGTTATAATAGAGGACAACTACATGTCACATAGTACCTTTAAACCATAAATAAATTCACTAATTTGGGCCTGGAGCATACCAGCAGTGTATCTCAAACACAAGCTTTGTGTCTGCATTTTAAAATTCCTAAATCTTTGCAAAAGTCAGTATATTAGTTTGGTTTTTGCAAATGTCCTGCATAGCCTTGTAAAAGATCCAGTAGTCTTGCATATAATCCTGTTAGGCTGTTCTAGGAAAGATGATATGCAATAATTCTCAGGTAAAGAAATTCAGCAATAGGTTGCTTGCACATGGGCTATTTAATCTGTGTTTAAGACTATATCAAAAGTAATATTGGATTTTCAGGGAGTCTAAGCAGTACAGCTCCCTTTGAGATAGATGGCAGATTTTCAGAATTTATACCTCATAAAATCATTTTCAATGATTAAAAAAAAAAAAAAAAAAAAAAAAAAAAGAAGAAGAAAGAAATAGTTGGATCCAGGGTTATAATTTTACATATTAGTTTCTAAAAGACAGGCATACTATTTTATCAGCATCCACCCTGAAAACCTCTGCAGATATGTAGAATTAACAAAAAACAGCAGTGTTCTGTTCTCAAAGATGGCTTGATGCAGATTTGTAAAAACATTTTTTAAAACTTTATGTAGCATGTAGGAAAATACAACTTGAAAGTCAAAGATGAAGTATTTTACGTATTATTAAGTATTTTTCTTGGTACCTCTCCAAAGGTTAATTCTAAATCACTGAACAGAATAAAACAAGAAAACAAACAATAGATTGAAATGGGGTAGAAAGAAGGAAAGCCTTTTTGTCAGCCTCTCATCTTGCAAGGTCCAGGAAAAGACTCCTGTAAGGAAATAAAATAAAATAAAATAAAATAAAATAAAATAATAAAATAAAAGTAGGTTCAAAACCTTAAGCACACAAGACTTCAAATTATACTGTCCTTTGAATAGGTATTTCTATGAACCATAACAAAAGAAAATCTTTCCCAGCTCAACTGCTGAAAACAACATGCAAGTAACAGGTCTTTGTTTCACAAGGACAAAATAAATCAACCTAATTAAGTTATTTTTAATCATTTTCAATAAGTCATCAGCATTTTTTTTCTTAGTCATATAACCACAAGCAAAATTCACTTTTACCTGTTTTGACCTCATCTGGACTTTCAATCAAGTATTGATTTATCAAGTAGCATTCCTCAATGCCAATTTACATCAGTGTAATTCTTAAATGTCCTTTTAATTGAAGAATGATACAGTTCTGTGTTGTTAAGAGCAACACATTCAGAACGTAACAGATAGTTCAGAAGTTCTAAGCTTTAGAGGTGCTGCTGACCGGCAGGAGCTGTTACTCGCATGATTTTAGGAGAAGCGTGGGTTCTATTAACTCACCTTACCCTCGGGGAAGAATCAGCATGCTACATATAAATCACGGCTTTTTGCTCCAGGACCAAAGCACAGCACCTTCTAAGTTGTGTGTGATTTTTCGAAGAGAGACCTGGTCAAACATTTTCCTTTTAAATAACAGGCTAACCAAGAGAAGGAATATGAAATACCCTTCCTTCTGTCTCGGTGCAGCACCCCAGCACAAACCATGCTCATGTGGGGAGCTGGAATGAGGACCCGGTCTGCCCAAAAAGCAATCAGTTTTTTGATAGGTAATTTTTCAATAAAATCAGTTTCTGGACCCAGCATAACAAGAGAGGTGGGAGCAGGGGGTGCAGCACCTAACCAGCGACCACGGCCTCAGCATGTGCCCACCCCAGGCTCTGCTGAGCAGGCAAAGCTGCGCTCACAGCAGAGCTCACCTGAACCTGGTCTGCAGCCAGCACCCAAGCTGTCAAAATACAGCTGCAACAGGAGATTAGCAGGGGTTGTAAAACCTGCTCAAGAAGCTGGGCAAATATTTTAGCAATTAACCCACACTGAGCTCCGTTTTACTGTAGCTGCGCTGCTACCATTTCTCAGGTTGGCTTGTTTAAAGCTGGCTCCAGGATGCCTAAACTGCACAGCAGTGACAGACTGCTTAGCTACAGAGATAAATTATTACAGGGGCAGTACCTAACATAGGTTATGTTGTCATGATTTACAGCAGCTGAGGATGTGCCCCCAGATGTCCAGACAAAATCAAATTAAGTATATGATATTTTTTCTTCTTCTCACGTAAAAGCCATGCAAACTTGACTCAAAACCAAAATGAAAGACTTGCATGTATGACCTTAGACTTACACTGTGAAAGTGTTTGCATTCTCCAGACAGCACTTAGGTTCCCATTCTTTATAAAAATAAAATATAAACTAAAATAATATGAAGACGATGCAAAAAGTTCCCACATATAAAAGATTTTAATTAAAACCAAATAAAACATTTAAAGAATATCAACATCTATTTGGATTTGGAGAATCCAGAAGAAAATGTTAGTAAAGAATACCAAGACAAGAGTCCTGCTGCACCTCCAAATCAGGATCAAGGTTTGCAATTTTCCACTACTGTAGTGGTAATAAAGAGTTCTTAAACTGAGGTTATTCGTCAAGTCCCTGAGAAACATAACAGTACAAGAAGTTTGCACAGGAAAAAATATTTAAGATTTTAAACATTGTCAAGAAGACTCAGGTACAATTTAAAATTAATGTATTTTGGGGCTACAAAAAATTGAATACAGAAAATTTTTGATAGTTATGCTCATATGTAGGCTGTATCTAAAGCCTTATGTTAGAAGCTCCTGTGTTTAAAATGCTAGCTGGAAACATATCAAATGTGTTATAGAAACACCCCTTTAAAAAATTCCAAACCTCATAGATGCTATTAAGCACCTGTAGCTATTTTGGGCAACTTAGCTTTGTCCTTAATTTTGATCTTGGAAGAACATAATAAAAAAGTGACGGTTTCCCAGAAGTAAACAAAAAAATGTAATTATTCTATATGGTGCTACAAGTGCTCATGACACTGAATTACATTGGTTTACTTTGTAGATGTTTATAGAGCCAGCCTATGTTGTTTGACTTTTGAGGGAAGACTAATAGGTGTAGTAAGCTGGGGTGGCCACAAAACCCCTTATGGTTTAGCCAAAATAGGGGTCATGCCTAGGGCATTTTATCTGCCCTGCTTACACACCCCCGGGGAATTGCATCTCAGCAGTTGATTCTCTGTTAATCAATTCACATTAGTGCCTGCCTTTTAGTTTTCACTTTGCTGAATTCCAGGAAAGAAGTTCTTAAACCAAATGCATGCGCTATCTCTCACCTAGTCAGAGCTGTTGCATTTCAAGGAGAAATAAGCAGATTTTATTTGCTCTACCAGCTGATAAGAGACACCTTCCTAAGTAAAGATTCATAGCCAGCAAGCTCAACACAGAACAAGATTCAGTGGTGTGTTTACACAGGTCAGCACTAATATGGGAGGAGAGGACATTTATGGATTTTTTTCCTCAACTAGCTCCAGAGAAAGACTTATGTGACATGATTCTGCTTTTCTTTTCTTTCTTATTTACTGTGGCTCAACATGATGTGCTTGATAAGGAGACCTGTGGCACTTGCCATCACTCCATGCAGTTTTCGAGCATGTAGTTTTGTACTGTTCTTGCATTTACAAACTAAAATTTGTAACAATTAACTACTCACCAGCAACTACACATGAAGGAGGGAAGAGTTACGAACACAAAAATAGCAAATGCCTCATTCACAGAAGCAGATCTGGCTTTACATCCAAACCCTAGAGCCACATACATTAAGTTACTCTCTAGCATACACACAGATCTTCATACAGAGGATCATCAAAAATAAACTTTATTATCAAACTTAAAATTCACACATTAAACATACAATCTAGACACAAGTAATACTGAAAACATTCTCAGACAATAACCACTTCAGGTAATTTGGATGAGTAGCTAGTTACCATTGTTTTGAATGCTTTTCGGATATTTCTTATACATACACCATCCTGAAATGTCTTCAAATGCTTAGCTGGCCAGCTCGCAATGATATTTTTAAATAGGGGAAAACTTATTTCTATAGAAATAACATTATCTAATTATGAATCAGAGACCCATAATTGTAGTGCTTGGGGGGAAAAATATCATAGCCTCTTGAAATACTTAGAAGACATAAATAACTATTGTACATTTACAAGTTTTAAATATTTAAAGGCCTTTGTTACTATAAAAAGTTACTATGTACATATTAAATGCTATATAGAAATCCATTTGGAGGCAAGTGTTGAGCTCTCAGATTTGACCGCTGAAACCTATGAATTTGGCAGGCAGATTGTCCACAGGGTACACTATGGGGCCTGTTTTCATTGTAGGAGGTCCATTCAGCAGCTGCCAGTCACAGCTCCGAGCCAACTCCACTGTAAATATTTTTAGAAGGACTTTTGCAAACTCTTTGCCCACGCAGCTCCTCAAGCCCCCACCAAAAGGAATGAAACTGAACCTAGAGGAATCCTCTGGAGATGGAGACATGAAGCGATCTGGGTTAAATTCTTCCTTGTTGGTAAAGAGATCTGCCACATCATGTGTATCACAGATGCTGTAAATAACATTCCAGCCTTTAGGGATTTGGTAACCCTATAAAAAAGAACAGAAAGGAGATGTGGAACACCTTGCTGTGTTAAATAATGTGAAGTGACAGAACAGGACACATCAGTGCACCCCACCTCCCCTCCTGGCTTCCTGCGGGTCACCCTAAGGCAGACAGGCTGCATGAACACAAAATACTTTGCAGCTGCTCTGAGGAGTTGTACCCAAACCTTGCTTACATTTAGCTCAAGGGTCTTGAGTGCAATCCGAAATCCTCCAGGAACAGGCGGACTCAGCCTGAGGGTCTCTTTGATGACACAGCCTGTGTACTTCAGCTGCTCCAAGACCTCCATGTCCAGCTGCTTCTCTTGGTTGGAACTGCAAAGTAACCCCTAGAAAGGAAAATGCTGCCATGACATTCTGAACCATGCAGCCAGAGCTCCTGGCACTGCAAAGCAGCTGCCCCTCAGCTATAAGCAGTATTTTCCTGCCACCCCTAAAAGTAGGGCACCACTGGGTCAAAGGGAGCCCTGTCTGGGATACCTGTCCTGGAGGTGCCTTCCTCCCACCGCCCCCTCCTGTGAAATGCCTCTGGGGAGGACACACCTTGACCTGCAGCTCTTTCCTCACTTTCTGCAGGACTTCATGGTGGAGCCCTAGGAAGGCGATCAGCGATGTGGCAGCACTAGCAGTGGTTTCATGGCCCCCAAACAGCAGCTCTGTGGCAGATTCCTTCAGCTCCTTACACAAGGGATAGAAGAGGCATAAACCAGGCCTTGAACACAGTATCTCTACCAGGCCCACTCAACCACTGCTATGCTGTACATCATTCCCAAACTGGAACAGACACTCAGGGGCCTAGATGGCAGTGGCTGGTGGTGCTTATGCTCCCTGTGGACGTCTCCCCATCCAACAGCCTGACTGTAGCCTCTGCACTCTAGTGCTCAACAGCAGCTGGTTTATTTCATGGGGAGAGAGAGCATCTCCTGCTCTTCCCTCTTGTCCCCACAAGGCAAGTGTGATGTTCTTAGAGGGCCTGAGGGAAAGAGATTGATCTGGTCCTGAGGACCCTTACCTGCATGTTGAGCTGCTCGCCGTTCCCCTGTGTGTGTTCAATCAGCAGCTGCAGCGCATCCTTGTAGCCCCCCTCAGTCTCCTTGCGGGCCATCTTGGCACGGATGTTCTCCTCAATCTTGGCATGGATGATGTTGCGTGCCCGCAAGCCCTGACCAAGCAGGAGGGAGAGCAGTTTGGGTCTTGGACAGTACTGCCATCCCTCCCCCCTGATCCCCCCGTGCCCCGGCTGCAGGGGCACCTCTTTCCTCCTGGCCCGCCGAGAGCCTTACCCGGTAGAGCCCACTGAACGGCACATCGATGGGCAGGGAGAAGAGGTTGCGGATCATCTCCTCGAAGGCCTCGACCAGCTGCTGCTCGCCGTCGGGGCTGGCCTGGCGGGGCTGGAAGCCCAGCAGGATTCTCATGGCAATGCGAAACATGAGGCGCTTCACCTCGGGGTACACGAGCAGGCAGGGCCCGGCGGCGCCCAGCCACCGTGCCAGGCAGGCGCTCACCTCCTCCTGGATGACGGGCACGTAGTGCTGCAGGGCGTCCCGGGAGAAGGCACGCATGATCACCTGCCCGGGGGGACGAGGAGGAACGGGACAGAGGCTCAGCCGCCGCGCCCGAGGCGACCCCGCCCGCTCCCCGCCCGCCGTCGGCCCGTACCTTTTTGCGGTGCTTGTGCTGCCCGTTGTGGAGGTTGGAGAGGCAGCCCGAGCCCAGGATGGTCCGCACCGAGGCGGGCCACTGCACGGAGACGAGCCGGTGCTCGCCCAGCAGGATGTGCCGCACGTTCTCGGCGCCCATCACCCGTACCGTGGGCCGCCCAAAGAGGTGAGTCTTGTAGATGAAGCCGTATTTCCTGCGTTTCATCTGCAGGAATTTCCGCCTCTAGACAGGGGATGAGAGGGAGGAAATGATAAAATAAATTTTAGAAAGCATAAGAGGAAGAGGCAGGGAGAGCAGCTCTTTCCCACCTGGGCGCGCTGGGCAGGGGAGCCTGTCAAAGTTGCCGCTCATCTCCCTCCCCTGCAGCCCGAGGAGCTCTGGCTCCAGAGGGGCGCCTCTCCGCTCCCCGCGCCATCGCCTGGCCTTACCTGCAGCACCAGCTGCAGCGTCTCCCCGAAGAAGGGGAGCCCCATGGTGCCCGGGGGCAGCGGGAGCGGGCAGCTGGGGTCGCGGCTGCTCACGCAGTACAGGTCCCAGAGCTTGACGGCAGCCAGAAAGAGTAGCAGGGGCAGCAGAAAGGTGCACAGGGCGCTGGCGATTAGGGCGGAGAAGCCCATGACTGGGGAGCGACTCCCGCCCAGCCCCCCGGGAGCTCTGAGTGCGCGGGCTGGGCTCGCCGCGGGCCGCCTTTTATACCCTTCCCAGGTTGCTGCCCACCCCTACCTTGGTCCGATAAATTAGTTCACCCAAAGTTCATCTTTAATTGCGGATTGCTGCCTGGCTCCTCCCCTCGAAATCTTTAACTATTTGCTTTGCGTAGTGCATCCTACGCTCCGCAGACCGCTGCCGGGGAAGGAAAGGTGCTCTCGGGGGCGGCGGCAGCGGCTCTGGGCTCGCTGACCCTGCACCGCTCTCGGCGAGTGAGCTGCGGGACGCCGCCGACAGCTGACAGCCGGTGATCGGCCACCAGCGCCTCTTCGTCCTCGGATTTATCGCCGATGCTCGTTCGAGAAGAGCGGCTGCACCCAGAAATTCCCGCGCCGGTACCCGGCGGCCCGGCTGTCCGGAGTCACCTACCCCCGCGGCGCTGCCGCCCGGCGCCGATGCGCTCTGCGGAGCTTCTTCGTCCGCCACCGTTGTCGGCTGGGAACGGCGAGGTAGCGGCCGGACACGGGAGACACCGGGCCGGGACCGTGGGGCGGCCGGAGCGGACGGTCCCCCGTGCTGGGGCAGCCCGGAGACCCCCATGAGCAGAGCCGCAGCTGTGCCGGCGCATCGGCGGAGGAGCCTCCGCTGGCCCCTGGTTCACCTCGAAAGACACGGCTTGTATTTCTGCCGGCCGTGGAGGAAGGAGCCGCCGGCAGCAGTCCGTCTCACCTCCCGAAGCAGGTTCAAGCGCGGGTCACCGAGGGAAGAGAAGGTGAGCGCGGAAAGGAAACACCAAACTCGCCATTCCCAGCTCCTCTCCCCCGGATCCACTGCCCACCCTCGCCTGAGGCTCTCCGGCATTCCGTCGGGGCTGCCGCGGCCGGGAAGAGGCGCTCGGCACGGCCGGGCACCCCGCCTGCAGCCGCGGCGCGGAGGGACCGGCGCTGGCGGGCGGGCACCGGCGCTGCTCTCCGGACGGGAGCGGCGGCTCCGGGCAGGAGGAGCGCGGCGGGAGCGGGGCTGCGGGAGGGCTGCGCTGGCTGTGGGTGCTGCTGGTGCCGGCGCAGGAGCCGCCGGCCGCTGGGGAAGGGGCGCCCGGCGCGGACCGCGGCTGCGGGGCGCGGAGCTCTCCGCCGACCACGGCTGCTGCCAACTTTTTTTTTCCTTTGCGGTTTTTATCTTTTCCCTCCCTGCTGCTTTTGCTTTCTTGTTCCCAGACAAGCTCAATAAACGCTGGAAGTTTTGTGTGTGTGTCTGTGTAGGGGAGAGGGAGATGTCACTTTTAATTATTATTTTTCTAACAATCAACTCATCACACGAGACCCGCCCTCCTCTTACGATGCCTTGTCGGAGCGGGGCTGCCCGCCTCCGCAGCCCCTTGCCCAGGAGGGAACCCCCCGGAGGGTGCTCCCCCGGCCCCGGGCCGGTAGCCCCTCGGGGTTCGCCTCGGCTCCGCGGGGCCCGGCCGGCGCTGGCCGGGAGCGGCGGCCGCGCCCTGACCCGGCGCTCTCCCCTTGCCGGGCGCTGACCTGCTTGTGACCTACAACACGGACCGTGACATCTGCGTGAACCCGGCCGGCAACCGCGCCAAGTTCACTGTCTATCAAAATAACGAGATACGGTGGCCTGAGCACCGATAATTGCCACAGGAAGGCTTTATTATCTTCCCAGCTGTGTATTCCCCAGCCATCGGCTTGAAAAGAATCAAATGGTAAAGAGTGAAAGGGATAATTAAAAACATCTTGGAAGGGGGTCAAGAAATTAACAGCCTAATATGAACAAACTTTGATTACAAGTAACAATTATTACACTTCATTTGTAAATGCTTGTGTTTATCCGCAAACAAAATCAGTTTATCAGTTTCTTTTTGTTTCTTTTTTTTTTTTTTTCTTTTAAACTGGATTTATGTTACATTTTTCAGCGGGTTTGTTGGCGCACAGGGTAATTTTTAAGTGCACTACTGGAGGAGCCCTGACCTTCCTGCACAGGGTGCTGGACGCTGCAGGCCCAGCCCTGCCCGAGCCCTGCCCACGGTGAGACCCTGAATCGCCTGTGGTCTCAGCCAGCCAGTAGCTCCTGCTAATTAAAGTTAGTCATTGCCACTTGCAGCCACCATCTACTGATTTCACCTCTGATAGGCAAAAAAATTCACCTTTCAGGACAAGGTCAGGAGGGCCAGAGGCTCTGGTTCACTACAGGGTCGACTTGCCAATAGCACTTAACTCAGCCCTGCAGTTCAACCTCTTCCAGATTTGACCTGTCACGTTTGGGAGCCAGGTTTCTGCCCGGGGTAGCGTGGTGGTCGCTGCACAGCCCTCCGACAGTTAATGCCAGCACACACCCTGCTGCAGTCCCCCAGCAAGGGGGATTGGCCAGGGCAAGGCCATCTCTAGCACCGAAGCAGGATGATGATAAGAGTTTCAGGAGACTGGAGACAGGGACACTGTCTTCGTGCCATGTTTTGGCCCTCACAGGTCAAGCTGGTTCTTCCCACAGAGCACACGACACCACCAGGCATGGGATGCTCTGGAGGGACAAGGAGGATTATTTTCCCACTGCATTCACACAGAATCCATGACAGTGGGGAGTAGAAGTGAAGCTGAAAGAAACATATAAACACGTTGTGGATCAAGGACCTGAGCCCAGCTCTGTTCTCAGTACACAAACAACAGGACTCAATTTTATTTTACATGGGAGAGAAATACCCTGTAGGGGTACTCAAAAGCCATCAAAAAGGGTGCGCTCAGCACCCACATTTAGCCTCAGGTACCACCCCCTGGATGGACGCATGGAACTGCTGTCCTGACACTTTCCCTGGCAGAACTGAGCTGACAGAGGTGACAGTCAGTCTGGCCAGCCAGCCAGCTACCACAGGGCCTGTGTCACCTTGCAAATGTCCCCTCTGCTATGTGAACAGCATAATCAGGAATAAGGGACTTTCTACCACAAATCAGACATATTCAGAAATGTCTGTTTTCTAAACATTTGCTCCCCAAAGCCCCCCCTCCCTGCTTCAGTCCAGTCTCATGGGCAGGCTGTGACTGGGGAGAATATCCTTGCGGGACTTCAGAGATGGCTTCATGGCAGACTCCAAGCAGCATCACAGTGCAAAAGCACAACATACACAGCTACTACTAGTGGGTGAATATATCCTCTTTGTGCCAGCTCTAATGGGAAGTGCATTAAGGAGATTAAATATTTACAATAAAAACCACTTTACACCCTATTATTCTAGCTAGAGTTGATGCTGGGATTGGGCAACTCTGGCTTGTGTTTTCCTGCAGAGCCCCTACCTTCCTTCTTTTTCCATCTAAAAAGCTACAGTGTGCAGGATGTTTGTCCTGCCTCTCCTATAACACACCTACAGGAGATAACCCTGGGAGTCTTAGCTGTGGGTCTGGGAGTTTTGCTCCCCATCCCTGGTAGCTGGGGGCCTGTATAGGGCAGGGGCTGACTGAGCCCCCATGGCATATGCAGCCTGCCAGCAGCTTCAGCAGGTTTTGTCCCAGTGCTCAGGAGTGCTCTGTAGGACACCGTACTGCAGCAGCCTGCACACCCTACCAGCCTGTACACCAGGAGAGGAAAAGCAGAAAGACCTTTAAGGTTTTGTTCGGCAGTGAGCCAGTAGCATTCCCAGCCTGGGGAGCAGAGACCTGCTCTGGCAGCTGTGGAGGGGCATCGGCCCCAGGGCAGAGGGGAGCAGTGCACCCCTCACTGGCTCAGGCCTCATGGCCCTGGCTGGGCTGCAAGGGGTGGAAGTAGAGCCGCAGCCCATCATCGACAGGGTGCACGATGGGCACGGTCTGCATGCTGGGGTAGCCAGGGGTGGCCAGCTCCCAGCGGGCCGTGCTGACCAGCTCAATGGCCAGCAGCTTGAGGATGGCCTGTGCCAGCTCCTTCCCGAGGCAGCTCCGTGCCCCTCCACCGAAGGGGATGTAGTGGAAGCGGCCTGCAGCCTCTGGCCGGCCGGCACCAAAGCGCTCTGGGTCAAAGCTGCTGGGGGGGCTCTGGTAGACAGCAGCTGTCTCATGAGTGTCACGGATGCTGTACATGACGCTCCAGCCTTTGGGGATCTGGTAGCCCTGGAGAAGGGAGAGAAGAGGGAGGAGAGGACTGTTACATACCTGTGCTACTGGAGAGTGAGCAGAGGGTGCCCGCAGACAGCCCCACTGCGCTGCCCACTGGCTCTACAGTTCCTTTTCTCCCCAGCCCAGCTGGGACCCACAGAGGTTGCTGGGTGACACTTCCCCTTGAGCCACACTGCCAAGCACCACCACTGTGTGGGACACGGGGTGCTTGCTCACAATGGCAGGCAGCAGCTCTTTAGCAGCCTGCCAGAGTGTGAGGCACTTACATCGAGCTCAAAAGTCTGCAGTGCCGTCCTGTAGCCTCCTGAGACTGGGGGCAGCACTCGCAGCACCTCCTTAATCACGCAGTCCAGGTAGCGCAGGCGGCTCAGCTTCTCCAGGCTGATGTCTGCGGTGCAGTGACAGCTTTGCCCTGGTGGTGCCGGGAGCTGGGGGCCAGGGCACGGGTTGCTCCTGGGGACAGTGGCCTCCATCAGGGCACTGGGCTGGAGGGAATCTTCCTCCACTGGGGCTGGGGACTGGCTCTGGTCCTTGTGAATGTCTTGGGCCATGGGGTGGGAAAGTGTTTTCTCTCTGTCCCTGTTCTGAATGGTCAGAGTGTCCAGGCAGGGTCCTGCAGTGCAGCACTCACTCTGCTGGTACAACTCATGGGACATCAGCTCCTGCCTTATTTTTTCAATCACTGACGGGTGTTTCAATAGCAGGAGGATCAGAGAGGTGCTAGCACTAGCCGTGGTGAAAAAAGCAGCAAATATGAGCTCAATTGCTGATTCCTGGGAGAGGAATGAAAATGACAAGTTTGAATAACATTTCAAAGTGATTGTGTCTCAGACTGTTCTCACCTTTTGCGGGTTTTGCTCCTGTGCAGGGGGCCCTGGCCCCCACTCTGCTCTCCCCAAGCCTGCACCCATCCTGAGTTGGCAGGGACCAAAGCATTTTTGTATGAGCTGGACTTGCCAATGACTGTTCCAGAACCACGACTGGAATGAGTACACATTACCTCCAATCCAGCTCTTCTGAGCTTTCCTCACAAGATTTACCAGTTTTAAGGCAGCACTTTAGTATGCATTATAGCACCTTGAGTGAAGTCCATTTCAAGTATTATGCTCTTTATCATCATCTGCCAATTTGCCTCTGCACCCAGCTTTTACTTTTCTGTCCAGGCAGTGGATATGGGCAGTGGTTTATGCACAAATTCTAGATGTGCTGGCAGCTAAAATGGGTTGCATTTGAGCCATCTCCGGTTGTGATTGATCTTACCTGGGAGGGGACTCAAGGCAAGAGTCAAAAGCATGAAGGCCTCTCTGCTAGAGCAGGTCAGCCTGGGAAGTGCTATAGCCAGCAGGGAGCACACACCAGGCAAAGGACTTGCTTGCTTTTCAAGCTGTACAGTCTGAAGCACAGCAGAGTTCCCAATAGCTCCACAGCAGATGTATCCATAAGAAGTTAGGAAGTTAATCAGCTCAGATACACGGAGCACAGCACAGTCAAATCTGTAATATGTGCCTTGTCCAAGGTCCCCTCACAGCCTCCCAGCCTTTGTGGGACTGTCTGCAGGGTCTACATGGAACAGCACATGTCAGGTTGCTGGGGGCTGTTTGCAGCACCCTCTGACCAACTTTTGCAAATGGTTTCCCAAAAGTTAAGGGTTGCCCATGGCATGACACATCTCTGACAGCAAACACAATGCTCAAACCTACAGCACCACCTGAAGATGCCAGTGGCTCCACAGGACAGGGCTGGGAGGGCTGAGGCCAGAGGCCAGAGACAAAAATCCCAGGAGAAGCCAAAGGGAGGAGTACCAGGAACTGCCCCCCTCGAAGGCCTGGGACCTGACTGGTATTACAGAGCACTAATTGCTCCAGCACAGAGGCAAAGAGGAGCAAAATCCCACAGGGACACAGAGCGGTTTCCTTTCACATGACTGTGTCTGGACTTTAAATTGTTCTGACACAACCGGTTCTAGAGAGGTGAAGCCACAAACACAGAGAAGAACACTTGAAGAATGAAGGTACTTGGATTCAAATCTGATAAAGTTAAGGATAATGTAAAATTTAAGGATAATGTAACAAAGATGACTCTTTGCTACCATCCCTAGTGCCATATATTGGCTGGTCTAGATGCTTTTGCCAAAGTGCAGCTCTCAAGGGCATCTTTCAGCTGAAATAAAACCCCTGGAACAACAGATCCCTGTCAGCCCCTATCACACCTCCTGCAGGCATTAGCAGGAATTTTTACATTCACAAGGTAGCAGACACAGATGAAAAGAAACCTCTCAGTTCCACCACATGCAATTAAATCCCAAGACATTTCAATAGCATGCAAGGAATTTAGGGCAAGCTCTTGGGTTTGAAATAACAGCCCTTATGCTCTTTGCATCAACCTCTGACAGTGCTGCTGCAGAACTTGTGTCACAGCTGCTATCACAACTTTCCCTCCCTGCTTCTACAAGACCAGCAGAACCAGTGACTGGAAGGCAGGATATTCCCAAGCTTCTTCATCAGTACTGCCCCTGTTCTGGGAGGCAGAATGGGCAGCATTACACCGAGCCAGTGACAGCATTATTATGCAAGATGGGTTTTTTAAATCTTCCCAAGGTTTAAAATATTTTAAAACAGTATTGTTGGCAAAGCAACATCTTTTCAATGACCTTTACATTTCAAGGGCCGTGGTGAGTTCATGGCAGCAGTACAAATCACAGTGTATTTAGGAAAATTTCTGGGAAAACTGTCTTTCCAGATCATTTGAACAAGAAACAAATTAGTGATTAGTTTATGCCACTGTCTGGAGTGTCTCTCAAAGACAGATATATCCACAACTCTGAGACAGCTTTGGGCTTTTTATCCAATTGCACTGTTCCATTAAATGAGACCTCTACTACTGTTTTATTAGAGTGAAGAATATTGCCATAATTGCAAGCATGGGCAGTTCAGTTTGAAAGTAATTTTGTTAAATACAGAAATTTTCTAACCATAAAGGTACCGAACAACATATTATAATTTGGATCAGCTGGCCCAAGGTTGCTGCCATGTCACTCAATCTATGTTACATTTAATATCTCCTTATTCCATTTGCAGTCAGAGCCAGGGATATGATGAGAGATTGTGCAATTATTCTTGCATAATATTCATGTGAATACTAACAGAGACTAATTAATCTTAATCAATCCCATTTGGAATCTGTCAATTATTTTCAAAAATCACATTATAATAAAATAACTAAATAATATAATAAATTAAATAATGTAATAATTATAATAAAATTTATTTAGTAATATATACTGGTTCTAGTTATATCTAATAGTTGCTCAAAGTTTTTCAAATATTTTAGATTTAGAGATTGCATTTTTACAAAATATTTATAAAACATTAGTCTTTGGATAGTTATCCTGAAATACTTAAATAAATAGTAAAACTACCTTTAAACTATATTCAAATACTTTAAAACCATATCCAGCTGCTGTACCCATGCAAAACTGCTTTGAAACTTGTTATATAAATACAATGTCATCTATCATTCACTGATACCAAGTGACCTGGAACTATGAATGATGCAGTCCTAATAACAATTTTCTTCCCAAGATCTTTGGCAAAATACTCGTCACATTCACTTGGTGGTTTTGGCTCAGTAAGGACTACAGAGTTCATCCCTATGTCACAGCCATACATCACATTTCATCAAAGCAATCCACAAGCTACATAATCTGATGAATGAGGAGGTGATAGGGAATGACCTGGAATCCACCGCTGCATCCCTGGACCCATTCTGGTTTATAATCTCAGAAATTTCTGGGCTCACAGCCCCTGAGGAGTCCAGTGATGTGATCTACACCCTGCCCTAGGCTGGGTGCTGGGCTGTGTTTGAGAAGCACACAAGTAGCTCTGAATATTTCCAAGAGAGCATCCTGGAGGTTACTGAGTGCACAGATGGGCCAAGCCTTAACACAGCCACATAACCCTACCAGCATGCTACATCAGGCTGAAGGCTGGTGGCCATGAAGAGGAAAGGTAGAAGGGACATTCATTCCCTTTTAAAAGGGTCCCTTCTGTGGCAAAGAGACACAAGACTACAAAGGCAGTGCAGGAGCTGGTGTCCTCACGGCAGGTAGGAGGGGGGCAGGAGCCAGCAGCTGGGAGTGGTCCCCAGCTCCCCACAAGCCTCCTCCTGGCCCTCAGCCCACGTGTCTCAAACAGCCACTGAGTCAGGAGTGGCACTGCAAGGCAGAGGCTCTCCTTACCTTTAGCTCCTGCATGGTGAATTCTTTGCCATGCTCCTTGGCACTGTTCATTAGGAAATCCAGAGCATCGCTGTGGTCTTCTGGGCTGTTTCTCTGCAGTTTTTCCTGTATAGCCTTCTCCATAAACTTATGTAGCATGTCCCGTGCTTTGATTCCCTATGAGAGGCACACACAGTTCAGGAGAACCTTAGGAACTGTCCCCCTCTCTAGAGAGACCAGAGGAACCCAAGTGTAGCAATCCTTAATCCCAGGACCTGTAACAGCAAGAACTGTTTAGTCTCCTGCCCAGCTCCAGAGCCTTGGAGGGAGCAGTCTGGGGGAAATGCTGCACCTTCTGTTGCCTTGCTGTTGTGAATCAAACGCAACAAGTCCCAAGAAACACCCTGGGAGGAAAATATAACAGTAAACCCATGCTACCAAGTTCAGAGGCATGTGCACTGAGCAAATCTACAGTTATGTCAGGTCCAAAATAAGCTTATTCCAAGGCACAAGAAAAGGTAACAAGAAAACTGAGTCCAGACAGCAAGGCACAAATGGTTTTACAAGGGAATAGTGGATAAAGACACATTAATCATAGCTCATCTTCAGGTGTGTTGCACTCCAGTGCAGCAAAACATTCAGATAAGATCTCAGCAAGTCAAGTGATCAGCATTGCCTTTGCAAAGTGGGATGGAGTCACAGAGTGTACGAATCTCTATAAAAATGTCTCCTGCAAAAGCCAAAAAGACCAGAAATTTGAAATTAAAAATGGTCATGGCCAGATATTGGGAAGATACAAAGGCTTAGATTTGAGGTGAGAAGGATTGGACAAAGTAAACCGGGCAGGGAGCAAGAAGAAAGACAAGGGGACCTAAAGGCAAGTTGAAGATGTTGGTCTGAGGCCAGACAGGCCTTTGGTTGACCTGAAAGAGGGCAGGGGGGATGAAAACTCATACTGGTGACAACCTGTAAAAGGAAACTGGACAGGGAAAACAAGAGCTTTGATGAAGAGTAGCAGGGATGCTGGGGGAGAACTGGGACTGGCTGGGTAAGGTGATCCAACAGGGCAGAGCTCACAGTGGAAATACAAGATGAGGGAAGACCTGGCTAAAGTGGACATGAGACTTCAGCTGTGGTAAGGGTGGAGAGCCCAAAGCCAGAGGAGGGAGGAATATGGGAGGAAGAATGGTACACAGGACCTATACCTAGAGCAGGAGTGTGGAGAGGCAGGCAAAGAGGGGCAGAGCAGAAGGGAAGAAACTGCAGACTGAAAGAGGCAGAAGAGACTGTCCCTCTCCCTGGGTTGTATCTGGGCTGATGGACTACAAGGGACCGAGGACCATAAGAGGGTCCGTAAGTTCTCAGCCTGCCTGAGTTTCAGAGGAAGTGCTAAGGTGAGGTGTGCTGTGCCCACCTGTCTTTATGCTTATGGCCACAGATGCCTCTGCTATGGGCTGACATGAGTTCAGATGGGATAGGGTCAGACATGATGGACTCACCAGAGGCAACATATGGGATGAGGGAGAAGAGGAGCCCTATGCTGTACAATGAGCTGCAGCCAGTGCCCAGAGATGTTGGAAGCCAGCCAGAAGCAGGTGAGAAGTGCAGAGAGAAGGGGAAATGGCTGGGGTAGGTAAGACACTAAGCCCTCAGACCTAGAATGGGGTGTTGCAGATGTCCTGGCCCATCAGAAACGTCCTTTGGTGGGCCTAGGGACAGGGGGTCTGTGCTGCCAGGGCCCAGGCCCTGCCCCCGGGCAGAGGGAGCAGTGCAGGCGGCAGTACCTTGCGCAGCCCACTGAAGGGTATGTTGAGGGGCAGGGAGAAGAGGTTCTCCACCAGCTGTTCAAAAGTTTTGGCCAGATCCTTGAACTGCTTTTCCTCCAGGCGGAGCCCCAGCAGAATCCGAGCTGCAATGCGGAAAGTTAAGGTTTTAGCGGAGGAATAAACTGCGATAGAGCCTGGCTCCGTGCACCAGCCCCGCAGCTCCCAGCTCACAACCTTCTGGATCCGCGGCAGGTAGCTCTCCAGGGCAGCACGGCTGAAGACTCTGGCCAGGATCTAGGAGGAGAAGGGGGAAGAGAGGCAGGTAGTTAAAGCAGGGGGAGCACACATGCCACCGAGGCCCAGGCCTGGGTGCCCCCTGGGCTGTGTGCCCTGTCGGGGTGGCTGTGAGGCTCACCTTGCGGCGCTGGCGGTGCAGGTCACCAGTGGAGCTGAGCAGAGTATGGGAGCCCAGGATGATCTGGGTGCTTTGGGGCCACTGTGTGCTGACCAGCGTGTGCTCACCCAGCAGGATCTTGCGGATGTTCTCAGCGCCTGTCACCCGCACGACAGGCCGGCCCAGGAGATGGGTCTTGAAGACATTTCCGTACCTCTCCCGCCGAGAACTGTGGAAGCGGGAGCCCTGGGGACGAGCTGCGGGTCAGCTCGTGGCTCCCGCCAGCCCCTTCCCACCCCGCCCCGTCCCCCGGCGCCTCACCTGGAGCAGCCAGTGCAGAGTCTCCCCGAAGAAGGGCCAGCCCATGGAGCCCTTGGGCAGGGGCAAGGGGCTGGCGCGGTCCCGGCTGAGGCTCCAGCGCAGCGCCCACAGGTGCCGGCACAGGGTGACCAGCAGAACCAGGGCCAGCAGCACCAGCGCCGCCGCCTCGGGCCAAGAGGGCCCGGCCGGCATCCTCCTCCGGCGGCGGGGACGGGGCGGGCGGTGCGGCTGTCAGGCACGGCGGGCTGGCGTCCCGCGACTCGGCTCCGGGCGCTGCGCGACGGGCCCCACCGGCTGCTGCCCGCCCGGCCCCGCTCGCCTCCTGCTGCCGGTTCGCCCCTCGGCCACATTTATATAGATATTGGCCACTTACGCCCGATCCACCTTCGGAGATGACGTATCCGCTGCATATTTAAGCAGCGCGGCCAAGTGCGGTGATTGGCGCGGGAGGGCCGGGGACAGCGGCCGAGGGGCGCGGGGCAGCCCCCGGGGCTGGGGGCCCGGCGCCCCCTCCCGCCCCCGCCCAGCCCCGAGGGGCGCCCCAAGCCGGAGGCGGGATGGCCGCTCCTGGGAGCGGGGTACCCTCTCCGCCCCGCCGGCAGCTCCCGGCGTCCCCTCGGGCCAGCTTGCCCAGGTAGCGAGTCCCGTCCCGGGCTCCCCCGACCAGGGAGCGTCCCAGCCCTGCTCCGCAGGTCCCACCGCCCCGGCTGCCCGGCGGTCCTGCAGCGCTCCCGGCCCGCACCCCGCCGTCGGGGCCGCGCGGATCCCCGGCCGCCTTCCCCGCGGGTAAATCACCAATGAGCCGGGACCTGCACAGGTCCCGCGAAACCAGCTCCGAGGTGTGTTCCGGTGTGTGAAATTAAACAGGAATACGGGTGAGGTTTATATTACTGTATTTAGACCGTCAATAACTTAAAAATACAGCGAAAATGTACATTATTTTTACACGTTCCATTTGGTTTGTATTTGTTAGACATTCTCTTACTGTCTGAAATAGCCAGGAGGGGACAGTGCAAAGAGACCGGTAGTGGGACAAAATGCCAATCGCTGGGATGGGGCTGGCAGGAGAAAGCGCAAACTAACAAACAGATGCAGCACAAAACCAACAGCGGCAAACCTATTCCTTACTGCAACCTGGGATAAAGACCCCGAGATCTTACAAAAGTACAGTTAGAAATAGTAACCCTGAGGAAAAAAACCAAACCGAAACAACATGTCACATTATAAAGAAATCAAATGGTTATTTACACTCACAACCTCAAGATTAAACCCTTTTGGAGAACAAAGCCTGTAAATCCTAATGCTAAACAGATATCAAGTCTAGTTCTCGGGTAGTTTTTAAAGGTAGTAAAAATCAGAACACCTTTTCATACCTTCAGACTACAAAACCTGGTATACAAAATTATGTCCAATCACTTTAGGGCTAATATACATTTAATGCAGGAAAACAATAAGCGGTATCTGAAACACAAGTATCTCAAGCTTAAAAGCTTTAAATTAGGATTCAACCAGAAAACAGCAACTAAGGGATCATTTCTCAAATAATTCCTACTCAGAGCAAAATTTTGGACACCATATCTGCAGATATTTAAATAACATATTTACAGTTCAGCAGTTCCATGTACAATATGACTGCGCTGGTTTTTATTGTACAACCTCATTTTTCACCATTTGTTTACAATATACAAAATAGTATTTAACCCATTAAAAATACGTACAAAGAATTGTTTGTTGAAGACTACAGGTACAATCTATCTACTGCATTTTTCCTTTTCTCTGTCAAACAAAAGTCCTAACTGGTATCACCATTTGCTTAGCAGAAATAGCGGATAAGAAACACCTCTTGGTGTGATGAGATACTGTTGATTTAAGAGGCCTATGTGTGCTGGGACATACCATTCACTAAACTCCTAAGTTGCTTTACTACAGTCTCTATTAGCTTCTGTTTGTCACGGTCATTCTTCCTGAACTGAGCAAAAATGTTGTTCTTTTTGCTGGAGTCTTTCATTCTAGAGAAATAAAAAAGCAAATGACAAACACATTAGAAACATAAATTGAAAAGGAAAAATCTGACTATTTAGATCGGTTTACTACTGTTCTTCTTTTGATCTTTCTGCTAATAAGAACTGAAAGATTACAAAACCTGTTCACTATGCATTCTTAAATTAAACTAATTAAACTTCTGCAATGCAGAAGTGCAGAATGTGTTCGTTTCAACAAATACGACTTCACAAATAACCTGTAAGTATTAAGCAAATACCCCTTCAGCAGAACCCTGATCCTACCAATTGCCTTAGGAGAGAAGCAAGTCAAAAAACCCATTAGTATCATCTGCTTCCATGGTAAACTGAGACTCAGTGAATGGGTGAATTTTGTTCACCATCAATAACGGGCATCTATATTGCTGATTTCCCGTACCAACGGATATAAAAACGAAATTCGGGAAATTAAGTAAATTATATAAACAATATTTTTAACAATATAGGCCATACATACCCTCTGTGAACTCTGCAAAAGACATTTTCATCGCAGACAGGAGAGGAGAGAAAACACTGTTAGAAAGCGTATTTAAACGGCAACGTGTTTTGTTTGATGCGGTTTTTACAAGCAGGTTGGTACCGGGCTGCCGGTAACGTGCCCTGCTCACCCTGCCCTCCCGAAACGCTCGCACCGGCTTCACCGCGGCCAAAGCTCAGCGTGTCCCTTCCCTGGAGCGGCAATTCGGGCAGCCGCCGGCTGCTCCCGCGGCCCGGCCCCGCCGCTCCCGGCAGGGCGGCTCCGGCGCCGCTTCGCATCCCCGCGCCCGCAGCTCCGGCCCCCGCACTTACTTCTCCAGGAGCGTGAGGGCCGTGCTGGGGTTGACCCGCAGGTACTTGGAGGTGGCCTGCCCGTAGTCAGCCAGGTAGGTGGACCAGTCCCACACCATGAAGAGGTCCAGGAGCTGCGGGGGGAGAGGAGGGTGAGGGAGTGCGGAAGGCTCTGCGGAGAGAGGCCGGGCGCAGCCTCCTGCCGAGCCCAGCCACCACCCCCCTTCACCTGCCCATTTCTTTCTTTATGTCTCTCACCTCCCTCAACGTGCAGGGAGGTGGCTGTGCAGGTTTGGCCCCAGGAGGGGATGCTGACGGCTTCACGCTTTAGTATTTAGGAACTTGCTTTACCGTGGGGAGCAAGACAGGGATGCTCGTGTCTGCTGCTTCTCACACTAATTTAAACGCGGTTCAGGTAGTCGAATTAAAGTGAATTAAACACCTCCTGGCTGCAGTCTCCATTATGTCTGATCCCTGAAACTCAGAACCAAGCCCTGGGCACACTTCTGGCCCAAACAAACCCAAACAATTCAGTGGAGGAACAAAAAGTCTCCAAGCACAGTACTACGCTTGGCTGCAGTTTCAAATCAGGTCTTGGACTCATGATCTGAGAGCCGCTGTTCAACAATAAACCAGCCTGCTTTTACAATCAGACACGATGCTGAACCTCCAGCACCCTGACGGCCCTCAAAGCCTAATTCCCCCTCCACCATCACGGGGTGCAGGCCAGGCACCGCTGGGCACCCTGCCCAGGCTGCCAGGGCACAGGCAGCCCCGCTCGGGGATGCCTTTCCCACGGCTACCTGCGGGCCAGTGGGCCCCACTGCCATTGACGTCAATGGTGGGGCGCCCCAGCTTCCCCCTGCGTCTGGTGCCTGGCCTTGTCCTGCTGCTGAGGGCTAACAAGGGCTTGTTCTCAGGCTGTCCCATGTTAGCCAAACCTACTGTTAAAAAAAGCCTTGGGAACTATTAACAACACTTCACTCCAGCACGCAGTGCCCGTGGCTGCTCTGCTGAGCTGGGTCCTCAGCGTAACCTAGAGCCCCGCTTGCCTGGAGACCTGCTGAATCAGTAATGCTGGAAAGGTGGGCTGGAATAGGATTTTGTGCAACAAAATCACTTGAAAAAATGTAACAGACTACAGCAAGTCACATCATTTTGCTATTTCAAGGAAGAACCGTTAACTTCAAACATTTGCTTCTGCTAAGCCTGACCAGAGCTAGCAGACCTGGGACACAACAGTAGCAGCCTCTGCTCCCACAGGCAGAGGTGCAGCAGGAGCCCACTCCTCTGACTTCTCAGGCTACACTAAGAGGAAGGCTGCACCCCAGAGAACTTTGCCTTACTCAAACTTCTCAGCCTGACAAACTGTCAGAGGAGTCCAGTAATGCTCATGCCCAAAATCATAACACCAATTCATTTACAGAATAAAAGCATACATCCAGTCTTCCCAGCTTAAAATTTCTATGCCTCTCTTCTGCAAATTTTTCCACTTCCAAACCACTTTCTTATGTTACTTTCAAATATAGTGTCTAATTTAAACATATAATTTTCTAATTAATTAGTCCTTCCTCATTTGCAGTGTAATCTTTCAGGACTAGGTAGCAACATTTCCTAGCATCATAATGGACCTCCAACACACCTACTGCTCTGTCATACCAAAGACCTTTAGGGACCCTTATAAACCTCAGCGACACTTACATTTTACATTTAACTATCTCACAGGGGTGAAAGGATCTAAAACCCAAGGAGACAATTTCACTCTCTGCTGACTAGATATCCATGATAACCACCAAGGTCAAATTCAAACAGTTCTTTCCCACAAAGCTCTTTCTCAAGATGGACCCCACCAATTTTACTGAGTTCCTGAGAACATGCCTTCAGTCACCACGCAAACAGACTTGGGAAGGCTTGATAACTCAGTTGGGAAACTCACAGCCTCAGTTGCTACTGCATGTTACTCATCACTTGTTATTACCTGTATTACACAGTTCATGGTGCCCAGTCCTCACAGAGGTGTTTTAAAGCACAACCAAAAGAGTGGAAAGATAGGACAGGCAGATGCACAAGACAAGAGGTGAGGATAAAGCTGACAGGAACACAAAGTATATAATCTGGTGATTAATAACTTACTGCTACTTACAGTGCTACTTGTCATGGGCTCCACATGGGACATGGTCCTTAAGGATAGACCAATGTTCCTGCAGTTGTATTCAGTGAGTAAGAAGTGCAAGATTTCATTTCTTATCCCTATTGTACCATTGAAATCGAGGATTCTGGATAAATCTTAAACAACCCTGAAGCTCATCTGGGTGAAAGGTATCTCAAGGTATCCTGCTAGCAATGTGCAGCCCAAAGCCATTGATGACTGACACAATTACAGTGCTGACACGTTCAAATAAACTTCCTTGACAATGCTGCATGAGTGAGTTTCATATTTCAATGGTTGACTCAACTGATTGTGCCATGGCTCTGGGAAATCTCAGTGATAGTGATGACTGGAAGATTACACCTCATTTGTCACCTGGCCAAATACAGGTAAGCATGTAGGGCTCTAAACTGACCATGAAGTCTGTTGTTTTTCAACACGATGTAAAAAAATGTCACACAGAACACGAAACATTCTGTGCACTCCAAGGCAGTCCTGGCACTAAAGAATGAACACCCAAAGAGACACTATCGACACGGGTGATGTACCCAGCACTCGTTCCCTGCTCCATGCATGGTTAAGGAGCTGCATGCAACCAACCTCATGCTAATACATCTCTTAAATTCAAGCAGCTGTCATGACATGTGGCATGTTGCTCAAAGGCCCAAACATGCAATCAAATGACACATGCCACTCAGTCACAGCCCCCTTCCCTCCTTCTGTGAACCTGTTCAGGGGCTGCAGTATAACAATCATGCCTTGGATCTGGATTAAATGTGGCAGGGAGCTGCAGACACTGCTGGAGACCAGACTGCTGCTGTGCACGATTATGCATTGTGCATTTTGTCCCACTCACGGCCACAGTTCTGCACCGTGGCATAGTGCTGTATGCAGTGGGCTTGGACAGCAAGTACTGCATGCTGTGGGGTGGGGAAGAGCTGCCTGGTGTGCAGCTCTTGGGATCTGTGTCCTGGTCATTCCTATCACCTGCATCTGCCCTGGCACCCAGGCTCAGTGGCTGCACAGCCCAGTGCAGGCGCTCTGTGAGGGGAGCAGGTTGGCCAGCAGCCAGTGGCAGAGAGGACAGTCTAGCAGAAATGACACACTGGCTCCAGGACCACCACATGGGTGGTGGGAAGTAACTTCAATCCATTCATGCAAAGTTTCACTTGAGCACAACACAACACCGAATTCACCTTCACTCCAGCAACAATGTAGAGGTGTTAGTTTCCCAATCTGTTTTCATTTCTGCTGCTCTGTTCCTTTCTGATTTACACCATCTTTTGCTACACAAATGTGTGCCCTATTTAAATTAATAATTTTAATTTTTCTTCCTGATATAGAAAAAGTGGGACTGTCTTGACCACAGACATAGGATGCACATGAAGCACAGGACAGCTTGCTGGTTCTGTGACAGTGGTTTTTACTGCAGCATCAAGGATCAAATCAAGGCCAAGTTAAAGCAACATTTCCCTACGACTATTTTATTTATTAAAGCTTTCACTATTACTGAGACAGTAATTGAAAATGAGAAGTATTGTCTAACAAGGAATGCCCCGCATTGGGGGCATACACTGTCAAAAGATAAATATGGGCAAACAGTAGGTCCTGGCAATAAGCATTTCCCAGCCTCAAAAATCAGTCAAAGGCCACAGAGTTTATCACATCATATCACACCAGTGATACTGGCTGCAACTCCTTTAAGGTTAGACTGTGCACAACTTGCCTGGAAATTACAATAGGAAACATGTTTATTTTACACATCCATCTTTCCTAAGTTAACATGTGTGGAAAAAACCTCAGAACTAAGAAACTCAGAAAGGCAGTCTCAGCCCCACATAAGGAGGCACCCAAGGCAGTCAGTGTCCAGTCAGAACCAGCTTATCTTGCAGCCAAAACACTGTGAAGCACTGAATAAACTAAATATATGTACTCTGCTACCCAAGAACAATGGCACTGCTGTGCTCTTCATCCCATAATAACCATGAAAAATAAGAATAAGCTCAGACAGGCAATACTATACCCGAGTATTTTATAATGAAGCAGAATATGCTTCCCGAGGAGCAAGGAGCAATTATTCCCTTCTGACTAGGAACAATTTGCAGAGATGTATGTGTGTCTGAGTCATTGTGAAAAAAAAATAAAAAAAATAAAAAAAAAAAAGGAACAAGGAAAAAAAAAGGAACAAGCTTTAGCTTTTCCTATACACCACACAGAATATATATTATATCCTATATATTGTCCACTTACTTACATTTACAAGATACAGTCTACACTTCCACCTTATTTAGAGCATTTTGCTTCTTCTAAAGGTGTGATATAAGGGGAACCTTCATCCAACATCTTGGAACCATCAGGACTGATGATCGGAGAGCAGCACGTTTGTTCTATTATACGTGCAACAGCGTTGCTTTCCCAAACCATTACATTATTAGTCACATATATACTTCTAACATTATAGGTAACTTAAGCCTCTGGTTGCTGTACTGCACTTTTATTTTGAACTATGCTCTACAATGCTTTGATTTTGTAATTTTCCCTTCATGTGTAGGTATTTTCTAGATGCCTTTTATGTCTAACATTAAGTCTCTTTGTAGAAATAAACATCACTTGGAAAAGAAAAGGTGTTTATGTGTACTTACGTAAAAGTTTATAGTAATTTCTCACATTATACAGGTAACACTGCTATTTTTAATTGGAAGACTTATTTTAAAAAATACTAAACTATGTTTTGGTTAAAAGAGCTCCTACTGTAAGACCTTGTTAGCTAACAGGATCAGTTATGACAAACATATTGATGCTATGAGAGGAAAAGATCTTAAACTTTTAGGGACAGAATTCTGATTTCAAATAGGGTACTTGCACCTATTCTTCAAAGTTAGTACTCTAGCATTTTCCCAGTATCTAGGTGATATGGCCATGTTTGAATAGAAATTACTCTTTATCATTGCTCACTAAAGCTTTGTATTGTATTACCTAAAGTTCAGAGCAGCTCAGCCATAGTCCTGTATTTAGGCCATCTTGTAATTACGTGAGAATTCTGTGCACTGGGAACTGCTGGAATCGACCATCCGGCCTTTCAATGACATTTGAGCCTCTTGTCACATCCTCAGATATCATACAGATGCCCTTTCCTTTTTACTTTTGGGCAACTGTCAGGAATAATCTTGGAAGAGAACGCAACTTTGGGAAATAGCTATGCACAGAGTGAGCACAGCAACAGACAGAAGGAGGAGACGTGAGCTTTGCAGATGGAAATGGGGGCAGTGTCCATTAGACCCTGTGCTAGTTATACTACAAAAATCCTAATTGCAAATTATAAAGGTAGCTTAATGCAAGTTGGAATGGGGCAAGCTGCAATATCTTCTGAAGCAGCATGAGCATCAGCAAACAGCTTTGGTTGTACAAATGGCACCAGTGATTCAGGAGCTGGAGATAAAACTTGAGTTGTACACTTAATTTCCTACTTACCTTTCAGTAAAGTCAAATATTCTATCCAATGAAAAGTAATTCTTTTAATATATCACTGTCAGTTATGTCAGTTCTGGCCTACTCTCCTTGCTCACAAGTTGAATATTTCTTATGCTAAACAGTTTATTAACCCCTAATCACCCAGTTACTTCTGGACTTGATTGCATGTGTAATTACCTTTTGTCAGGTACAATTTGCCTGATAAACATGTCAGAACACTTGCTGCTTAGTCTGTTGAAACAGATAAATGCTGTCTTTCCACAGCCTTGGGGCATAATTAACAGGGAAAAAAAAGGCAGTTATAAAAACACACAGAAGCTGATTCAGTGAGGCAGGAGTTCACAGCGTGCAGCCCGCCAAGGCCCATTGCCCGGCCCGCTACGCTTGCCTGAGCTCTTATTGAGTTCCAGCCTGCTGTGACAGGGCAAAGGGGGCAGCCCTCAAAAACTGAGATTTAAAGTAGGTTTCCACGTGAACTTCAAAAAAGAGTGGGATGATGCCTGTTTGGGAAAAAAAAAAAAAAAGGAAAAACCAACACAGTGAAGCAGCAGATAATGAAATTGGTAGAGTCCCTGTCATCATTATGTGTTATATGCTCAAACCGACTCTCTGGGATAGGACCGAGAACGTAAAAACTAAAAGAAGGCAGAAGGGAAAAAAAAAAATCAGGAAAAGCAAACAGGTCCGGATTAACTAAAAATGCTTTGTGGCATCCTTGGGTTCAATTGCTTCTGATTTCTGCCCTGTAGTGTTTGCAGGTTATGTACCCATGCGCTACAGGGAGTGCGAAAAAAGAAATCCTTACCTGACCTCTGGATAACCCAAACAGGAGATTAGCCCATTTCCAAGCAAAGCAGGTTGTCACACTGTTAGGCCAATTGCTTCTATTGACACTTTGCATAAACATCTTACACAGGGTGATCAGAAAGGACTGTTACGCCATTAATGCTCTTTTTATTTTTTTATACCTAAGTCTTACAGAATAAAGGCCTTTCTGAGTAAGGGATAACAAAAGGGTCAAAAGGTCACAAACATTCTTTTAAGTAGGCAAAAATCGGGGAAGTTTAGATTCATTGAAAAGTGCAAATTGGAATTTTTTTGCATCTTAAACATTCCAGCACACTCAGCTTTTTCTAATTTCACTTCTAGTAAATTAATTATCTACTTAATTGTGCAGTCTTACTTTTCCTTTCAAATAAGAAAAACGCTAAAGTCTTCATTTTAGGAAATAGCAAGCTGTCTGACCTTCTCAGCTAATCAGTAAACTAAACAGACTTAGACATTACAATTGAAATCCTCGTGAGGACCAGCGTGAAAATATACAGAACCTTTTCTTGAAGTGGGATGACTGAACAGTCTCTCATGTACAGTTTTCACATAATTTACACAGCATGTGGTTTGCACTGTGTACAGAAAAATATTCTATATTTTCTTTTGTTTTGCTTTCGCTTTGATCAGAGATGGAAACAATCTCCCTTTAATAGTATAAAAGCCACCTGCTGGGCATCACAGACTACAGCTAATTGGCAAATTCTTTGAAATTTTGATATAATGGATTTTGACCTCTTTAATTAAAAAAACCCAAAGCCTAGAATACGTGAACTCTTCTGGGAAATGAATAGTGCCAAGCATATACAACTGCAAGCTACACCAAATCTTTTCTTAGGAAAGAATACAGAAGAAACATTACATTTTTTTCCTTGAGGATGCATGGCTTTTGGCCTAGGGAAAAAAAAAAAAGACTATTGCTATCTATGTATCATTTCAGTCCCTAAGATAAAGACAGAATAAACACATTAATATTTCAATTATTTCTATGTTTATTGGGCTTTGGAGCTAACAAGCACCAAACATGAAGGCGAGTTTTTCATTTTAAACACAGTAAACTCACAAAAGCCACTCGCAAATGTTCCAGCTCTCAACATTTCCTACTCCAAGGAGCTCACACTGTACAATCCACCCCGCCTTGTTTTAAGAAGGACAAATGGGTTTCAGGACCCAAAAGGAAGCCTGTCAACCAGAATTGCTGCTGTTTCATAATCTCTGACATAACGTTAACCTTTCAGTGGAGCTATAATCTCATTGCTTTGGGAACTCTGAGGCAGCACTGTCTTTCTTTTGTTAAAACACTTATTTATATTCTGCCCAGCATAATGGGGCCATGGTCCATGACTGGGACTCGTAGGCACTGCAGTAACACAGCTACACAACAACAACACTTTTTTAATCTTTGCTTAGGTTTCATGCACAAGTATACATGAACATATTTTACACAGGTATACGCTTATTTCCAACAAAAACTGTCAGCATGACCATGGGGATAATATCATAATTATTCACCAAGTTATGCTCCTGTTAATTAAAGCATGCACACCATGAGAGCACTTACTAAACTGGAAAACAAAACATAAAGGACCAGGATCAGAATCAAAACTGGACAAAGACAAGTCTTGTTTACTCTGAACATTTCTCAGTTGCAAAGGAACAACAGAGCTATTTAAAACGTAGATACCTAAGTCCAGCTTGAAAGAAAAAAAAGAGAGTTTGCTAACTGTAGAATAACACCATACCAACCAAACACAATTATCACTTAATCAGTAGGTGTTCATTACTGATGACAAACATCTTGTTAGCCTGGTTAGCAAGTCTGCCTGCCACATGCCAAAATATTTTGTTTTATTTAGACCTGGTGACTTATTTTGTGAATGTGGTGAATTTCAGAATCCCCTCTACTGATCACATAACTGGAATAACGCACATCCGTCTTGTATTTCAAAGTGTACATTGCTCTCTTGATCTGTGAATGTCTCCCTGTAGTTTATGCTATTTTTCTGAATTGGTACAACAAATGGATTTTCAAAGTGATGTTATGGGGGCTTAGCTATGCAATTCCCATTAGTGTCAATGGGGGTCGCAGGCTAAATTCCTAGACAATGCTTTGAAAACTGAGCCCTGGATTTTCAAAGGAAGGATAGACTGTGTTAGAAAGGCAGGGTCTTTCAGTTTTTAAGCCACTGCATTAAAACCTGCCTTTTTCTTTTAAGCACCATACATTTAGAAATTGTGTCTAAATTTGGGACATTTAAATGTTCACAAGAATGAAATAATTTTGTATTTAAATGCTACCATCTGTTTCAAATTTTTAAGTGAAATTGTATCTGTCACTGTCTTGAATGTTGGGATACAATCTTCAACACATTCATAAATGTACAATGTATAATGTTATGACAGCTGAACCATTGGGATTTGTTGCTATGCTAAGAGAAAACAGAAGTTATTTGTGTTCATATATCTTTTATTTAAAAAAAAAATCCTTGCAAAGGACAGAATTCTTTCCTAAAAATCTGGACCTTGTGGTATACTTTGAGAAATGCCTGGTCTTGTTATAGTCATGATTTTTTTTTATTCTTTGGCACTTCAAATGAACTTAGGCCTGCCTACAAAATAGAATACTTGCTGTTGAAGCCACGTGAACAAGCTTGTTGCTGTTACCATAACCAGAAAAACACTCATAACGTATAATTTTTACAAATCCCATTAAAACTTCAAGCAGCCCAAGATGTAACATCTGAAGACACAGAAAAGTAGTTTCTGAGACATATACAAATAGCTGGGCCCTATGAAACACCCAGTACAGTAACAAGTAATACCTCTTCAAAGAAGATTTGTTTAATTACAGAGAAAATGTTTATTATAAAGTGTGTTGTTCTTCATCATTAAAGAATAAGCTGGACTAGTAGCAAAAGAACCATCTTGTGAGTCTAGAAGCAGAGGAGAGTTTGAAAAGCAGGAGCCTGGCAGACAGTCAGGCTCCAGAGGGCACGGGCTCTGGCCAAATTGCTCCTGTCAAGCGTGTTAGTCCGTACACAAAGTCCCTTCAGACAAAGCATAAAACTATGTCAATGGCAAAATTTGTGTGGATTAAAAATTTTGTATTATGCAATGGTCAGGTCATTCACCATTTCTTCTGGTTTTGAGCTCCTGACGCAGAGGTGTACACGCCCAAACAGCACACAGGGGTGACAAGTGCAGCCCCCCAAAACAGGCCATCTGCCTCTCACCTGAACGAGACTTTGAAAACACAATTTCAACTGTTCAAATTATGAAACATTTAATACAGCAGAGACAAATCTCAGCTGGCATTTTCACGTGGCTTCTGGTTGTTTTTTTAAATACAGGTTTGCCAGTAGTACTTAAATATTGACATCTACCAAAAAGAAGTTTTATAGTTTAGTTTATTTGATCGTTAATTTTCTATAGGCACTTCTTTTTTAATTGCACTAGACTCACAACAGGTTTGCTTTAAACTATTCACTTGTATACGAAATAATGCCATAAATAGCATATGATGAGGCACACTGTCCTAAAGTAAGCTTCTCAGGGATTAAAACTGTATCATTTGTCTCAATCCTTCCTGTAAAAATGTTGCTAAAAAGTTCAAAATCTAAAATTAAATTTTAACCACCTTGCTGGTTTAGAGGTGGGTCTAATTTAAATTAATCTAATTTGGTGAAACTAAATAAAATTCAAACACAAAACACATTCACTTCCACTTCCATACTGTGTTCTGGAATTGAACACTCTTGTCCCATCTGCCACATTTAATATTTACCACTATCCATAAGAGTAACTGCAGATGCCTGCAGTCTTACAAGTATACCACACCACAAGAAGTCATTATCTGACAAATGCTGGTTTTAGCTACCCGAAAACTGTCCTTGTATACACACACACATCTAACCTATTCAGTCCAGCTGCTGCACCCTAGAACTAATCATCTGCAGTGGTCTGCCCAAGTATACAACTTAAACTTCAGTCCAGTTCCTTCTAGGATTGAAGGATGGAGCTTTAGATACACAGCCCTGGCGTGCAAATGCAAACTGATGCCTACGGGAAGACAAGTGAGCATGGTACAGCTCCATGGCATCAGCTTTGTGCTCACCGAGGAAGGGAAGACTTCAGCTCTTTGAGTGAAGCTGCAGCTCAAGAACAGACTCAGGACACCACCAATGCAGGCACTGCTGGGAACTAGGGATTCAGTGAACGGAGTATTTCCCCTCTCCCAACTTTCTAGTCATTTCTTGTCATATTCTGACTTGGAAAAAACACCAGAGAAAAATCTATGAAACATGCTGAAATTACATTGCTACACAGACTGATTCAACTTAACAGGAGGATATGCAACAGGTCTATAAGGTTTATGAGCACTCTTGAATCTGCAGCAATTAGTCTCCACAGAAGTCCATGATCTACAGTGTGTACTATGAATCACATAATTTCCACTGAGATAACCTGAGGTTTTACAGCAGGTAAGGGGAAACAGTTTGGCTCAACACAACAGAGTAATTATTTTTTAATTAACAGCTTTCTTTTGGTTGAGTTTCTTTTAGCATCTGTGCATTTCTCAAAAGCTGCACATCTAAGTAGAACCTTACAGCCACAGTGTGCCAGATTCTTCTCTCAGGCAGCCATTAAAACACTTAGCATTTTATATACAAGGCATCTCTCTGAAACGTTTCTGCAGGAAGCAGATACAAATACAGCAACTGCTCAATAAAGTATCTCAGCTGATCTTGAGTGCTGAGCTAGAATAAGTGAAAAGCCACTGGAATTCAAGACATAACAGGCCACAAAACAGCATAATTTTGTTTGCATCCAGAAGCAAAAATCCAGTGCAATCCATAAGACACAGATACTTACAGATGTGGCTATCATAAGTTTACTGTAAACAGATAGGTATTTCTTCCAAAGTAGCTCACTCAGGGTATGGCTGCATAACCACCCTTTATACCAGATGAAGTTACATCCCTTAGGGAAAGCTATGCTAGACCTGAGAACCTCTGGACAAGGAATTCAGCAGTCAGTAGCTCAGGAATGTAAATACAGACAAGTTAAAAGGAAAGCCAAAATCACTAGGAAAAAATTCTCATATTCTTTCACAGACAACCTTCACTTTCCTCTTCAGCTACAAGAAAACATTTACTTCCCTATTTATATCTATCAAATAACTCTCAAAACATTTTAGCAAATACTATAACCCGTATAAGATCCTGGTTTTGTTTTGTTAACTTGTCTAGATATCTTGGTTTAACAAAGGCTTCCAAGCCAGCCAGCTGCAACCTGGATACCGCAAAATTTCCTTTTTTAAATTGGGTTTTTGCAAAAGATCTTTCTCCTCTGCCTGTTGTTTGCAAACATATTAGGAAAAACCCCATTTTGCTTAAAGGCAATAATCAAATACAATTTATTATCTAAGAAATACATCTTCAAGAAATTATACTCTTTAGAACATGGGTTTTTTCTCCTTTAGATTATGCATTTTCTCCTCAATCCTACAGACAGTATTTTCTTTAAATGTTTTATCTAAAAATTTTTTTTTATGATTTCCCTGGAAGACTGAGTAATTACAAATTATTTTATATGTCATTTGCAATAATTCTCTTCATATTTTAGTTCCAACATATCCCAGTACACATAGAACTTCTGCTGAGCAATGATGTCAGAATTCAGCCTCTAATGCCTCCTGCAATTTGAAAACACCTTCCCCTGATTTTACTTGCCACTTTGAAATGTTATCCCTTTCTAGGGAGTAATCCTGTGCTAGATTCTTTTGCTTCTTAAACGAACATTATTCTCACCCTTTATTGACTGACCAGATCTATTATCACATGTAAGCAGTGTTAATCCTCTAGTAATTAACACCCTTATTAAAGTAATTTTAACTCAAAGAAGTTTAAATCGCATTATTGGTTTTATTTAATTAAGCTATGAGGGCTGTTTTACAGTGTCACTCCAGTTTTCAGTTTGTGCCTTTTCTATCAGTTACACAGCCACAACACCCTGATACACACAAACCACCACCAAACGACCACCACCATCCCACCCCACACAGGTACCAGGGCATTTCTGTCTAGGAGTTATTCAACGTTATTCCATTTCACTGTGAACTTCATCAACTATTCTGCATGTCAGTGGATGCAAGACATAGACACTACACTAAATATTTTACCATTCCCAGAACTATCATTTGGATGTGCATTGGAATGACAGTATCACATTCACCCTTCCAGAGGACTCAATATCTTGTTAGTGCCTAAAGTGAAAGAGCCACTTCTGTCCTTTTCATACATCCTAAGCAAGGGCAAACATTTTTCTTTAAACTTCAGACTGGCAAAAAGAAACATAATCTCAACGCATTGAGTTCTGCCACTTAGAATGGTCACTTTTACTGTTACTTTGAAAATAAGTAAGTTTTAAAAGTTTAACAAGTAAGTTTTTAAATTGTGGTTTTGTGTGTGTCCTACTGCATGTTCCTTTCTATGGGAAAATATCTGATGGCCTATGTTGTCTTACAGATCTCAGGTAAGCTACTCAACTGACACATTTGGCACAGGGTCAAAAGATGAAAACTGTCTTCTGGTTTAACTGCATCAAGTTACACTGTGCACCCTGGAAGAGTGTGGGCTAATTATGTGTCCTTCTGAAGGATTTCCTGGAGGCACACTACTGAAACTGGGAAAGCTTGAGTACTCCTGGGAATAAGGCAAGCCCATGGTTTTAGGGACTTTAAACACCATAAACTGTGTACTGAAAGTCCTTTCTTTTCTTAGGATAAAAACATCTCTTCAAATTTCTACTGTTTAAAAAAGAAATGTTCTTACTGAGTCTCAGCATAAAGCATGGAAAATTATAAACACAGAAAGGTAAGAATAATAAAGTACATTTACAGACATAAATTGACTTATTTTTTTTTACCTCACCCCATATTTTTATGTTCTTCTTTTTTTCCCCATCATCTAGTGCTTACATCTATTCATATTTTGATTTATTTCTGTATTTCTGTTACTATTCACTCTTTATTCACACTTTCTGTAATTGCAGAGTCTTTTAAGTTGCACTGTTCCTTTGTTACTATTGCTCTAGATAAAGTCCTCTGCAAGGAGGATACAATCTATATGTGAATCTTCCATGTGAAGTTTGTTATTCCACTATTCATTAAAATAGCACAATTTGTGAAAGAACGAATTACTCCAAACCTGACACAGCGGTAAGAGCCATAAATGTTAACATATATGATAAGCTGTGCCTAAGAACGTGCTGGTTCAGTTATATTGCTTACAGTACAACTAGTGCGCTTCATTCAGAAACCAATTATAACAAACCAGGATGAAATTCAATTATTTCTTTTGCCAGCTATTGGTATCTTTGTATTAACTTCAGTTCCCAAATTTCACTGCCTGACTGAAGGCAGTCTAGCTAGACAGAGTAATATTTTTTTTAATTTGTATTTCTGCAGGTCTAAGACAGCCAACTGCAAAACAGTGTCACATTATGGTACATCCTACATAAACACTTTTGAACATATGATCTTTCTTCCTAAGATACTATGATCCAAATGAATAAACATTAATTAACTACATTTCACCAATTCAAGTCATTGCCTTACTTATGTCCATGAAATTCCTTCATTGTGCTGTTACTGTTCTGAAGCAGAGAAGAAGTCTTGTTTTCCTGATGTAAAAGACTCCTTTGATTTTACTAGATTTTATATTTGCACTGCAGTGACTTCCAAAGATGAGGTGGACTTTCTTTTTCACAGAAGAAACTAGCAAAAGGAAAAAAATGGGGTATTCTGTCTGCTGCATGTGATTGACAGATAATTTAGAAAAGGAATGAAACCTAAGTATGTTGATTGATGCAACTGAAAAAAATACTGAAGTCAAATCTGTAGGGTTAAAGGGTTAGTAGAGCTGCCCAGTACATACCACATACCAGTGGTACCTCCAGTTTATATAAGGCTGGAGAATGTAAGTGATTTTGGAGCAGAAATTACTTAATACACTGACACAGCTACCAGTTCCATGGCTCCCCGATGGGAGAGTAGGACTTAGAAACATTAAGAGAATACAAATAACATGCAACTTGAAGGAAACCAATAGTTTTGTGCTGCTCAATTAACAATGCTTATTCATTACTCATAGGAACCACATACTGCTCACAGAATTCAGAGGAAATACTGGGGACATGGGGTTCCAAAACGAACTCCATCCATCAATTCAGGGCTACAGAAGGGCTCAGACACAATGGTGGAGATCTTGCACCAACTGCATGTCAGCAGGAATATAACGTATTCACAAACTTTGGAAAGTTGTGCACCCAAATCTTTCTTCCTTGCACATACAGAATTTCTTACATGACAATGGCAAGGACTGTATGGGAGCAAAACTGCTAGGAGAAGAATAACTAAAGAGAATCTTCATTTCATTGAATAAGTCTCTCTGAATAGAATATATATCAGTGATTCGAAAGGTAAGCAGGATTTTACAAATATAACAGGCACACAGATCAGCTTTTAATTTAAGGAAGATATTTGTTAATTGAGAAATTATCTAGAAGTGAACCTTCTGAAACTTTTCTACCAACAGGTCCTTCTGCAAAAGAATAAAACCTTCTCCAGATAAAGTTTATTTAGTGCCTTCTCTCATAATGTCATTGGAAATGGCTGCTTCACAAAGTGTTCCACAGCATGCCAGTTATTAAAGAAATTAAGTGTCATGCCCAAGGAAAGAGAAGCCTTTGGGTTCTAATATTACATGCAGAGTATTCCTGGGATTTCATGTCAACTACCAAGGACAAAATTTAGTTCCATTTACATCTCAGTCTTATAGGAATTTCCTCTGTAACGATGGGATGAGCTTTCTTGAATGGAAAGGTTTTCCAGATATATGAAGTTTTCATAACAACAGCTCTTTAGGTTTTGAATTAATTGATTAACTATTTCTAAACTGGGTCTTGCAAAAGTAATGATGACCAAGAAGAGCTTAAAGCTGATTGAATGTGACAGTTGGTAGTATTCAGACAGGGATTCAGATATGTCCATCTAAATAGACTTGACAGCAGCTTTTGCCAACTTTTTATTTTCTTTTTTTTTTTTTTCCCTTCATATCTGCTTTGATCAACCTCTCCAGTGAAACCTCTCCAGAGAGATTTCCATGATGGTACCATTTAGAAGATGAAACTGCTCTGCACAGTTCTAAGTCAAGTGTTTCACCTGCACAAACGAGATCAATAAATGTGACTTCCTGTCTCAGTTCCCAAAATTATAAATTCACCTAACAACAAAATAAAATACTCTAAGTGAGGCTTATGTTCTTATTCAAAGACTGGTATCTGCAGGTCTCCAAATCAAGCCGAATCAGTGCTTCCCAAATTCTGTGTAGTTTCTAAATATATAGTACAGATTTCTTGTCAGCTCATTTAGTTCTTGTGTGTATCTTGTTAATTAAGAGGAGAATTCAAAAAATTGTAACCCTCAAATTAATTAGCTTAAAGAAACAATAAGGAATTTTCTTATTTTTTTATAACTTCCATTATTTAGGTACCTATGCCACTCCTTACTGTTGATGAAGAGATGACATTCTGTTTATGCATCACACCTTTACACCTCACAGCCTTTTGTGCACAATATACTATACTTTCCTTTGGAGAAACTACTAAGGTTTTTGCCATAGATGGAATGGGGTATTTTGTAGTTAAATAGCCATATGTATATAATTTTTGTTAAGTGAGGTATTGATAGAGCTAGTGAAGTGACAGCATTTGTACACTGAGGTTTTCAAACTTGTTTTCAAGTATGGCCCCTCCTAATTAGTACACCATGATCTAGAGCAAAAACCTAATACATGATCAGCATGTTATTTACAGTTCTCGGCTGGAAAAGGGGCATTTACATGAACTGGATACAATCTGCTTTGCACTGAATTTGACGAATGATTTAATGTCCCAAAGAATACACAGGCACCTAACACCCAGCATGTGTGCTTTTAGTTTCTGGCACTTACAGGGCAGGAATACTTACTACCAGGAAATTACTAACTTGCCATTCTGTTTTGATTCTGAAAATCCTTATCAAGATAGTGAATCCAAAGCCATGCTTGTTTTTGACCCCCTGCTGCTAATTTCTGTGCATTTATTTCCCAAGCTTCCTAATTCTTACCAGCTGGCAGGTATAAATCCCATCCCAGTGATGAGCCAGCTTGCTTCTGTGTACAGAACACTGATTGAGATCTTCCTCACAAATATCTATACACACAGCTTGTGATCTGAGCCCACTGTGATTAACTACAGGCTTTGCAGAACATAGCTGAGAAGGAGAAATCAAAAGTAAGAGATTCCATTGGGGAATATAAGTACTCACAAACAAGTTGTCACACTTGTGCGAAGAATTCCTGTTTACTTGGAAGAATATAGTACTCTGTAGAAATATTGTGTCTTTCCTGCAAGCCAGGTAATGCACATTTTGCTTGCAGTCATACTCAAATAACTGGGTAATTTTTAACCCAGAGATGCATATGCATGCCACCACTGTATGATGCAAATACATGAGATATTGAACCTTGACCTGTGCCTGTTCTGCTCACAGTGTGCCTTGAGCCCTCCTGCCTTAGTGCCAAGTCAATTTATGGAGAAGGGAAAGTCCAGGAAGAATTGCCTTCCTCCTCCAGCAAAGTGAGGATCTATGCTCTGAAATTCAGGGAGATGCAACCCCTGCTTTGTTGCTGTCTGAAACCTGAGCTCCTTCCTTTAGCTAAATAAGCAGCATTGCACTGAAAACTGGAGAAGCACAAATCCCATTACATAGTACCCTGAGGCTGGGCTTCATGTTACAGATGTAACATGCTCTTCTGCTTGTTCAGAGAAGCTGGGGAGTGCATAACAGGGGGAAAGGGATCAGTAAGCATTGTGAAAGAGCCTCTGTGAAGATGAAAGTCTCAGCAACCACTTCCCTCAGGAAGCAAAAGATGAAATGTTCTACACTACTTTCTAACCGTTGCCTTATGAAAAAAAGTCTTACTTTTATCTTCAAACTCTGAGGTTTTTAAGACTTACTCCTAAACATACTGTTGGGGATTTCTCCCTCCTGAAAACTCCTGATGTTTTTTCAGTTCAAGACTCTTTCTCGGGACAGAGGTCAGGGTGGGTGTACCCCACTGATTTCAAAGCCTAGGCACTCTGTGGGCTGGCAGCTTGTAAAGGAAGCCAGAGCACACCTTTAGAGCCCTCAGCCTCCAAGAGTCATGGCCAACAGGTTTGGCAACAGGCTGCAATTTATTCTCTGAGGCCTACTGAAGGGCTCAAGAGCATTCTCCACAGGGAACACAGATGGCAAGAGCTTTGGCAGGCTGCATGTTTGGGAATCGGAGACAAGCCAGAGCTGAAACGTAGTTACTGCCACAGGAAATTAATTCAAATTAAACACTGCAAGCATAACAGTAGGGAGGGAAGACTGAACTGTCACCCTGCCTTTAGTGTCAGAAAATCCTGTGCCTGGGACTGAAGCCCAGTGGTCTGTTATACAGCTCCTACCTACAAGGAGTTACTTCTGAGTTTATCAGAATGACAATGCTATGTCTCAGTAATGAATGGGAAGAAAGAGAAGGGCTATATTAAGTAGTAATAACAATTTCCTCTTTTAAATAAATTTACATTACATTGTTTGCATGGAACACTACAATTCACAAGGTTAGCAATATTTCTCACCAGAAAACACATTCCAGTATAAATGGACAAGCAACCAAATAAACTACCAATTATTCAGAATTAGAATAAAATGTATTATACTTCTAAATATCAGGTGTCGATTTGCAGATGGAGTACATGTTGTGTACTACCAGTAACTTCAGCTCACAGAAGTGACAGATGCTTATGTACACACATCATAAACAAAAGTCTGACAAAAATCTATCTTCTAATGTTTCTATGATAAATTACTCTCTATATGAATCATATTGATTGTGTCATGAGTTTGTGTCCAGTTTATCTCTAACATTGAGAAAATACAAATAGAAACTGCTGAAAATCTTCTAAAATTCCTCCCCATGCTTAAGCAGAGCTTATGGACATTGTTGATCACAGCCCTTGGTCTTCCATCTGAGGGACACCACTATCAGATTGGAAACTCCATTTGCCATGTGGGTGGAGATACTGCTACTGTGGCTGCTTAGCTCTGCAGTTACCAACAGCATATGATTATTTTAACTTGAGACTGCTGCCCGATGCAAGACCAACAGTGACAGCAGCTGGAAGGTGTTAACAACATGTACTTAAGTGCCAAAAGAACACAGATAAGACACAGTTCTCCTCAACCCAGCAAAACAAGGAAATTTCACAAATCATCAAGCTAGATGAGTACTTGTTTGAGATGAGACAGTAGAGGAAGTAGCCCTAAGCAGTGCTGATGGTGGACAGAAACACCAGGAACAACTTGTCAAGTCAAAAGTGAAACAAAGTCAAGTTATGTTGGCAGCTTAGTTATATCTCGAATAATAATTTGATTTCAAGAATATGTATTTGTTAGCACCCACTTGGTTAAGAATCAGGACATTGAGTCTAGGACAGCAACTGCTGAACTCTCATCCTATCACAAGGTTATTGTTCTTGTCCACTACATAGTACCCTGGCTCTCCAAAGAATAACACACAAATTACAATATTCATGTATTATCCTCACAGTATTTAAGTGTACAGGACATACAAGAAACTGCTTCACATTCCAGAACTGTAACCCTAGTCTTTAGGTACTAAAGAACAGAGCATAACCAGGAAAAAACTAATTCATGTCAGAGTCCGTGCTTCCTCCTCAGAGACAATTCAAGTAAGACAAACGAAGACTTGTTTACTTTAGAAGGTTAATTCCAATTGACCTAGGATCTGAATTGGTAGCAAAATCCCTGAAGTTTATTCCCCCTCACTTTGGGGAATAAATTGCACTATTTACCCAGGTTCCTTGTACAGAAGCAAGAAATGATTGTCAGAGAGCAGTGCAAGTTGCAGGAGAGCTGGTCATCTCCACAAGATGCCAGAGACCAGTCTCTGTAAAGCAGCACATGCCACTTTGATAATTGCCTTGCTGAGATGGCCCCTCAATGGCTTTAAGTGGGGTCAAAGGGTGCACGTAGGTGTGACCTCAGGTCATATGCTAAGACAAGTGGCATAAGGCATGACACAATTACTGCAGCTGCATAGATCCGTGAATCTGCCCCAATTTTCTACCTGCTAAACTAGCTGGAACTGCTAGTTTCTTTCTAGACAATCAAGTGGGATCAGCTAACCCCACCAAGTCACTTGTGTAAGATGCTGAGATACTGTGGTGATGAAAATAGCACAACAATCTTTATTGACTAGGGTTTCTTCAGATTACAGAGACTTTAAAGAGCATGGTAAGTACGACAAAAGCCTAAGAGGACAACAGCATAAAGAGACAGAGGTGGCTCAAACAGGACATTGGTGCTTGCTCCTTTGTAATTTCTGTCCTCTTAGAGCTTCCTGCTACTAACTACTCTTGTCTTCTTAGACACAACTCTTTCTCGTGCCAGCTGTTTCTGTTTATGTTTGCTTTTCTATGTTTGTGGAAGGAAGAAGGAAAGTGGGCATGCTGGATGCAAGATGCTGCCTACACATTGTCTTAGGGGAAAGACAGAGGATCAAGAACTGTTAGGTTGAAAATATCTATGGCAATTCTTCTCAAAGCTGCTCTTCCCTACATGGTAATCATTCAGGTGCAGCTCCTCTCTCTGTTTTCCAAGCTGGCTCCCTGTAAGTGACTTTACTTCGTTAGTAAAACGTGCTATAATATCCTACTGCCCAATCCTCATTACTCTTACACACTGCACTAGTACAGCACAGAGTGAGTAGCTGTTGTTGAGATAACTGGCTTCCATTAGCAACCATGTGATTGGCAGGACGATAAAGTCTTTTCCCTTGCAGGTCAGCTGCTCTTTAAGAAGAGGGCAATCCTGCTGATCCATCTTTTAGCTACAGTCTCTCACTAAGTCCCAAATCTCCTGCCTTTTAGCTTTGATACGGTTCAAGCTTTCCCCCTTGTATCAGCCCCTACCTGTCATCAGCTCCTCTGTACCAAACAGCCAATATCAGGGGTTTGACCTCAGGGCACAGTCCGGGTGGGCAGGTAAAACCTGACCACTGGACCTACTTCCTTATCTTTCATATCCTGCAATTCATGAAGAAGTATCAAATTCAAACTAAAAAACAGAAGCATGACCTTTCATAAGAACCTTCTGAAAAAGGCTCTGTTGCCTTTCTAAGTATTCTTGAAAAGAACTGTCATCTACCCTATTAAGACCGAAATGCATCACAAATAAGGAGAAGAGGGAAAGCACTGAAAATCCTTACTAAATGGTAGAAGTTTTTGATGTGTGCTTGAAATACCTTTTGGTGATGCACACAAAAATATAGTAAAAACCAAACCAAACAAGCTAGAACTGTTCTATCTGCAGGCTCCAGTTGCAACCCAATAGAGTTGCTCAAGCTTTTCCTGTTTATAAAGTATATTAATTCAATCAAATTCACAAGACCTACAGAGCATCCTCTGTAAAGTGCTTGAGAGAATTCTAAATATAATTGCTAACATAAATTAAGAGCTATCATAAACAACATAATACCTATTTAAGTGACATACTCCTCAGTTAGTGCTTAAAACATATGAAAATCTTTATTTCCTGTAGCACACCCTGCCCTCTTGCATATATGGAAATCACGTTTTCCCTTGAAACAAACGTAGGCTCTGAAAGGACTTCACTTAGGTGGATGATAGAAATGGTGCCAAAATCTCAACATCCTTTCCCTTCAAAGGAAATTATCTAAGTACAAACTGGAAGATGTTTAGTCTCTGTTAACACTTACAGTAAAAAGAGAGTTAAAAATAATCCAGAAGAGGAAGGTTGCTAGTCAAGGCAAGACTTGTGGCATGAACAAGCCTTGTAGCCATAATCCTCTATCCTTCTCACATAGTACACACTTATCCCACTGTAGATATTGTTCATTATTATATTATTGTGAGAACATAACAGAGAACCCTACCTTTTAACTTTTTCATTTAAAAAGACACTTTATTAATTCCTTTCTAACTACCAGGAGAAGTCTGAATAGTTTTGCCACAAGAATCTTCCCTTCTGAAATGCCCTTTAATAATCTTGTTGTGAAAAACCTACTAAATTATTAAAAGCAGAAATATTCTTACTATATAGATAATTTGGTATAGAATTCTTTCTACTTTCTCTTATTTTTTAATGACCTTTATAGGCTCATAATGGCCTAAAAAATATCACCAACATCTGCAGAAGTGTTCCAGTACATCTCCATGTGCTGTAAATGATTAATTTCACTATTTAAATTATACACTTACAATTTTGTAAGATAATAAATCCTTTGTAAAAGGATTCAAGTATGAAAAGGTTTTCAAGATCCTTTATTATGGTAGTTATAATGCCCAAATTTACAAAGACTTTAGTACATCTGAGTTTGGGAAAACTTTCCTTTTGGCAAGATCTGTGGAAAAGTGCTTCCAAAATTACATCATTTAAAATATAATTAAATTTTATGTAGAATAAAGATCATCCAGTTGGAATAAAGCTGCTTTCCAACAATTTAGAAGAATTCTATGTAACAAATTCAGGAAAGGAAATGTTAAATAATACGATGCCTGATTCTGCTATCCAGAGAGTAGTTTTGTAGACAGGAGCAAATGCTCAGAATGGAATCAGACCAGGATGACACATACACTTTTGCAAAAAGGCATCACAGGATCTTCACAAAATTGTCAGGACCAAAATTCAATCCAATATTCCTGTAACAGTACTACCAGTAGCACAGTGCCCCCTAACCACACACCGGAGAAACAGTTTTATACTAAATTACAGGGAATAGTGCCACTAACAGCACTTCAAATAACTGCTTTTCACAACTAATTACATGGGAATGCAAAACCATGAAAGGTTCTTGAATTTAATAACTTCAGCATTGGTCAGAAGGGGAAATTAGAAAGATAAAAAACACCAACTAGTGTCTTACTTGTCTGAGGTCGATGAAAGCTAACTGCAGGGTGTCTCCCTGGAATCCTGGCACAGGCTCAGAACTAGCAAACACTGCAAAAAAAGGTTAAAATATTACATGTAGATTTGTTTTTTGTTTTTTTTTTTTTTTTGATTTAACAGAAAAATCAAGCTCTATGCAATATAAATGCTAGGTAGCATAGTTTCACAGGAATAGTTTAATAACTCACAGTGATTAAAACCAAACAAACCAACAAACAACCTTTCAACAGTTTTTCCAATAATCCTAAAGAATAATATTTTTAGGAGTATTCTTAGAATTTTTTTTTAAATTCTAACCCAGTAGTAATGCTAAGACCACAGAAACCAAGATATTTTTTAGCCTGAGGTGCATGATTACTGAAGAATTTGAAAATAATACCAATTCCATGGCTGTCAATGTATTTTCAGACATCTGCCTTTGTTACAGCAAGCCTTCACCTCCAGCCAAACATCATTAAAGGACAAACACTAAGGTGGGAGTTGGTTTCATGTGTAGAAAACAGGTAGAACACCCTAGATGCCATGGTCAGTGCAGAACTGAAATGCCTGCTCATGCCTTTTAGCCTGCATAAGCAGTAATGAACTTCTGCTCATTGTGAACCCAAAACTGGCTGTCAAAATTGGCAAGCAAAAATATATTCATAATACAAAAAATGGCAACACGGTAAGTGAAAGAAAGTCAACTACTTGTATAAATAAGGAAAAGATCAATAGTTGTTAAACTTAAAAATAAATACACTTTTTGTTGTTATTATCCCAGCCACAAGTTAATAACAAAGATAAACAACCACTGCCTCACATTGTCACTCAGGTTAGATATCTTATTTCAAAAGAACTTGAGAGTATTTTTCTTATGCCCTTCAGGTAGAACTCTCAACAAAACAAAGTAGATACTACAGCAACAGCTTTAGAGAAGCATCATGCAAGGCAGTGAAAGGTATTTTTTCCAAGTTTGAGAAACAGGTCATTCAATGGTAGAGGAAACAAAACATATGTATCCAATTTCCAGACCCAGTGCTAAACTCTACTGCTCTTAATACTAGCATTTAGAAGTCATGAAATCCTTAATATATTTTTTTAAATGGCTAGGTAGAAAACATGGATTATGTTGGAGGTAAAATCCAGAAAACCACTGCTGTCAGCTAACATGATGGTAAAATAATGGCCTCGAACATTTACTTCTGAATGTATGGTTCCAACCTAAAGCAGACTAATGAATTCAGATAGACTATTTCACAAGTCTAAAAGTGACTATATGGAACACAATTTTATACAAAGACTCTTACTTAAATGGTACAAGAAACTACTAGGACCATCTCAGAATACTTAAAAATAGCTAAGTAATAGATGGATCTGGTAGTAGAGTAGCAGCTTTACCAGTAGAAGCAGAATTTATTACTTGTATTACACTAGTGCAAAAGTTATTTTATGAGAGTCATGTAATAGGAGAATGAATTCAACTGCAATACAACTTTATTCTTTATCAACTAAAGAAATAAAAAATAACAATCAAATGCCTTAGGGAGACCACTGTAATGTCACAGACAAGTACTGGTAACATTGGCAAATGCTCACTGATTACTTTAATCAAGTGTGAATTTTAAATTGTATGGTCTTCCTACTTTATAAGTAACACCAACTTTCTAGAGGCATTTTCATGGAATTTTAATTGATGACAAACATGCCTTAAAAAAAAAAAAAAAAAAAAAAAAAAAAAGAAAGCTAAAAATCAGTAGAAAAAACATACCTTTTTTCTCAGTATTTTATAGGGAGAGTTTTCTCATAATAAACTCTTTAAATCAGCAAAGACAAAACAGCTTGTACAATCACCAACCTGCAGAATTACAAAGATGCCTAAGCCTAGGAGCCTTAGGCACCCTACTGAACAACCTAGGCTGAAGGCCTTTGTGTCCTCTGCAGGTATTTCATGGCCACTAGGAACACCCTTTCTTAAAGACAGCAAAGGTGGGCTCTGAGGTCAGCCAAACCCAGAGTTTCAAATGGAACACCACACTCCAGCAGGGAATCCTAAGCAAAGCTCCAAAGCCAACAGATGAGAAGAGATACATGAGCTGTGAGCTATGGCAGCACATTAATAAGGAGGAAATGCATGATGGTCAGAAGGGGTCTTTTCTACACCCCTTAAACCAGAAAGGTAAGGCCCACCAGATCATCTGATCTGATCCTAATTTTCTGTTCATACACAGTACGCTGCCACCAGCCTCCCCCACCAGAATCTCAGCTCTTCCAGCCACTCCACAATTATAGCAGCACTGGGAGAAAGAAGATCAATGGCAAAAAAGGGTTACAGAACTGAAAAGTAAATATAAGTGAAAACTGTGACCTTCAGAAAGTCTTTTCAGCTAGCTTTTGGCACTTTATACTTCGGGTGATATCTTCCTACAGCAGAATACTCTTGCATGCCACAGGGCAAATATTTGCATCTTTTATGTGCTCATCAGGCTATGAGAGTTTGGAATTTATCCAAATGCATTAAATAACACAGAATAATTTTGTTTTTCAACGTAATACCTACTAGCATTGCAGCTGTAGAACAAGTAGTACATAATGCACCAAACCTAACTGTTGTACAAGCTTTGCTCTCTTAAATTACAATTTCATACTATGAATGCATTTACAACATTAGGGACACCCATTATAGCACAAGCATTTATTCTCACATTTGGAACACTCTGACAGGTGACTACAATAGAATTTGTTTCATTATTATAATTTCATGAGTTCAGAGGGCAAAAAGATAATCTACTTATGGTAACAGTCAGACAGTTCCCCCTCCTCCCTCAGCGCAGGGCTTTTAACTTTTGCTAACAGTTTTACAAAGCTAATTAAATATTTTCTACTGCACAGCATATTAGGAAGATATAAGAACAGGATTAACATTCTTAATGTCTTTGTCCTAAGGGCCCTTTTCTAGATAGTAATGAAACACTGTCATATATACATCTTTTAAAATATTCACCCCCTACAATCATTCTAGGCTTAAAAAGGATTTGCAGGGGTAGGGGGCTGGTTGGTTGTTTGGCTTAATGTGCATAAAAACATTCTGGAATTTTATAATATAGGAGAATGAAATGCAAAGGTCACTATTAAACTGCCACTCTTAGGGGCAAACAACTGGCTGTCTGGCAGTTTGAATCAAAAACTCAAATATTTGGGAAAAATTAGTTGAAAATATACATTATATGAATTTGGTATTCACAAGGTTTTTGTTAACATCTTCTCTTCCTCTGCTTTGCTGATACTGTGTATTTAGAACAAGAACAATGTGGTTCCTCAGTATGTACAATCCCAACATACTTCCTTGTAACAGACAGTTTAGAAATATAAAGAAGATAGGATCAAATGAAACAAATATACAAAAACAGCCTGGGAGGTAACACATAAATTATAATGATGAATATAAATGTTGCAAAGATTACTTCAGTCCATTTACTTTTTAATATTTTGCTTTGATCTCATAATTACATTTTGTATACAGGACATATGAGAATTGACATTTATATAAGTAAGTATTAACGGAGATATTAAGATAAAGCCTGTATCTACTAAATGTAATTTAAGACATCTTTAACTGTAAATTGCACTGAATTTCTACACAATTCTAGATTTATTAACAGGTCTCTTAATTTTATTGGCTCAAAATCCCATCTTTTAGACATCATCTGGTTCTGCCTCTCTGTTGGTCTTGGAATTCAGAACCTAATTCTTGACAAATAGTTTTGCTGCTCGGTGGATGAAAAACCTGAGTCCAGACTTTGAATCAAAAGCTAAATGAGGACAGTCTAAGTCCAGTCTCATAGCATTGATTCACAGGCGGGACAGCAAAGCTACAGAAGTATTTTTAAAGGAAGTGCAAAGAATCAGGTGACTATCTCAGCTGCCTGAGCCACTTTGCAGCCCTGTTGGATGCTCCAGCTGTTCAAACAGGCCTGGAGGAGCCTTGCTGAGGGAGCTGCCAGCTGGCCAGGCAGCAGCCCCCAGCGCCAGCAAGGTCTCGCTGCTTCCTGTCCCGGCCGCGCTGCCATATGCCAGCGGCAGATGAAGGATGGCTCCAGCCAGTGAAGTTAACCTGACTGCCCAGATGGCAGAGGAGGCAGGTAAAAAAAGGGGCCTCCAGAGAAGAATATGGTGCCTTTTCAAGGAAATACAGGATCTGGGTTCCTCAGCTTCTGGCATGCCCACCTGGAGACCACTTTTGTGTGTGCTCAGTAGAGAACACTTTGGTCAGGAAGTCACTTGGTCTTGGATACTGCTGCTCTCCACACAGTGGGGGAAAGGAGGGACTGCCAGGAAGCCATACAGATGACTGATCAGGAGAACACAGAGCACCCAGCTTTGCACTAACTGTCCACTAAGCCTTGCTTGCTTATAGGCAAGACCCTTCCACCCTTTCACATGTGGGTGAAGATGGATGCCCACTCACCTATATTTCGTTCTGTTAACTAATCCTGCCTCACAATTCATCTATGTTAAAACACATAAATAAAAAAAAAACCATTTAGCTCTTCCAACAATTACAACTTCAGACAAATTCAAATTCCTTAATAAGAAGCTGATGTAAGCTAAGTAGATCTGGATGGTGTCTCTGAAAAGCTTATTTTTTATTATGCACCCTTTTCTTCCTGTAAAGTGAAATACTGTAACCCACATTTGATTTTCATCTTCAAGAAATAGCAAACACCCCCTTCCCTACCCATTTCCTTTCTTGGGGAAGCAAAACGTAATATTCAAGCAAAAGACTACTCTTTGGATTTTATTCAATGGGACTTAGTATGTTCTATTTTCTGAACAGCGCTTCAGGAATCTCAATCATCCCAGTGAAAATAACCACTGAGAAAGAATGGTACAAAATACAGGGGTAAAACACTGCTCTAGGTTATAAAATTTGCAGAGGAAATAGAGAAATACTTTAATTAGAACAGGACAAACTGAAATCTTTTTGGAATGTTTGGAAGGAAACAAAAAACATGCTAGAAGAAGAGTGAGATGATGAAGACATTTTATTCTGAGAAGAGCACTTACTGACTTTAACGGATTGCTGGATTGTTGTTTGGACTGTTGATTGTTTTTAAATAGAAAAGGAAAAAACGAACAAATTATCACATTTAGATCTCTCCAGCTCATATTAGAAAGAATAAAATGATAATGTTAAAGATCAGAAAAAACATCTACATTATTGGCAAGGCTTTTTAAAAGTTTGCCTTCAGATATTAATAATTTTCTACATGCCATCTAAATTCTTAGTTCAAAATTCATCTGACTATACCCCATTGTAAGTAAAATGTCAAACCCATTAATACAATACAGTAGAAAACTCCCAACAGTTGTGAATTATTCGCACACTCTAAGCACTAATTGAAATGTCACTGTCGTATCCATTAATCCCAAAGCATCAAAGAATAAAGCTGGGGGAGGGTGATGAGCAAGAACATAAATCACAGGCATCACAGTGAGGCCTGGAATGTGCCTGTGATGGACCTTATGAATGAAACCACATCAGCAAAGCAGTCTGAGTAAAATCTTGTGTCACTCCTTTATTCCACAGACTGCAAAATGTGGTTTGTTGCAACACACTATTCTGACAAGCTTCCATAATTGTATTTAAACAACTCAAATTATTTCTGTGCAAAACCATTTTTTCTTCTAACAAGCTTTAAAAGCTTTTCACATGGGAAGAAATGAAGTTCATTCTATTAACACTTGTACAGCCCATGTTAGAAATTACACCGTGGTGGAAGAATGTATTTTTCAGTTTTTAAGTTACTAGCTTCCTGAAACTTTCTTATTTTGGCTGAAGTTTTGGTATGTCCTGTCCATGCCATATACTCAGAATAACAGCTATGTACAAAAAACCATGCAATCTTACAATTATATTACTTTTTTAATTTTAAAATAATGAAATGTTATCATTTTAGACTAAAAAAAACTCTACTAAGATTTCTTCATTGATTAAAGTTTCTGCTGTGCATCAACCAAAGATGGCAGACAGAATGGTAATAGAAATTACCATTATTTAATCAGGGCACATATCAGCCTTTGCCTGAGAAGAAAAAGGTCTGAAAACAACCCAAAGAGCAGATGACAGCTGGAAACAGTGGAACTTCTCCCTTCTTTGCTGTGAATATACTGTTCATACTGTGAAAGTCACCTGCAAGACATGCATTTTATCCTCTGTAGTGCTAGAAATCCCAGAGTGAAACAGGGCATGGTCATCTACAGAGAGTAGTGAAGTACTGCACTGTTCACAGCTGATATTTTAAATATGAGAAACAGAATAATACTGTAATGGACAAGTTTTCTTCACTGTTACACCATTTGATCAGAAGGCACATGATGGTTCAGTGCTAGCATTAATTCAGCTTGTTAAGGTGAATGATTATGATGTCAGTATTATGAATACTGTATAATTTCTCTTTTAACAACTGGTATCTTTTTTACATCTAGGAAACTACACAAATGCACAAACACATTCCTATGTACCTACCTGAAAAGTACACTAATAAATCTGCAACATCAAGCATACTAAAAGTAAGAAAAGTCAAACGATGATCTGTTTGTTAACTCGTACAATCATGGAATTGTAATGTCACAATCACAAATACTCTATCAATTTGACCCTGATAGTCCTGTTAGAAGGAAGGCCTTAAGGTTGGACAGTGAGGGACTGTCAGAAAGATGCCTGCTCTACCTGTTACTGAGTTCAGCTGGAATGTAACAAATAAGGCAGGAGAAGGAAAGACAAGTATATGGTTAAAATGTCAAAAATGCCCCTAAGTCTGTCCCATAAGAACCTTTTGTGATGCTAACCAAATTGCTTGAAATTAAATTTTCAGTTTCCCATAGGTGGCCTCTAATGGAGTAGTCACCAATTTTTTTAATGTATCCAAACTAAAAGCCTCGGGATATGACTTGCATAACTGCCCCATTTTACAGCTGTCACCAAAATCATTGAGATCTATGCTTCAAATACATAACAGGAAAGATACATTGGGGAAAAAAAAAAACCACAAAAAAACCCCAAAAAAACAAAAAAAAAACCAAAAAAACCCCCCAAAAAAAAAAAAAAAAAAAGGAAAAAAAAATTGGGGAAAAAAAAAAACACAAAAAAAACCCAAAAAAACCCCCCAAAAAAAAAAAAAAAACCAACAAAAAAACCCCCAAAAAACAGAGCAGAAGAATCTGAAAATACACATAAAAAAAAAAAAAAAAAAAAAAAAAAAAAAAAAGAGCAGAAGAATCTGAAAATACACATAAAAAAAATCTAGTGAGCCTTTCCACTGTATCTCAGTCATCCAGTATACAACCAGTCCTAACACCTCTTCAAGGAACTTCCTTCCTACAGATTAACAGCTCACCCTGAGCAAGGAGCTCCATGCAAAACACAAAGTAATTAATCCCGCCTTCAGCAGCGATTCTAGGAGTGAGGAAACCCTACATAACAGCACATTTAAATATCTGTATCATGATAGATGAACTCAAGAGGAAACATTAGAATTTCATAGACATTTGACTTTTTTTCCTTAACCATTAAAACTTAATATTTATGTAGTAGTTTTGGGCAATTTTGTACTAAACTAAATCTTTACTGGATATAGTGATTACGATCCCATTAGGACTAACAACAATGTATGTTTTAATTCAGATATTTTAGTTAAAAGAAAAGTTTCATTAAAAAATTTCCCAGGAATGCCAACATACTTTACAAGAAGATACTGTAATATTACCTTCAATAAAAGACAAAGTTTTAGTAGATTATGGAAAAGGATACTACACAGCTTACACTGAATAACTTTTTTCAATGTTAAGACAAATACAGATGGGAATATATACTTACATTCACACTGTATCACATCTAAATTAAACTGCTGAATTGCTCCCATGCTTATTTGTTTTAATTCACTGTCCAGTAGCATCTGCATTAGGGACATTGAAAGATGCTGGCAGGCTGACATGCAAGCTGTCTGGGCCACTTTTCCCTAGTAGGAAAAACAACAAGTTTTACAACAGAAACAAATGATACATCACTAAAGAACTGCTCATCTGATTTGATTTTAATATACATTCTAAGTCTTAATGATACAAAACTTAGATTAGAAGGAGAGAGATCACACTTCCTGTTATTTCTTTGACCTATTAGATTTGTTTCTATTAGCTCAAACAGACAACTAGATTAAATAGATGTTAAAGCAATTATTGATATTTCTTCCAGCAATCCAACAGTCTTCATGAATACACGGACATTTCCAAAACAATGACAATTAAAGTTGCTGAAGCATATGAATAGCTTTGTGGATTTATTTAAATATTTTTAACCCAAACAGAATGAAAGCAAGAATGTAATGAAATTCAACATGCAGCATATTTTTAACAATAGCAAATTAAATAAACCCCCCAACTTTAATGATTGCAATTGGTTGGGGCATTTCTTGTAAGAGCTTTTGGTAATTGTTGGTAGTTTAACTGCTCAGATTCCATCTCAAAGTTTGCTGCTAAAATATTTTAAAAATTTGTGCTTCTCCATCATCTCAGGTGCTTAATAAATCAGTGCTGTCAGTGATCAACTACTTACAAAATCAAATGTAGCCCTCTGCTGTACAAAATAGAAATAATTTCCCAATCACAGTCTAGCTGGCAATATTGCTCTCCCCATCATCTACATGTAATTGAGACAATTTTCTCAACATGAGATCAAAAAACAAAACACAAAGTCAGACATTAACCTGAATAAATTATTTAGAATTTAGTACATAAAAATTTAAAGATAACAAAATTCCACCTTCAAGTTAAAAAAAACAGTTGAGACCAGATACCAAACCAGATGGCATTATTCTATTCACAGCACTGCCATCTCTTAAAACAGAGTGATCTTGGGTGTCAAATGCAACTCTATGAATCTCTAGTTTAATGTACTGAAACCACTCTTTTCAACTGATGTGTGCATTACAACGATATTGAAACAAAGGTAACAACACATTTACACAAAGAAATCATAATAACGGAGTAACTGGAGCACACAGCACTACTGTTTTACTTCTATCCATTAGTACAGTGATGTCACCTGTTTCTCTAAAGTAATGGTTCCCCAGCTGTTTTCTGCAAAATCAGGTTGATCCTGTTGACTCCCAGAAACACATATAAATAATGAACAATTATAATGGACAGGTCACTGTTCCAAAAAGTTTGGAAAGTTCTGCTCCAGCATCCGAAGAGCCAGATCTTGTCCTTAATGTGTCAACTTGCTAAGACGATTGAATTTTCATGTGCAGAAAATTTTCATAACAGAAAGCAAATTTGGCCCCAAATATTTCACGCTTTAAAAATCCATTATTTGTTAAAATGAAATTAAAGTATAGCGAATACAACAGAAAGCCTTCAACCCTCCTCACATTCAAACTGAAACATTAAATGGCTGTTGCTAATTCTGTTCTAGCATTAGGACACCTTGAACTGTAAGGAGCTTTTTATCTAAAATGACATGTCAGTTTCTTAATTGAAAATCTCAGAAAAGCAAATAACATATTTGAGGAAAATAGATGAACTGACAACAAAGAATGTAGGAAACAATACAAGAACAGCATGCTTAAAAGTCTCCCAAACCCAACAGCAATTATACTGGGAGACATGCAGCTCTATTCCCCAAGCAGAACAATATCAATATGAATGGGGGGGGGAAAGAAGAAAAAAAGAATATACAAGAAGAAAGGAAACAGAGAGGTGAGAAGGGGACTAAATGGGCCACAGTTCATGTAATTACAGTGTAGTGCATTTGAAATACTTAATGGAAATGTCATTTTGATTTAATGGAACAACTAGTGCATCTTTGTTTAATGTACTGCTCCATCAAATCAGCTCCATGTCCTATTTATGCTGCCACTATAATGTAATAGAAGTTCAACCAGATTAATAGGTTGTCATGAAAAATTTTAACATTCAGTTTATTTCATACGGAAACAATGCGTACTCCTCTGTTATCTTAAATAAATGACAGAATTTTATATTTCTAAAAAGCATGTGTAGTTAATTGTTATATTCTGGCAAATATCAATAGTACTGGAGCACAAGACAATGGTTACAATACAGAAATGACACAGCTAAAGCCACTTGGACTTTAAATAACTATCAATACATGTACATTTCATGTTGGTTTTGAAGTTTCATAAAATGGAAATATCCTAACATATAAAGTATTTCCAACTATGTAACTTGAACTACAGGCTTATTGTTCAAATGACACATCAACAAAACTACAAGTTTACTATATACAGTAGATACTTACTAAAAATCATTTCATATTCTCAAATTTAGAGAAAAAATAAAGCTACATATATTTATCAAAATGCTGAATTTTAACTAAGAGAAATGTGAACTGTATTATGTTATCCTCTTCAAAATTCAGTGCTTCCCAGTTCAAATTACACTGGACGTATGATACCCAGAAAATAATAAAATTAACATTTGTGTTTGAAAAATAGGATCTAGTTTAAAATTCATTTCCAAATTTCCAACATTCCTTGCCAATTTTTCATAAAGCATTTTGAAGAGGAAATGTAAGGATTTCTGAACATAGCAATAACATTTATTTTTCAGGATTGACCCAATATCAGTTAATTTTAAAACAGTCTTGATGTTTGGTTTTTTTTGCTTTTTTAGATTACTATTATTATTTAAGGGGGTGGGGGTGGCCATGGTTATCTAGCAATTAAATACCTATATTCAACAGCATGCAGAGATTCAGCAGGCTTCTCACATTTGCCCCAGTTGCCTCCCATTTGGAGACACTACTATTGTCTCCGCTGTGTCTATGCTAATTGCTCCTATCTACAAAACCTATTCTTCCACTCAATCAGTGTAAAGTTTAGGAAACAAGGACCCTATTCTATACTCAAAAACACCTGCTAACAGTGTTAAAGGCAACTGTTTTTTCACCCAGCCTCCACATTTTGCTGAAATACAAGTTTGTAAAAAGAGAAAACCCTTAGACAAACTTCTTATATTTCAAAGGAGCTTGTAAAGAGAATCTGCTGACATATTAAATCCTTTTTTATAGGACCCAAAAGCTTTTCTCCTAAGAACAATTGTAGTAAAGAGACATTTGGCTCCTAGGAAATTCCCAAAGGGTCAGCCATATGCATCCTTCCACGGCACCTTCGCGGTGCTGCTTTCTAAAGCCCATGCTAGCTGTCTCAAAAGCAGCTTTCATCATTCACTATGGTGTCAGTCAATATGATTTATGGACTGCATTCAACAAAGTCAAAGCATATAGAATGAGAAATATGACTACAATCTGCTAATTTGTTTTGTATTGAGCCACTTAGGAGTCAAAGACCTGATGTCAGGCTGAGACCAGCAACACAATTAACCAGCCAGTGACAGATTCATCCATCCTCCCTGCCAGGCTGTGCCAATCAAAGACAGCATGAAGCAGCAGTTGGAGAAGTCAGTAAGAAAACCCATTCTCTAAGTAGCCTGTGGAGGCTGTTGATTGACAGTTTTTGAATATAGCTGCAGAAAACCACCACCCCTTCACCCTCACTGCAAGCTGTGAAATTAGGCTTTTGCTGCCAATCACAGAAACAATAAAATAACACAAACTGCCATCCTCAGCATAAAAAGAAAATAAAAAACTTAGCCATTAATTCTAAGAATGTTATTCTTTCTGAAAATGCAAATAAATTAAACATACAAATCTTGTAAGGTTAAAAACCCCAACTTTTGAACTATTGGTAGAATACAAGTATACTAAAAACATGAATGGAATTTTTAAGAATCAATTTTTACTTCCAGTCTCTGCCCCGAATGCTACCGAAACAATTAAAAATACCCAACAGAAACTAATTTGCAACTGTCTCTTTTCAACAGCCCCTGTTTTCCAACTTTGTATTGACAGAGCACACATCTAGAATAAAAATTCAGCTAATTCTAAACTTAGATTAAAACCAATTACACATAGACTCACAAAATTTCAAGTTAACTCATCTGGTAATACAAGGAAACATTTTTCCCTAACTCTTCAAAATAAAACAAAAAAGGGTGGTTCCTTAACAACAAATTTGATCATCCAATTTATGCTTTCATGAGATCAATGGCTGTATCATGAAACTTTAAATAGCTTTTTGATTCAAATCATCTAATGGCACTATAAACTGCAAGGCTAACTTAAAATGGGACATAAACATAATCCCAAAAGACGAAATTCTTGTGAATTCAGAAAACAGAACCATTAAAAACGGCATGACTTTCCAATTATAGCCTTCCCAAAGCCACACAGCTTCTGTGTTCTACATTGCTGAAATTCTGCCAGCCCTCGATCATGAAATAACCAGCAGCCTGAGACCTATGCAATACTAACAGGAAACATTTCTACACAAAATACACGGCTCATGACACCTATTAGCTTGACAGTTCACCAGCATGCTGAGTATTCAGATGATGAAAGTGTTGATTGGAATGAACCACCACTGTCATCTAGTCCAACCTTCTACCTGGAGCACTGTTGCCAATACAACTTCAGGTCCATAGACCTTTTTTCCTCTGGACCCTTCAAAGTAACAGGGGATGGGAATTCAGCAGCCTCCTTGTGCAATCTCCTTCAAAACTGCACTACTCTCTTTAAGCACACCTTCCACACCTATCAAATCTCCACCTCCCAAGCTTCAACCTGTGACCACAGCTATGTCTCAATTTGTCAGTCCAACCAAGAAGTTTGGCTCCACCAATTTTGTATTTGTTCTTCAAGAAGTTGTAGGCTGCCAGTGGATCTCTCTTCAGCCTTCTCTTTAACAGACTAAATACTCCACCTCCCTACACCTCAACCAGGCTCTGAACAACTTGGGAGCCCACTGCTAGTTTCATTCTCCAGGTTTTAATGATTTAGTAATATTAACCTCATCACTTTTATTATCATGACAATGTTTATGCCATATGAAAAAAATTTACAACATGAAAATAACCAGGGAATAGGAGAATTCTTAAATGCAATTCATCAGCTTCTTAAAAATAATTGAAAAAGCAAATAAAGAACACCAGTACACACATTCCCTTGGCCCCAGACAAATGCAGCAGAGGAATGATGGAACTTTCACTGATTCTTTATTCAGCTATATCACTCTATCCTAATTCTGTATGCATGTCTTATAGCTGTATTTTGATACCTGACCTCTCTTTCAAGAGGTCTCAGTCTCTAAATTACCTTATTTGGGATGCAAGGCACACCCCATCAACCTTCTGCAAGGTTTTTAGGACTCCTGCTGTCTGTCCCAGTGTATGAAAGCCCAATGTTAGTCATTAACCTGATCCCTGCATGCATCCACACAAGGTACACAGCAAGTTATCAGCAAAACATAAAGGGTATTTTTATTAAATGATTAAAAATTGAAGCAATAAGCCTGCAGGCAGTTCATAGTTTTTCTGTTCACATGCTTTTTCTTCATCTTGCATCTACTTACCGACATAGCTGCATGGTCATTGTTGTTATGCTGAGAAGGAAACCAGTAAGGCAGTCAAAACAAAAAAATTAAGATGTACTGTCAACTTCAAAAAAAAAAAAGAATAAAAAATTGGTAGCAATAAAAGATAAGAAAAAGTGTACAAAAAGAACAATTATAGCTACATAATAGTGGTTTTTTAGACCTCTGAACTTATATAGTATTTTGTTGAAGTGTAACAAAGAGATTACAACTTAAATAATACTAATTTGGCAATAATATTTTTTCTGTAATAAGGAACTATATGCCAAAATATCAAAGTCATAAACTTCAAAGTGTCTGTTGAAATGCCTTTCCAGAACTTTTCATTACAAGAAAGAATACACTTCAAAAGTCTTAGGTTAAAAAAAAAAAAAAGCCATGTTTACCATTACGGCTTACAGAGGCTATCTGTATGTTATTAACATATTTTGTTCAAGCAAGATTTAAAATGGCTCAGCATAGTAAGAATCTAAATATAACATGACCCATTAATAAATTTTAACATTAAACTTATAGCTATATAACGGTAGGGTCGAAGAAAGCTGTTTTCTTTTCCAATATTGCTTCTTAAGTGCAGCAAACAAACACAGAGGAGAAAACTAACATGCAAAACTTCAGAGGGAAAAAAAGTTTTGGAGACACAAGACAATTCCAGTGATTCAACAGAGACATCAGACCCCAACTACCTTATGTCACTTTGTGTGCAGATTCAGTACAGTTCATGATCTACCTGATTCAGAGTTCTAATATTCCAATGAAAATAATACAAATTGCAAAAATATAAGATATACAACATAAGATGTATTTTTGAAAAGTTTTGTCTACATGGCCACAGAAATACTTTAGTACAGCCCCACATAGAAGCACAAAGAGAGACACATCCCTGTGCATTTACACAGATTATACACACAGCGAAAATAAAACAAGATTCTAATGAGAGGAACCCACTGACTGCAACAACAACAACAAAAAAAAAAGTTAAAGAACGTATTATAACACTTCTACAGGCAGACTAGTGCTTGAAACAATACCAAAGAGGAAGTCAGTGACCCTGGAGTGTGACAACAAAGAACTGCTGTGGCCAGCTAGGGTCCCTAGCCCTAGCCCAATACCCTCTAACAGAATTAGGTATGTAAAGGTAGAAGACAAGATACCTCTCTACTCGTTCCTCTCTTTTCTTTACTAGAATTATGGCCAGTATGCTAGGTATTTGTTCTTTGACTGCTAATTACAGAAAAAATTCTGATCAACTATTTTGAGCAGTGGAATGTTTCTGCCAGCCATACAAAAATTATTATGGAAATGACACTGTGACATTATTGGGAGAATTCATTAATGAAAATTAATTCTAAAACTATTCCAAACCTTAATTACAGCATGTGAAAAATCTAGCTCAGTTTATCACTCCAAAGCACTAATTATTTCAGCGAGTTATAGAACCTGGTTCTGGGCTAATCTTGGAAAATACTTTTACTATAAATTTCTCTTAATGGAAATAACTTACTAGTACAAATCTAACTAGACTCCCCATAGTGTGCGCACATTTTCATGTAAACTCCACAGCTCACACACAACATTTACAGGACTGTATGTTTCTACCACTGGCCAAGATAGAACAGGGAACGAGATGCAGGATAAGTAAAAAATGACAAGAAACCTCTTGCCACAGCAGACTACTTGTCCATACAGTTCTACATCCTGCCTGTTACCTGAGCAGTCTGAAATTACAGAATAACCTCTCTACAGAAACTAGCTTTCTCCAAACGCTGACTTGTACCCCCAGGCACATAATTCTATGCCTTCCACACTTCTTAAGTCCTAATGCCACAGCTGCTTCTTTGCATTCCTCTTAACACATTACTTCATTTTGTCTGTGGCTTATTTCTGAACAGCCATTTAACAACACACATTCCTGACAGACTTCTGCACATCCTGCTCTACAAATTTCCCATCCCTTAACTGCCACATGCATATGGCCACTGAGGAGCAGTGCCATTTGTTCACACTGCTTTGTATACCAAGTTACAATGAATTACACTATCTAACAAACTTTCTATTCTTTATCAAAAAACGCTCCACTGATCTGGCACAGAAGCACATGCCTCACATGACACATTCACATCAGTATCACATGATACAGTTGGAGTGGCCTTTGTCTTTGAGTCAGTTAAAAGAACAGGAGACAGAAGAATCACAGCCTCTGTGTAGTATCTGGAAGACAAGATCAGCCTGCTATGCCAGCAAATTCAACATCATAAAGAAATTCTTTTCTTTCAGTCTGAAGCCTCAAAACATTCTATGCATTGAGGACTTATTCTTTATAAGCATTGCAGGTGGGCAAAGCACTCAGACATCAGTGTGACTGTAACAACCAAGGACAAGCTGATAAAAAGCAGATGTAGCTTGAATTACTTACTGAAGTTACTCCAGAACTAGAAAGCAACAAACCATTATGATGGTAAGTCAAACTAGAAATAGTCTTTTTTATCCGAAAGCAAGGGGAAATCAGACCACAGAACGTAACAATTCATACATAAGACAGGTTAAACAGTACCCCTTTTCCTGGGACAAAATAACACAGGATATTTGAATATGAACAAGGAAGCTCTGCTAACTAGAATCAAATAACTTTTTATGATGAAAAATATTTAGCTAAAAACCTTGGAGAACACAAGAGCTCCACAATCTTATGCACAAATGTAGGATTTACACCAATTCTGCATTTTTTGAACCAATGCATGTGCACAAAAAACCAACATGGTACACCAAAAAGTCTCTAGAAAACTGTATGAGTTCTTACACTATTTGTAAATTAGTTGCTGGTAACAATATTTAGACTGGTAATTGAAAGCATTTTCTAAGTATTCTGGATGGGTAAGCTACACCAACATACTGATATACATTTGACAATATTTCTGTGCTGAGAAAAACTTAAAAATACATCTGTCACCACGTGCACAAATAAAAATCCAGAACCTTTTGTTCAAACCTTACTGTTTTAAAATAAAATTATGACCAAATAGTTTGAAATTAAACTTAATTTTGAACACTTACAGGTAAATGAGTAAAAACTTGAAACGTGCTTCTTAAAAAGTTGATTAGGTCCATTAAGTATCCACTGGCTCTTCCATCTGACTCAGACATTGTCCAATCATAATCAGCAATCTGAATAAATTCATCTATTTTTTGGTTAAGTTTTGTATATATTTCTCCTTCTGCAGCATGTCTTGCATCCTGAAAAAAAAAAAAAGTGTGCAATTCTTGCCAGAATTATAAAATATTATTAAATGCAGATAAAATTATATCCATCAACAAAACTGCAGTCTTGTATTTTTCTTATATTAAAAAATATTTCATTGAATTTGGTACTTTAATGTACTTTAAAAACCACCTTAAATTCTGCCTTACAAATTTATCAACCCTGACACAAAGTTGATTTTTCTTTTAAAAAGAAAATAATAAAAGAACCTAATAATTTTGTCTTTTATGGACAGAGGTGAAGCAATCATATGATTTTTATGCAATTACTGTCTTTAAGCTGCACATATGAAGAATATTCATAATTTTTCATCCTCCTTTAAATATCCTGATCATCACATACCGTGATGCAGAGCACTCCTCTACTTGCTCTTACTTTTGTTCTGCCACACTCTGGATTGTACTTTTTGGAACAGCAAAGTCCTGCATTTACTGTGAGCTGAGTTTACCACATTGTCCCTGCCTCATTTGTACAGGGGACATCCTCAGAAATCCAGCGGGATCTAGGAGCAGGTGCTTGGGTGTGTGCTGCTGGAAAGTTGAGCTTTTGCCAGCCTGGAGTTTGAAGATATTGAGATCTTTCTAATTTGGGCTTGACATAAAATTATCTTAACTGATATGGAGAAATAATTCAAGTAAGACATCTGATTTAAACCAAATGGATCAGTTGTTTAAGGTTTTTAGAGAGTAAAAATAGCCTGGATACACTGAAGTAATAAAAAAGCAGATGAAACTCCCATCACTACTTTCCTCTAGAAGAAAGCAATCCAAAAAACATGGCATTTGAGAAAAGCATAAATAAGAACTGCAAAAAGAAAAAAAATAAAAATATTCACATTTATCTGTGCTTTAAGGTGTCCTCACATTGAGTGTGCCAAATTTAGTCTTCAATCAGCCCTAGGCTGAAAGGCACTCTAGGAGTAAGCAAGAAAGTATGTGGTCCTGCCATAAATAAGTATCAAAGTATGATTCCCTAAAAATAGCATTTTTACTGTCAAACCAACTTGAGAAAGGCTCCACTGAACAGCTCTCCAAATCCAACATGCAAGAATCAGGCAACCTGTCATCATGTCAAAGGAGTATGTGGATATCCACAATTTTGTAGATGGCAATGACTAAGAAAGTTTCAATTAAATTCAAGTCTACATATAAAGTTTCTAATTAACAATGAAACCTCAGTCACAACAATTTATAATGATGGGACTTGCAAATGTATCTGCCTAGGCTTAGAGAAAAATGTCTTAAATTTTTTTTGCTTTGTTTTTAATCCAAGTCATTCATGGAGTGGTTGTATTACCTTTGACAATTAAAATTATTTTCTGGCAATGGCAAGACTAGTCCTTCTGGTTTTGTCTTGCATTAAAAAAATACTGTGTAGATGTAAAAGCTCATCTCATGGAATGTAAACGTGACCAATGCTGCTAATAAAAGGAGATTTTGGACCACTCTGAAAGAATGGAGGTGACACAATTTGCCACTAGGAGATGAATTTAATAACAGTTGAACATACCAAACTCTGTGAGGGCCCAGCTGGGGAACTGTGAGCAGTTTTTCATTACAATAGAAAGGGAAAAAAAGAGGGATTAAGAAGAAATTAACAAGAAAAGAATTTTCCACTATAATTGGAGAACGTTGTGCTAACAAGTTTTCCAGGCAAGTAGACAGGAGAGAAGCCACACACACAAAAAGCCCTTCTGTTTGTCAGCATTTATCCCGCATTTTTCCGAAATGCAAACTTGCTAAGAACAGACAGTATTGAATCCCTCCAACAGAACTTAGTTTGTAGGAGTATTAAACATAACTGCTAAACAGCATAAGCAATCTACAAAAAATATAATGCAACTTGCAAATGCACTTATTAACAAATTTTAAGGATAAAGAGTATCTCACCTCTTACTGAAATCAAAGACTATGGCTGTGTTAAGTGGTTTTGAATGCATGTTTGATTGGTAAAAAGATAATGAATTGCCCTTAGAGGAAAATAGCTACAGATACACAAATTCCAAGACACACATGCACTACTGGTACACAGCAAGCACACTAGGCACCCTAGACCAAAATCAGTAAAACTGCTGGAAGGGCAATGGTAACCAAAAACAGTTGCCAGGCCACAACCTTTCTGTCCTGCCTTATGCACTACTCCTTAGCAAAACAAGCAACAGCTAATGGGAGAATTGTTAGCTATCAACTGGAAATATGAAGTGTCTTGCAATTATCCCACCTCACCCACCTTTTAACATCTATGCCAGAGGGTATATTACAGTAGGATAGGCTACATATTGCAACAAGAGATAAAACGAATTGCAGAAAAGAGAACTCTCTTAATAGGATTAATTCTCTTTATCCCATACATACAAGAAATCATTCTCCTTTGTTTCAGTTTGAACACCAAACACCTAACACCAAATACCTAAAGTTCAAGTTGCAGATGCTGTAGAATCCCTGATGACTTTTACTTTTGTTTTGTGGTTTAAATTTCAAAAAAATCCTAGAATAATTTTAGTTCGAGTGCTAGTTGCTAATACTTCTTTTCTACTAATACTTACACCCTTTGAAAATACATCACAAAATAATTCTATTGTAGAATAAAAGATAGACACAAACATTTCAGATTAAGGTAGCTGTTTTGCTTGATTCCATTCAGAAAAAGGGAGAAGTTACACAAACTGGAACTTGATCTAGTAAAAGCTTCTGGTGAAGTACTGCCATTTTACAACTTAATAAAAAATGCACTTGAAAGATAATATTGAGGTTTCTCACACACTGACATATTCCAAATCATACTAATAACACAAAAATCCACTGTTCATCTACTCAGTGTTACAACTGAATGCTTAAGAGTTCAGAATTATTTTAGAGCCAACGATGAGAAGACAAGCAGCTTTGCTCTCACCCTTCGTGTTTTAAAATCCTTCATTTACGTAACTTTTCAGACATAGTCATATAATGGATGAGATATACCATACCTTAAATGTAGAAAGTCCATAAAGTCTTGCAGTGTGAACAGTCAATTGTGAAATATTTGTAATGTTAGATATAAAATCCTCAAGGTATTTACAGGCTTGCTCCAAGTGTGTTGTGTTTATGATGATTTGAACAAGCTACAAGAGACAAAACATTCTTGTAAAAATCTTTTTATATCACCCATTGTCATTTAATTTTGTAGATGGTTACTTCTTCCAGGAACAATGCTACTAGAAATTAATTTCAATATTTCAGGTTACCACCTATTTCCTGTTAGTTTTCACATTTGCTTTCAAATACCACTAAGGAGTAATAATGTAGCTTAAATACAAATTACGCCATTTCAAAAACAAATATTTGAGACACCTACCTAATGAAATAAATCCAGCTGATATTTTAGAATTAAAAAAGGGAAAAGAAAGGAAAATATATTGCTGAAATAAAAAATAAAATGGCACTAATTTGTGCCATTTGATTTTTTTTTAAATTTACTGCTCTTAAAAAGTCACAACACTGTCTGCAGAATGATGCATTCAAGAATATCTTATATTCCATTCCACTTTATTTTTTATAGAAAGAAACTCAACATTAGTGGTACTAACTGCTAGACAGAACACACAAATCATGCTCTGCATGTAAACAAAAGTGTAACTGTCTTTGGCTTATTTCCTGCAACTCTGTCTATCATAAAAACCACAAAACTCTTTCACTCTTTCATGTCTCTCTCAAAAGGCATCCCTGGTCCCAGCTAGACCCAAGACTGTATTGTTCTTATGTATGTAACAGATATTGATGCTCTTTAAACTTATTTTCATTTTTAATTGTTAAACAAACACTACTTGATTTGCTCATACTGTGGTATCAATTTCTGTGTATCTACATTTACAAAAATAGTTTTAGCATGGATTGTTTTAAAACCCATAGTTCTGAATATGTGTTTCAACACTTACCTCTGTTAAACCTATATGAGGTTTTTTAATTAGGTTCTGTAAACAACTACTTAGAGTTCTTGTAAGCAGCAAATTTGTAGATTTTCTGAGCATATCGTCTATTTCTGTTGAACTGGAAAAAAAAAGTTTCTTTTTATAATTATGCTGTACTTAGGAATACTTCAACAACAACACTTAATAATTTTAATTTCTTCCTGTTAGGAGAACTTTCAACACTAAGAATTCTCTATGTGCATTTAAATTCCGATTGCTCCAAGTTTTCTGTGGTCTAGCAGGTAAAACACTCTTTCACCTACCAAATTATCCATTAACTGCATTTCAACACTGAAGCAAAATCTGTTATTTTTAGATTTTGGACATGTTTATTGACACAGATGTTAGTAAAGAGTAATTTGTGGGTTTTAATGAGTTACTAAGGAGGTCAACATGTGCTCATTAGTACGTGTAAATTATAAACAGTATCAATTAAGAATGTGTGAAAGGGAGTAATTTACATCTTGAACAGTGCAGAAGTGGGTGACAAGGCCACAAATACCTTCCAGATTTCAGATCTCTGAATTCTATTTTATCCAATTAAAACTAAGCTTTTGAAGGCCAAGAGAGGAAAGGAAATGGTGAATTGTGATGTTTTCCATCAGAAAAAGGTGGCATAGGAGAGGGAATGAAAATGCAGAGAGCACGTTTTGTTGCAGGAGAAATCATTGCTAAGGAAACTCAAAGCACTGAGTAATGAAACAATAAGAAGTAATCACGGATGCTAAACAATTACTTCTGAAATGGTCAGTATCAAAGTATTCTTCTCAATCTACACATGTTTTATTAAATAAATAAATTCTCCAGATAATTCAAATCAGTCAATACTGTTTAAAGAACCCTAGCAGCGTTTTAAACTGTTTACCCCATCAAGCTACGCTCACCAATGCACATTATACAGTATATACATATCCACATATGGATAAATACATGCTACAGCATTGGGAATCATAGATTAAACAGACATGAAGAATTACATATGCGAATTACGAAACAAGCACAGCAAACAAGCACACAAGAAAGTGTACCTTCATTTTAGTATATATATTTTTAGGTCACCTGAAAGTTACAAGCTACTTTACAGCCACATTCCTGACAGTTCAAGCTTACCTGCGGTGAAGTGACTCTGAAAACTTAAGGCTTGCATAAATAAATTCCTTCACTTGCATATAAATTTGAGGCACTGACTGAGACATCGGAAGCTTCTTTGGAAAGGATTGCTGAGGAAATAAAAGATCATACTGATTCCAACAAGAACTTGGTACTAAACACAATAACTAGAAAGCCACTTAACATTATCAACATTTTAATCTATCTAAACCTTTTCTTATTTCCATCAAATACAAAGCTGCACATGTTGAGATGTGCTCTTTGAAGAGCACATCTGTTTGAAGAGCTTATAAGCAGAATAGAATTTTATCACTTATTTAAATTACAATAAAGTTTGGAGATTTTATGTAATTCAAGATGCCCCGGCAGAAAGCAATTTACAAACATACATTAAAAAACAGGTCTCAAACTGCTTTTAATCTGAATGAATAATATAGATGTAAGTGGGATAAGAGGTTCCAAAATACAAACTTTTTTTTCCCAAATGAAACAGTGCAAAAAAAAAAAGTTTGATAATTTCAGTGCTTCTGGGATTTTCCAAGTACCTTGAGAATGCTTAGACTATGTTTTAAGGTTCACAAAACCAAGGCAGTTTGAATTATTTTCAGAAATTTGGATTAACATATAGGAAATAGTAGTAAGTTTATAATAATAACATCATGCTTCTTACTTCAATTTTAAGCTGATACTGTATTTGAGAGAAAAAAGTGAATAAATTCTATTAAATCTACACAGCCTAAATAGGTATTTCTGCACTGAACACAATTTTTGCAAAAAATTATTTTTCTGTTTATGACTAATGCATGAGAAAAATAATCAATAACTGGTATCATCCATGAACAATTCAATTTCTCTTTAGGAAAAAAGCATCCATCAACAACAGCGAAAGCTTTGTATACATATATGTATAGCAGATGAAACGATTTAGTAGAAAATAAAAATTTTTGCATTTTATTAGCAAAATATGCCATGCTAAACAGTACCCAGGGTATAGTATATTTCCAATACTGTAAGAGATTTCCATTCTATTTAACTTATTTTAGTACTATAATGGCTAAGTAATTTAATTTGATGGAGGAATGCATCCAGAAAGCACTCAGCAATCTCATTCAAAAATCAGCATAAAAACCTCCTTTAATTTTTCATCTTCATTGCAACACTGTGTTAATGACATGCAGCTGTTACAATTACTGGCAAATCCCTGCAACCACATAATGAAAATAGCTTTTCGCTTTTGCAGGTATCTGTAGCAATGGATCTTGTATAAAACAGCTTCCCCCTACAGCAGTTACTCCCACTCTCATGTGGTTCTTAGACTTAGTGCCCCTCTACAGACTCCATCATGAGCCTTTTATTTCTTCACTGGTATTTCTAAAATCATACTTGATTAGCAGAACAGGTTAATTACGTTTCTGTGAAGGTCATTTCTACAGAATCTGTAGTGAAAGAATGGCCAAGGCTACAAAAGGACATCCTACTGCAGTACTATTACAGCAGAATTATTCACAGTCCCTTCATGTTTATTTTGCCCCACATGCTCAAACACAAATACTTAAATTAAAAGTGAAATACAGAAATCATTGTCTCTAACCAATCTCTATTTTATATGTGTTTTTTCAATACAACAGCATATACTGAGTAATAAAACACAAGTTGCAACAAAATTTAGCTAAAGACAGATTGCATTATAATTACATAAGGACGTTATCAATTAAATCCTATTATTAATTTGTTTACAAAACAATGGGTTTCATTATTCACTCAAACATCTGAGCAAATGACTCAACCTTTCATTTTCATATTTACTTATGACTAGATAATTACACACAGAGGAGGTGATTAAGCCTCTTAATCGACCTAGCTTTTCAAATTTTAATTGGTTTTTAATCATAGAAATCATTACTGTCCCCAGTGTCTTCAACTGCATTTCAACAACCTTTAATAACATAAAAGTTTCCCCTACCTTATCAAGTTCTGGATCTTGAAAAGGAAATTTGCTTATAACAATTCTGTATTCCTCTTCATTTGCTACAGGGATAGGGCTGTAGTTGTCTGCTTCAAAAATATCCCTGGTGAGTAAGTGAAGTGACAAAAATTTGAACATGTAATTTATAGTATTTTTTAGTGTTAAAATGTGTAAATAAATATAAATTTTACCACCACACTTAGGTCTGCATCTTCAAAAAGTTTTAGGAACTTTACACATCCCAAGTATTTCTGATTACTTTGGAAATACTTCATATATCTTAACTCTTTACAGTACGTCTAATCACAGAGGAAAAAAATACCCAGAAGTGTTTTCATATGTGCTTAATACAGTAAAGGAACCTTAGAGCAACTAATCTACTCCAGAATAAACCATAACATACCTACTGATTAAGAAAACCTGCCTTTTCCTACACTAAAGCTGATATTCAGTGTCTCACTCTGGCACCAGAGCTACATACGGTCAACAGAGATGACAGAGAACTTCAAGCAGGATATGGCCATGGCATTGTTTGGGCACCCTCTGCACTTCTGTACTAGTCAAATGTCTATAACAGAAGCACAGAGAACTTGATGTCTCTTCTTCTAATTAGTAGTCACATGTGATGAATATCTTTGTCCTAACCAACCTGAAATTCATACACAACACCTGAGTTCACAAATTTTTTCTGAATTACATCATAAAAACTTGAGCTCAAACAAGAACAATAGATGCAATACAAAAGGCACAACTACTCTGATATACTAACCTGAACAATCCAGACCACTTTTTAAGAAGTGTTTCATTGTATTGGTCTCTAATTTCAAATAAAAGATCAAATAGTCGGTTCACAGGAAAACCATAGCCCTAAAGGATGAAAATGAAGAGGGGATAGTTCAAGAACCAATACACTCAATTCCTATCACAACAATTCAGAAGTCTGAGGTAAGACTTAGATTCAATCTTATCACCTCTATAGCACAAATTATAGTACTTTTAGCATGCTAGTACATGTTGATTTATTAAAATTTTACCAAAGTATTTTTCCTGTGCATTGGAAAATGCGCCCCATTTCTCCTTGTTTGTTAAAAACTGCAAGAATACTTTCCAATGAAAGTCTTTCAGCTAAAGAGTTAATGACAACTAGAATGCTATTCTTTTTTATGATGAGAAGTAAAGCATTTTTGAAAGAAAAGAGTGTACACAAATTACAAAACTAGCACTAATTTTGCACAGATATGAATAATTGATGCTTGCTGGATAGCCCAGAACACATACGTTCAGTTCATAATACTGAAAATGAGGACCTAAGGCAAGAAATACATTTTTTTTTAATATTACTGTGCAATTTTGGGTTTGATTTGTATATATGATTCATGAAAACACAAACATTTCATTCTGCTAAAGTTAAAATCTGACTACAAGAATTACAGGTAAATTAACAATACAGTATGTACCTGCAAAGTATCAGCAAATACTACAATGAGATTCTTCAGTTCCAGAACAAGGTCAGGATCACTGCAATATGACTGAAAGTGACAAATTCTGGTTTTATTAAGAGGATTTAAAATATGGAACATACATTTTCAAAGAACAGTATCAAATGTTAAACTCTCCAGCCTTAGTGAAAAACAATTTAGACTTGTCTGTCTTTACTTAGTCCAGCTACATTAAATTTAAATTGGATGATAAAAAGGTCAAGACATGAAGTTATTTACTAGACGACTGAAACAGAAACTTGATTTTTAGAGGAGTAGAGTCATACAACTAAGGCATTCACCTCAGCTTCACTATTTGAAATACTGGATAAAGTAAAAAAAAATTCTATTAAAATAATTTAGAGCTGCATGAGAATACAGTATTGGTGGAAGACAATATACACCTGTTTCACCTTTCTTGAAGTTTCGCTCTTAGCATACTTTATTAAAAGGAAGGGTATGGTTTATTTATCTAAACATTTGTCTTCAGTAGGATGATGTTATAGAGATTCTGATTGAATTGGGTTTGATGGGAGTTATGCACACAGAGAAGAAATAGTGACCAGGAACACAACAAGACTTCCAAGAGTTCTTTAGAGGTTACATTACTTTCAACCTTTAAATTATCATATTCTTATATAGGTGTATAAATCCACATGGAGACAATTAAATAGCAAAGTATTTAGCTTTAAAAAAAGCTGGACGAATGCATCTCAATAATCCTCCCAAAAGAAGTAAAAAAGCATCTCACGTACCACTAATGCTAATAAAGGTCCCATGATAACTATGGCTGCAATCTCAACTTTTTCCCCATTTTTCCCCAGGATATATGAAATATAAAATACTTCTTGAATTAAAGATGAATTTTAATAAAAACAAAAAACAACATTGCATAAAGGAAATGCTGCTAGCAAACATTCAAAAGGGAAAGATAAAGTTCTTGTATTTTTTCTGACAGTAAAAGTTACACCAACAGTAAACTCTGAAGCAATTTATTATCAGTCAGTCTGAGTGAACAATGTGTATTCCACTGGTTTTCCACAGAGGAATAAGAGCGAGCATCCAGCATTACTGCAGCAAAGGTAGGAATATAACTTTAGGAGACACACTTGAATGCACTGAAATACCCAAGTGATACAGAATTTTTCTAATACCTTTACTTCAACATAAACATAACATGACTATAGCATTGAAGAGAGAGCTGCAAGGGTTTTGCTGGTGGAGTTTATTTTGGAAACACAGCATTTGGAATGATAATTAGGAACTATTTCCTGGTGGTGCTTTCAGTGCTGAACTATTCAATCTGATCTAATGAAGAGGTCAGTTGAGACTAATGAGGAAGGATTGCAATAATAACAGCAGATTAACTCTGCATATTCTAAACTGCTGGACTAAGAGAAGGTTTGGAAGACCCAGTGAGTTGTAAATCAGTGGAGGATTATGCAAATAGCCCATGGCTGCGGATCACAGCCTGATACTGTTGGGAAAAACAAAAGCTTGGCAGGCTCCCTCCCAAATCTGAGCAATTTTTAATCACGAGAAGAAGAAAACATGAGGTGTAATTTTTCACTTTGTTGCTATCCCAGCTTTAAATACACAGAGCTCTGAAGTAAGAGGATTTTAACTGTAATACTGATAAGGCTTCTCACTTACTGAATGTGTTCTAAGGACAGCAATGATCTTGGAAAGGGCCATGTTCCAGAGTTCATCAGTGTATGTCCTGGTTACCAGTCCTTGGGTTACATGTAAAATGTGGTCTTCTACTACAAAGAAACTAGAACAAAATAATACTTAAATTATTAAGCTGTTTCTAATATTAGAGCAAATACTACTTTTCACACCCAAGCATAGCTAAAACCCTCCCCACTGGAACAGAGTACACTTCAGTAGGTTTGGTGTTGTGCTCCACCAATAATGAAGTAAAAATGTAAAGTTTGTTTTGTGCCATCTGGAGCCCAGGTTGCTGGAGGGTCCTTGTAGGGCACAGTGCTGGTAGGATCTGGATGTTCCTTCCTGCTCAGATCCTGCAATAACCACCCACATGATTTTTGCAGAAACTGAGTCTTGCAGAAGAAAGTTCTTGGACAATAGGAGAATACAGGTTGAATTAAGAACCAACACAGTAAAACTGAAACAAATTTTCGTTCAGAAAACTTACCCCACAATTTGACTGAAGTATCTTCTATAGCCTTCTACTGTTTCATGCTTTCAATGAAAAAGAAAACAAGTTCAGGAACAAAAATACCACTAGGCATTAGCTTCAACTCAGATCAATGTAAAACTGAAAGTATTGATTACCATGCTTGACTGTGGCTGCAGAACTAATCTTGCTTGTTTCCTCCTTTGTTTTCTGTAGTAATTTTCAAATATTTCTCCATCACCCTAAAAAAGACATAAGAAGTCAAAAAAAGAATATTGTCTCAGTGTGAAAAAGGCCCTTCTTAATTTAATGGTAGAGTTGTCTTAAACTAAGCACATATTTTGCATTTATTCCACATGTAAACCTCCAGCTGACACCAGCAAAGTTTTGCATGCATGAAATACACAGAAATTACCTTTTTCTGTAGAGACGCTTACAGCCTGTACTGTAAATAGGAATTTTGCTCACATGCCTAGATTTTGCCAAGCAACACCATGCATTTAAACAGTATGTCCATTTTTAAACTACAACTTTCACAGTATATTAATATTCATAGACGAGGCATATTGCCTTTTACTGTATAATTGAAACTCATTGTCTCCTAAAACATTTCTCTAGGTTATTCAAGAAAGTAACTGCATTATAAAGTCATTACAAAAATACTTCTGTGAATATATGACACATCTGAACACTTAACTGCATTAGCTTTGCCTGAGGAAAGACACACATGAGACTTACTGAATATTTGCTTATTCTCTTTGGATTTATAACGGGTGTGGATTTAGATTTTTTTTCCTATCACAATCCTCAAAAATACAATATCTTCTGTGCCTAAAGATGAATTCTGTCCTGTGTGAAATTAGAATATTTTCTGCAATTTTGTAGCAGAGACAGAATTCATTAAGAACATAACACTTGCTGCAAGATCCTTATTATAGAAATGAAAAGCCATCTGGTATCAACTCCCCTTCTTTGCCATCATCAAGTTCTCTAAACTCAACACAAGGTAAATGAGAAGGACTCCCAAAAGTTGCTAATGCACAACTCTAGATTATGCTATCACTGCTTATTAAGGAAATTATGCTGGCAGGAAATACAGAAGTCTACATCAACAACCCTTTTTGATATCAAGGAGCACTCCAAGTTGTTTTCTGTCTCCAGTAAATTTAGTGCAGATACCAGTATTAAGGCAAACATGCATATTTTACATATACACTTAAAAACAGCTAGGTAATAAATGAGTTCTGGAGTGTCCTTTATTATGCATACAAAAGAAAACATGAGCTCATGCCCTGAGTACCCACATCCATCTCAGCTGGTTCATCCAGAACTACTAACACAAGAAGCAATACACATTTGCCTGTTTGGGAACTATTAAGAGTATTAAAAATGTGAAAATGAATATGTCACTTCAAAAATTTAAATCTCTTTTTAAGGTCACTTTAACACATACCAGAACAGAGTAGATGTGCAAACACCTGTAGACTGGAGAAAAGTCTACAAGATCTTGGGCAGTTAAAACCTGAAGAAGGATAGGAAAAAGAAGAGTATATAAAACATATAAGCATATAATCTGCAAAATGGGATATATAACCAACAGAACTTGTCTACGTAATGACTCAAAAATGGATGCCTTCTATTGGAAAACAATAAAACAATTGCTCCAATCTCTCCTCCTTTTGCATTACAGTCATAAATTTTATTTCTGTTACAATACCACACTCCTTTCTCTGTGTTTCCAGAGCATCAGATTTAAAGGTCTAAATACTCACTGTTTTATTCAATTTAGGAATACTGAGTATTTGACAGATGAAAGAGTTCTTACCTAAGCTGATGTCCTCAACACCAAAATGCAGGATTTCGCAACACCAGAACATTCTAGTGGGCCAAGTAACACTAACAGTAAGCAGGTAATGTACGACATAAGGTGCAACTGAATTCCAGAATAACTCAAAGTGCTGTGCAACTGAATGTCCTCAAACATAATGCAACTAATACTTTAGCACTAATTTTTCACCCTAAAACGCTGATCTGGACTGGTACACCTTGAAGGTGTTCTGTACATTTTTATAACCAATGTTAACCATCTAAAGAAAGTGTAAAGACAGTGTGTTTTGTTCAATAAACCCACAAAATTCACTTTAAATAAGATGAACTGATTTAGTACAAAGTTACCTCTTCTTCATGTTCATCCTCATCTTCAAATGTTCGCTTCAATGTGATTTCATTCTTGGATTCCAAAATCCTGTTTCTACCTAAATGCATATTCCGACCATAGTTCACATTATTCTGCTTCTGAAGAGCAGTACTAAAGGTTTTCTGCTGCTGTGCCTGTTTTAAGAGTAGAATCAATTAAGAGGCATGCAATTCAAATTTCATATTGATGAGTATATGCTAGAACATGAAAAACAGGTGGTGCAATTGAATTCACATCAGTATAACTGCAAGGTGCACGCATACCCTCAGCCTACAGCAGTGATTTTGTCTTTAGTCAGTTTGGAATGATAAAGGAATTCAATAGTGAATCCTGCATAACTTTTCCCTAATCCCCAGAATAACATTTTAAGGGCAGAAATTTTTTTTTAAATCGATCTGTAATTTTCCCGATCATAAATTGCAGAGTCAATATTTAAATTAAGTACAGGTATCTGAGTTCCCAGATACTTTTTTGCTGTCTTCAGTTAAGTCTAAGCAAGCAGTCAGCTGCAGAAGTCAAAGACACTATATTGCCCTTACTATTGAAGGCAGCACAGCATAACACTGCAATTAAGTTTCACTTATAATAATCAATGCTGCATTTTACAAGAACCTTAGATGACAAAATGGCAACCCAACCCGAATTTTGTCGACAAGAAGTGAAATGAAAACCTTGTTTGCTCTCTGAATAAATGTTACCAGCATTAACTGTTTTAAAGCTTGCCTAGCAGTAGTGCTCTCAAGTGGCAGACTATTTTGTGATGGAGCAAGGCCTCCAGCTGTCTCAGTCTCCTTCTGGCTCTTACCTCAGTCCTCTGTATGAGTAGCACTTTAGAGAGAACTAGGCAGTTATCTCAACACTTCTTTTGTCTAATTCATCCAGGCAGCTGGCCAGATAGGCTGCTCTTTGTTTTGGTGCAGTAGCTACTGAGATACAGACTGCACAGGAGCTGACTACTCAAAGTACTTCATAATTTCTTGAAACCTGAGATATACATCAAGCATCTCTCCTTCCTTTCTCAGGGAGGAAACTACTTCTTGTCTAGGGCACTGATAGAAACCACACAACATGTTTGTATTTCACAGCTCACCACCTTTACTCAGAGGTGGGATGTAATTTGAGACTAATGAAACTGAAATGTTCAGTAAACAAGAGGACTGAAGTCATTCTGTTTGGCTGGCTTACCTGTTTCATGGCAGTTTCCCCAATTCTGTCAGAATGCTTTCGAATACTCTCTAAAAAATCCTTCAGATCTGACATGGATATTTCTTTTATTTCTTCACGCAGCTTTGGAAGATTTTCCATCATTATCTGGCAAAAGCGGTATTGGCTAACTCTAGGAAGATACAGATTTTCCAGCTGCTCCATTGTTTTCAAAGCAGAATAGTATCTACAAAGATATTAAAATAAAATTATGTAGCTTCTTATAAAAAGTTGGTAAAATAATTTATCAAATATATATATCAGTATCACACATGGAATCAATATGCATCTAATTCATTTACTCTATTTTTAGAAAAAGGTCATCCATATAATGCTTTAGTTTGAAAGAAAACCAGAGTGGCTCAGCCCAGTCAAAACTGTAAGTTGGCTCCTACAGTATTAACTGTTCTGATCAATAGTCTAACTATCCTGGACTAGCAATCTGCATCCTGCAGAATGGAGACACTGAAGCCATAGCCATTATCTTCCCTTCTAGATTGGACTGATTCGGGGTTTTTTTTATGATTTGGGTTTTTTTCTGAAACCAATCACCCAACACTGCAGTATACACACCAGACAATGAAAAAAATCTTGAAAAAGCATGCCTGCAGGTATCTGCTATCTTCAGGTAAATGTGAGCACATGCACACATCTACACCCAGCCTCTTTACACCACCCTTAGTCAGAAAAGAAATGTACACACCTATCCTGACCAAGGCTTTTTTCCAGAAGATTATCATATTTTGCTGTAAACCACAAACCTATTAACTCTTCTGACAAAATACAATCTATCCCACCTAGAAAACAATTGCACTGAATTAACAAAGTACCATTATCAACAAATCTGTGATCTCAACCACAGTTTAAAGAGAGGCACAGGAACCAGGCTAAACATGAGTAGGACAGCAGCTAATTGCAGATGTGACAATAATTTCCCTTTATGTAGTGTTCTTACCAGCTACTCAGCCCTGGAGGGAGTTGGGAAAATGAATTTAGTTTGTCCAATTAAAACAGAATAAGGTAAACGAATGCCTTCTTCCTTGGTCTTAAGTGAGAAAAGCAGAAACACTCAGATCAGATGGAGTTAACTTGCTGCTAGTTCCAACCCTTTCTTTTTCACAAATATGGAGTAATATCCTTCACCCATTTTCAACTTTTATTCCATAATTTTAATTCCTTTTTCTTCCTTAAAGTCTGACATCATCTGTTTTGAAAAATTACCAAATTATTTTGAGGGAAAAAGCTGACTATGAGGGAAATCCCTTCAAATGAGAAAACCTAGACATGTCCTTTATGGTTCTCTAGTTTCTAGACATTAATTTGTACATACAGTAAGTAAACACTTTCAAAAAATGTAATTCAAGCTTCTGGTTTCCTTCAGTAGACAAGCAATAACAAATCACTAACAGCAGAACCATGATTCAATTCTGAAATTAAGACAGTGTTTTGAATCTTCTTAATCAAGACATTTCTAAGTTAACATATCAGCATAGCTGGAGGATGGGAAAAATCTTCTCTTTTATTCCAGAACAGAGCTGCTTTCAGAAGACTGCAAAATAAAGAGGTTTCAAGTGTAAATTAGGAGCTTTTGTTTGTTATATGCTTGGTTTATATAAAATATACATAAGGTGGCGGGAATGTTGCACATAAGAAAAGGTCTGGGGGGTTTATGTGTGTGGGTTTTGTTTTTCTAAATAGAAAATGGCCACGAGTGCCACATGGTGAGACTTCTGGGGAATAAAACCATAATAGCATCAAAATCTTATAAAAGGTTTTTATTTAAATTATACAGATCAGCTTATCAGAACACTGTTAGTTCATCTGGAAGGCTTTTTGACTGCTGGCTCTAAGATCAGAATTAACATAATCCATTCTAAATCCATTCTAGAGTCCCTTACTAATTACACATATATGGAGCTCAGACCTTGCCCTTTTAACATCTGCTCTGATAAAGCACTGAAGTCTTATTAATTTGAACGTCATCTGCAGGTCAGGATTTAAACCAAAAAGTTTTGCATATCATTTCACAGAATGATGTATTTACGTATTTAGATTTTAAAACTTTCCATAGATTTAGCTCAATACTGAAGGTTTTGACAATATTATTAGTTCCCACCATGCATTATCAATCACATAAGGTGAAGATTGCCCATTTGACTACAAATGAGTTAAAGAAGTATCTTCAAAGTTATTTTTAATATAAATACAGCATTTTTCTGTCTATTCTTCTCCGCTGATCTTACGACAATATGCTCCTCAATGCAAAATTTGTAATTTTTTTCAAATTGAAGACACAAGTTTGAAACTCCAATATGGGTCAAATAATAAGACTGTGCAAAACTGATCCATTTCAACATCAGAACAAGAAAATTGTACAATGGCTCTTACTAAAATCTCCAAACTATAAAACTGGAACCTTGTAATACCAGCAAGAACCAGGAAAAAAAAAAACCAACAACACACAACACAAAAGTAAATTAAAAAAAACCCTCACAACAAAGAAACAACCACCACCCCCCCAAACTCCCCAAAGATTAGTATCAGTCTTTTGCATTGTCTTAATCTTTGCAAAATGTCCCAGGCACAGAACAGTCAGGTGTGTATAGGATATAAAACATCAACACACAAAAACCCCAAAATTAAAAGATTATTACCATTATTTTAGTGTACATGAAGTATTCCTTTATGCTTTAAATGATAAAGTGAACTTTTAAGATTTTTTTTATCAGCAGAGTATTGTTTGGAGGCAGTAAACAGAAATACCATAACTGACTAAAAAAAGACTACAGCAGCAAACAAATTACACAAACCAGGAGCAAGATGAACTCAAAGACTGAATTTTACTGAGAATACTTTATCTGCACACAAGCTTATTAAGTAAAAAAATAGGTAGTTATATCTCAACATTTCCTGCTGAAAAGAAAGGAGAGATAAAATCCTCATTTTATTTTAATTAAGGAAACAAACCTAGTTTACAAAGAAAAAATACTAATATTCTCCAGTTTTAGCACTTCCCTTGGAGAAAATACTGTATATTCTTGTTTACTACATTTCCACTGAGTAAATACCTAAAACTTTGCTACCAAACACATTTAAGGGAGTTCCTTGGAATTTTTCGATAATGCTACAGAAAAAACATATTCAGAGACATCCTGAAGGTGACATGTTGAAATTGCAATTGAAATCCTTTTACCACAAGTATTTATTTTGTTTTTATATCTAGTTGCCTCACCAACTTTAAACCTAAGTTTTAAACTTTCCCAGCATACAAATTTTGTCAGTTGCCCAAATGACTGTGAACGGAGATAGAGGCACTAATAACTCTGAAACTTCTGTAAAGTAAATCAAAGGCTCAGTATTTCTGAAAATCAGATTAAAGAGCTCCTGTGTGGAAAAAAACATGATATGTGGAATACCCTTTTTGTCAATAATGATGTGTTAGGAAATTTTTTTAGAAAGTGAAATTCTCAAACTAATAATGCTTGAGAATGGTGACAAAGAAAGCAGCTGACATTTCAGTATCGAATAACCCCATTATATATATTCTGATGGGGTTATTTGCCAGATCCATGGTACCTCTGGGAAGCGTTGATTTGCTGCTGGTAAAATCCAGTGCTTCATTCTGACACTCTTCCAAAACAATGCAGAAAAACAAAATCAAATTACCATAATTTTATCTTTTCTGATATCTTCCATACCAACATGGCTAGAACTAAATTATACAAATTATGAATTTTTCCTATTTGCATCCTTTAAGTATTAAGGTTTATTTGGATGCTTGGAAGTTTTATGCAGAGAAAGGATGTGTAACTGTCTCAGTGAGTTTTAGTAACCTAAATAACTAATCAACTCTGCCTTTCCCACAGTTTGGAAAAAAAGCTTGTAACAATGTCAAAAAAAAAAATCCAAGTCTTTCAGGGCAAAAAGCTCACCTGAAACACTATACTCATTCTTCAGTCCATCTCACAGAAAATTTGAGAAGATTCAGCAACAACCTTAGCAGATTGACTTACTGATATATTTCCACTGTATGATGGGTTTGGGTTTTTTGTAATATTTACTGTGGAAAAAGACTTGCAAAACCACCAGTTCTAACTATTCCCAATTAGACCACAACCACTTGAAGCAGCTGGGGCCTGCCCTCCCAAGAAACATATCAAAATCCAAACACTAAGGCCATGGTAACAGAGCTGTATGAAACGTGTGATGACCTTATCTCTGACTTAAAATTCAAGCTTGAATTGTGTAAGTGCATAGCCCCCACTAGGCGGTTGGGAGAGCAGCAAAGAAACCACTCTTCTCCTTTGTGCTTCCTCCGCTAAGACTTTAAACCCTCTGTAGCTCTCTCCAGCCAACTGTGTCTGCTTAGAGCAGATTCTGCAGTTACTTCCTCTCACTACTACAGTTCTTGTCAACTTGTGTTATCCATGGCTCAGGAGACAGATAAATAGGATACAGAGCCTTTCACCTCTAGGTCATCAGTTCAAACATTACCCTTGCTGGTAAAGGACCAAAAGTTGCTATCAATAGATGGTTTTTTGGACTTCTCTGTAAACACCCATTCACCTGCACAAACCAGTATGTATCCCAGATCCAAAATCCTGCATTATCTTAAAAGAGGTCTGCCACGGAAAAGGAAATGAAATTCCGATCTTTTTCCTGTAACAACTATCCCACAAATATATATAATATCCATACTTTTGCTTTCCCTTCCTTTAAACATTAGAATTGAGTTTTATTCATGGTGCAAGACTGTAAGACAAAGGAATAATGAAAATATGTTCTAAAAGACCACGAGCAGAGAAAGTCAAGATATCTTTTTATTAAAAAAAAAGTTCAGTGAAAGCTTTGCTGCATTAACAAATCTCAATAAAGGTTTATGAGAAATTATCTTTGCCTAAAATAAACAGTCCTCATAGCTTTGTTATGTCTCAGATTGTGACTGCTACTCTGACTCTTCCATGAAAAAGCTTCACAGCAAAACTTAAGAAGATCAATTTTGAAATCCCTTTTATGTGCACACATCAGCTGTCAGGTCTTTGCACTGACACTATGATGTTCTTGCAGTTGCTCAATCTTTTAGTAATGATAAAAGCCAGAATACATGCACTCTGCTGAGCCACAAGGAAATTACCAGTTTAATTACCTCAAGTTCCAAGGAATAGCCACCTGTAGGCTGTATTATAGGGAATTGGAAAGTCACAGGCAAAATAGTAACTGTAGCATAGCTAATGAAAGAGTTATCTGAGCTGCAGCAGTAGCCTGCAGCAGATTCTAAGCCTTCTGCACTCCAAGTGATTTCAAGGCATGGTACATCAAAGCTATGGCATCTCCCCTCTCCTTTAGATCTCTTTATGGTATGACAATAACATGTCCAAACCCCTCAATTCAGGAGTCCTTTGACTTTTAAGACTTCCTGTCTGGCAACAACTTCCAGAGGAAAATTATCAGATAGAAGTCTTTAAGACTTGAAAAGTACTGATGGCTTCTTGGAAAGCACATCAACCATCAAGTGGACTCTACAGAAGCACTAGCAAACAGAGAGTCAAAATGCTAAAAACCATCAGCAATTTTATCTCACCTAAATGATCTTTACATGATGACATTAGGAACTACAACTTTCCCTGCAATTCTAAAACCAGGATAATGCTTGCCTGCCCTGATGGAGCAGGGGTAGGGCAGAATGCAGGCACTGAACCCATTGTTTTCAGTATTTTCAGGACACTAATGTAGCATTGTCCACAGGAGAGCTTGCAGAGGGAAGTGGTGTGATTCAGACAGCACGCTCTTCAGTCTGGTCTCTGACTACTCCGGAGTAGCAAGGGGACTGTTTACATCTTTCTGCAGAGCTGCTCCAAGCAGCTGCAACAACATGCTGCTACTACTACTACTATGTGCCAGCTACTCGAAGCACATGCTGAAGAAGTGTCCTGTTCAGAGGTAACAGTGCATAGCAATCAAGCTGATGAGATCTACCACACTGGTTCACATATAGCAAGTTTTAATTGTAATAAGAGACACCATAGTGCCATGGCTGTAAGGTCATTCTTAAAGCTTTTGTATTTCTGCAGAAGATCTCCTGGAGAGCAAACATGCATAGATACCGTATAACACATATATCACTGTCAAAGATGCATCAGATCTGCTGCAATGTCCTGATTGCAGATCTGATGTGTAAAGTTAATCTGAAGCATTTTGGACATGTCTGCACACAGGCTTTAGAGCTGATTGTTCACACAGTGGCTGCTGTTGAGGGTTTTCAGATGTCCAACAGTATGGAGGTGTTGGCTACTCAGAAACCAAAATCCAGACAAACAGTGCAAAAGTAAATCTGTATTACATAGCAGCCCTGCAGACAATTGACAGTGCACAGCTAGTTCCAAATAGAAACAGTCCTGTCCAGACAGACCTGTCAGCAGGAGCTTCCTGCAGTGGTGCCAAGAGCACAAAGAGGCACCACCAGCAGCCAGGAGCCCAGAAAGGGTAGGCACAGCATCGGCGTGACTGAGGCGCTGTGAAAAGCAGGCAGGGATCACGGTGGCAGTGATGATATGGAAATCATGAAGAACAAAACAGCAGCAGTGGTATTGCTGGGGTGGTGTGTGAGGTGCAGCCACAGTGGAACAGGATGCAGCTAAAGCAGGGGGCAGGGGCAGCCAAGCTGCCACGGAGGGAGGGAGAACTGGGGACACTGGGACTACAGCACCAGTGAGTGGCTCCCTGAGAAAATGAAAAGTGGGGGCACAATAGGAAGGAACAGCTGATCACGCACCAGTTATAAACTATTACCCTAGAAATTAATTTTTAATTATAGTTTTAATTCTTTTAACAAGTCAATTTGTCAAAGAGGGAAAACCCCCAAACAACACATTATCTTCACTTCATTTGCATAGTCCCATTTACACAAAAAGCACAGAGAAACCAGACAGGTCTAAAGAAAGGCATAAGGAGTAAAATGTCCTTTCTTCTGGTATTATGTGTTTAATTTAAATATATCATGATATATTAATGCACTCTAAAAGACCTTCAGTCCCTAAGGATCTTATTTTTCTTGCTTCTTAAACTGCTTTAAGTAATAAAAACCAGTAAATTTTATTTCATATTTTATAATCATAATTTCACTACATGCTATACCCATTTAAGTAAGCATTATTTTCTCATGGCAATCACGAAGGTCCTAGAAGCTCTTTAATACAACATTTTCAAATATTCTTAAAATACAGACAAGTGTTAGGAAATAAAGACTACACATATACCAAGCTACAGACTAAGAACACTTACTTGTCTGCATAAGTGTTTGCTATTCGGTCGATTTACTTACAAATGTTACACTTTTTCTCATAGAAATAAGTTTACTCACCTTTTTACACTCATCTGTTCTTTTAGTTTGCTGTACATTTCCAGCACTGCATAAAAGCAAGCAGATTAATTTGTGAGTCTTATTGTGGCATTAGTTAATAAAAGAGGAAAATATGTACTGTAAAGGACAAAATTAGAAATAGAAAAGGATGTGCTATATTTACCTTATTTAAATCCTACTGTAGCATAAATGTGATAAACCTAGCAAAAAATATTCTAGAATGCAGCGAAAAGAGAAAACAATAACTGAACTCTTAACAGCTTTTAAATTAAAAAGAATTAAGATTAACAAAACAGTCAACACTATACATATCAAGCATATTCATTCACTCACTACATGCCACCACCTGATCTGCATTACCAGTCCATGGCCCATCTCCATAAAAAGGCAACAGTACCACCTACTGTACTCAGAACATGTCAACAAGAAGACTGCACAAAGAAAAATTCTCAAATCTACTGGACACCAATATGACAAACAGGATAAAACCCTTATGGAGCTGTGTGCAATCCTACATATTTACTTCCCTGAAACAACATTTAGACCCCTTTTGCTTATTTCAAAACACCTGTAGTGACACAGAGCTAAAAATACAATGTTGAAAGAGCATCATTAGTATTTTCCCCAGTATTCAAACACTAAAACCCAACCTCTCAAGCAACAAATTAATTTTTTACCACACTAAAAATATTACTTCATTCAAAGCTGTATATGGCTACGTGGTTTGCACCATTGAAATGTCTCACTGTCTTCTGACATTGTTGCAATTTCTCTGTGTCAAATATTGCAAAAGACATGGAACCTTCATGTTGACATCTTTTAAAGATCTGTGAATTTTTTCATTACACTGTATGTTACAGGACCAGAACTTAGAAAAAATAGAAGACTTTTCCTTTTGGCTATTGTACTTACTTTATTTCATTTGCCATCATATTTCACTGTAGGTCACTCACCTGGAAGACACAACTGTAGTTTTTCCACAACTGTTGTAATATTCCGCTGTTGAACTCTGCATCGGATGATTTCCTCTGTTTGGGCTATCACCTTAAAGGTTTTTTTTTTTAAAAAATGAAAGAAAAACCACACTTAAATTATGCAAATAAATTTATTTTGCTACAAATATTCATAATGTCCATACAGGGAGCATCATTTTCTCACCTCTTTCCCAGCATCCTGAAGCCTTCGGTTGGTATCAGTAACTTGGACCTTAAAAATAATTTCACCTTTGTTAGACAAATATGCATATATTGCCCTGATGTGACTGCTCACCCTTGTAATCAGATCATGCTTCCTGAGAAACTTAGAACAAAGAAATGCAAATTCAAATTAACTCTACAGCTTGAACTTGAACTTTTGATCGCAAAGGGCTTTTGTTAAATTCAATTACTTATGACAGTTCTTTCTAACAGATTCTGTGGCAAACTTCTCAAATTTACTTGGGATTTTTGAACTTTCCTTGTTTCTGTAGGTCTGTCAAACAATTCAAATCATTGACCCAATTGACCACTGGTCCCTTTTTGATAACCTCAATGAGCTCTATGGGCCATTCATTGTCTGTAAGAAATGGTGATTGCATTTTATGGTAATTAAACATTCATACTTTGCTGAATGCAAACACTGGGTGGTTGATTAACATCAAACGTGGAAATCTCCAAACCACAGCAACATTTTAATGCTGCAGGTGCAGGCAAAGCTCAACCTCAGATTTTCCCACATAGTAAGTGACTCATTAGGTCATCATAATAAGGAAGCACATTCTAGTTTATTAAAAATCTCATTAATTTCTGAACAAAGATGCTCAATGACCTCATTGATGCTGTATTTGGTCTCTTGTTATCTGAATATCCTTTATATAATGGTCTTCTAATCATAACCTCTGATGAACTATGCTCATTCTGTCTGGTGTGCATATTTTGCTCTCAAAAGTGTAAGGAGAGCTAAAAGGGACGGATCTCATAATTCACTATTCTGCATTCTGACCTGTGAGGAAATCTTGGTTCTCATATCTCATGAAAACTACTAACGTATCACCTACTCTCCTGCTCATTACCAAGTAAAGAACAGGGCTTTTTTCCACACATAATTGTGGTATTTTTTGTTTTCTAATAAGAACTTTCAATTCTTCTAAGGTCTTACATATAAAAACATGATTAGGAAAAGACCTATTTAAGAAATATTGTATTTAGCATTTGTTGTCCTTCATCTTCTGAGAAAGCCTTTAAAAAAAGGCAAAATAATTTGGTAGCATTTTCTGAAAACATTAAAAAAATCAAAATGAGATCTAATAAAATATTCAGCTTTGTAAATATAAATTACTGTATCAGGCAACATGGCTCTAATCACAAATCCTGTTCAATTCACTTGTAAAAAATCGCTGCAAACATCAGAGTGCATGTGATGAACACTAAATTAATATTCAGTAGAAGAGTCCAGTTCTTTCTTTTAGATTCAAAGTTCTTTCTTTTAGATTCAAAGACAATGACATATGAAACTCTGAAAAACTTGTTCCTTACCTTTAGTTTTTCTGCATCAGCCCTAACTTTAAGAAGTTCTGTAATAGCATCCACAAAGCCCTGATGGTGAAAATTGCACATCTTTTCTATCTCCCTGTCATGGTTACGTATGCAGGCATCAAGTTTTTCCATGAACTTCTGATGTGCATTTGGTTGGTCATCGTATACAGACCTATTAAATACAAATAAGAAAATAAAAGTTTAATTTTTCCCCAGCTGAAAATAGCATGTATGCAACCATCTTTATTGAAACCTATCTCTCTTAACAAGAAAATAAAAGCAAACAAACTTGATGTTAGTGGCATCTTCTGGTGGATCCACTCCATCAAAATCAGCATTAAAGAGAAGATGGCACAAAACTGAGAACTGATGGCGCAAAACCCAGCCCTTATGGCATTAATCCAGGTGCTTAACCAGTTACATCATGGTTGACCTGAGCCTCACTGGTCTGTTATTTATGCCCTAATGCTCAAATATGGGTACAAAAGAATCAGTTTCTCCAACCACCTCAAATAGCATGGATCGCTTTTCCATCAAATTCCACTCTTTGCTAAATATAAAGAAGTGCAAACATACAAATTTGCTTTCCTGGTATTCCTGACAGCAGAGATATCCAACTAAATCAGGCTCAGATGCCTCCAGCCGGAATGACCAGACCCTGGCAAAGGCAATCCCCAAGGCTCCGTCCCTGCCTGCCCATGCCCAACAGCTCCCAAGGCAAAACCATGACATGCACACACCTAAGGCTGCCCCCTCCACAGCACCTGTCAGGAAGGGCTAGAATCAGGTCTTCTGGATTACTTTACTAATTCTCAAATAGTTCACTTATAAATCTCCAGCAGGAAATATGACTCGGGAGAAATTACTGGTGTAGTTTGTTAAGCAGCATCAGACACAGAAATCTGCATGGAAAAATGCTTGAGCATGAGAAGGAGCAAAGGAGGCAGAGGGCAATTTAAAGCTTTAGACTTTGGCAGAGTAAGCAAGAGAAGAGATTTTACATAGAACTGCACCAAAATCAAAGGTACGGAGTCTCCCAAAAAAGGCAAGGTATAGACAGTTTCAAGAATTTATTAATAATTTGATACAGCAACAACAACAAAGTCTGGTAGTTTTGAAGTAGCTTTCTACATAGAATGAGAGCAGCAATATGAGGATGATTTAATCATACATATACAAACACATTTGTACTGCAAACTACAAGTGTTAAAAAAAAAGTATTAAAAATCTTTAAATTGCTTTTTCAGCCTCTAATTTCCTTCACAATTATAAAGTTTTCTCAAGATATTTACAAGGAGAAGTTGATTAAGAAAAAAAAATTAAAAATATTAACATGACAAAAAGAAAAGGCTGAAATTCCACACGTTTCAGTGTTAGCTGCAGAAGCACAGTGTTAAATTCAAAACCCAGGTAACCACGAAGCCTCTAAAACCCTTAAGTAGTAAGAAACTACTTCCCTCCTAGCCTTCTTGGAGAAGTGTGGTTTCCCATATTCTTCAAGATTCTCTTTTCTAACCAGACGTCTGGTCTTTGCTGAGATCTGCATCATGATGCAGATGATGCTGCTCATCATCAGCACAACAAACCTACAGCTGAGTGTCTGACAGGAACACGACCTTTCAATGAAGAAAAGGATGCAGAAGAGATTGAAAAGACTCTTGTAATATGATTCTTTATACTTTTGGAGTTCCTTTTGACCTTGTACAATATATTCAGAGAAGCAGCTGAACTTAAGTGACAGAAGAAAGGCAATATGCTGTCCTACATGTTGAAGGAAGAAAGTCAATTCCTTATATTCTGCTTGCTACAGATACTTCTTCAGGGGAAAAGTCTATTGAATAAAATTTTCCAAGAATAGCCCCTTTTGCTTATGATAGGAAAATAAGGCTATGGTACTGAAAGTAGGTTCTTGCCTCCAAAGTGCACGAGAGGAAAAATAAGATTGTTCACCCATAAAGTTTACCCCTCACCCTTTCTCCCATTTTCACAGTATGAAATGACAGCTGGAAGGAGCAAATGTGTGCCCATAAAGGTCTCCTCCTGAGGCTCCTGCCAGACTGCCTGAAAGGGCTCCCTCCAGGCTGCCCAGGATGACTGAGCTTTAAGGGGCTGTGGTGAATGGTCCTACCTGACCAGCATCACCAGGGGGAAATACCCACATGCAGAACCCAGGGCTGGCTGGGAGAAGCAGCATCCTGGCCCGGGAGGAAAGAAAGGTGCAGGACACAGTGGGCACTGAGTGAGGCCTCATTAGGCAGCCTGATGTTCTGCATGAGAATGCACAGGGACAAGCACGTGGACCACAGCACTGTCACCTGTACAGAAATGGGGAAGGGAAAAGGTTCAATGACTGATGTGGCAGCACTCCAAAATACACATTACAGCTATGTGAATGCTGCTCCATTAAGAAAAGGGTCAGAGATTCTGGAAGCTACAGGGTGGACACAGAGGGCCATCCAACTGTCTTCAGAGTTTTTGGAGAAGAAAAAAAGATTAGGAGGACCAGATGCATCAAAGTGTCCTCACAGATAAGGCAAGCATGAGCCTCCTCAAATTGGGCTGGACTGACTACCTATACTGCACTGTATGCTAAAGGAAAAAAGCAAAACAAACAAAAAAACCTTCACAGAAAAAGTTCCATTTATTACTGCTTTTTAAGCCTATTAAGGATGAAAGAAGCCTCCAAATTTAGGTCTCCCTCCAGTGTTCTCAAAGAGAAATGAGAAAGGACCGTCATTATCACAAAGACAAAGGACATCCATCCATCTATGTATCTATCTACCTATCTTCTTCTATCTTCTATCACCATGTGCCCAAACTGTAAATTGCGTCATGTAAGCATAAATGAAAACAGCAGTAAAACTCAGTAAAGAAAATATAACTAAAATGAGAATGAGACTACAAAAAGATGGTACAAGAGGAACACCATATTTGAGTTTGTACCACCAGACTTTCTTTGATGGTAGCAATGCTCTCTGTTTTTGGACGTAGTTATTGCCTGATGATTTGGGGGTATCCAATTGCTGTCTTGTTAACTTTTTATCCATTTCACATCTGTGCCAAGACTTTCAGACATATTCTTACAATACTGACAGAAGGCAATCCTTTGCAATCAGAAGATTTCTCTTTAAAATGTTATCAACAATTCCAGAAAACACAGAAGCCAGAAGTTGGGGAAGTACATACAATGTAGTACAGGCAATACAGTTTCCACTGTTATAAAAATATGTATTGATTATGTTTTCCTCAATATTAAGGCTGCTTATGCTTAAATTTAATTATAATAAAGTACTGGTTTTGAATCTCATGGGTTTTATCACAATATTTAATTGAAAATAATACAGGGAATAAATGTTCAAAATAAGGGGGAAGAAAGCAATGCTGTGTACCTCCCAATACCTTAATCACAAGATTACCCTACCTTCTTAAAATAATAGTTACTGTTTTGTATTGTACATTGCACCCTTTTCTATAAGGATACTAAGAAAATTGTGACCTGTGATTTAAACCAGTATTTTGACAGACCCCCTAAAATGCACTAGTGTATAAATTCCATGTTAATTACGTATGTAAACAGCTCCATCTTGTGGGAACAACAAATCAACGCTCGTCAGCACAAGTGAAAAAACCCCTGAGACAGAACTGCTTGCATTTACAGAAATAAATCATCAGTGTATTTTAAAAAAATTCACACTTCGTATCCCAACTTTCTCATCTAGGTGAGAAGAGGATGAATAAACACGTTTATTGACTCCCTTAGGACACTGTACTCTGAGGACATTTCACACATGCAGTTTCAGGGGCTTCAGAACAACGTCTGGCCTAAAACACCACCCTTTTTGCAAATGTAAGTGCACACTGGAGAGCCAGACCATCTTTGGCCACAGATAGAAATCAGGCTTTTTCTCAAATCTGCAAATACAACTGAGACAATACACACCTGATTTACCTGTTAGGGAACATCACACATCATAGTTTACTTCTGATGCTGAAGTTCATTTTCCATACATACACTTATTTCAAAGACTACCTACAGTTATCTAAATAAATTAATTGTTACCTCTTAATAATTATCTGAAAGTGTACATTTCAACAGAAAATGACACACCAAAACATGCTGATAACAATTCTCCACTTTTAAGAGCAAAATTATCAGCCAGACAAATCCCTAATACTGCAGTATTTTGGAGAGACATGAAGTCCTAAAAGCATCTTAGAGATAATTCTTTAAAATTACAAGACAAAATTAACTGAATTTACAACACACAGAGAGTTCTGTTGGAAAACAAGTGAGGAAGGAGCAACCCTTCCAGCTCCATTTCTTCAGGAGATGACAAATACATGCAATTATGTCTACCCTAAAAATCTCTCTCTCACTGCAAACTGCTTCACATCCAGCAGTAGGAAGTGTCATAAAAAGGGGCAAATGTGTCTAGGATACCAAAGGAATTTTTACGTGTGTAATACACAGTTCTTTCAGTTTTTGTTTGCATTTCTACACCTCTGAATGAAGAGTCCCAAGGATCCTCTTCAGCTTTATGGGCCCCTGAAGTGGATGCTGATGGTCTGAAATATAGCACAAATGTGAACTGTGTCAAACGGAAAGACGTTACCAGTTTTTATTAAAACTGCTTTCAACCTCTGATCTGCACAACTATAGACTACTAGTGGTTGATTCATACCATGAAACTTTGACAGGAAAGTTTTTTTCTTGGTATGAGTCTTCAAATTGGATTTTTAAAAAAAGGAGGAAATCACTAATGTTAGAGACAGAAGTTTTTATTTGTTTTTGGCACCCAAAAACCCTTAACCAACAAAACGTTATCAATTTTCAATCTGGAATGAGTCACTTGAGTGACTACTTAGCCACCAGTACAGCAATCAGGTACTGATTTCTCTCCTAATTGACAGGGCAAGCAGGGAACCCATGAAGAGCAGCAGCAGAGCTGAGCAACTTTCCTGGTAATGTGTAGCAGATAGCTGTCTATATTCCCAGAACTTGTATATGAACCGAGACTTTTGTTTTTTGACTCATTCCAACAATTGGATGAGTCATATTAATGCCAGTCTAGGTAAAAAGAAGATAGTGTACAAAGTGCTTGAAAAAGGCAAAAAAATAAATAGAAGGAGTCAGAGAGTGACCTAAAGGAGAAAAATGTCTGAGTTCACTGGATACACTTTATTGCAATGGGGATACTTTTACCTTGATCTTTCTTACCAGGTAGGCTGAAGGGAGAATGACAAGCATAAACAGATTTGAATTCAGGTCTCAAGAAATGATGAAGGAAGATTTGCAGATATGCAACCATTCTCCAATTGAAAACAATAAAATAAGTTTCCTTTATACTGTGAAAAACTTCTACTTTCAAAACTGAAACACAATATGAAAAATGTGTATTTAATAGGTCTTACTGATTACTTTTTGTGTTTACATGCAAAAATATACAGAAGCAGCAGAGGGCACCATCCTATGCACAAAAATACCAATGGTTAAGTAATCAAAAAATCTCCAGAGAACTAAAACTTAACATGCCAAGAATTCCACACAACTCTTCAAAAAAATTAATTTAAAAAATAAATTATCCTGAAATCATCCATTTATTCCATAATGACAACTCTATACATTATCACCCTATGTGAGCATCATAAATGTCTTCACAAATGGTTACTGGCTCACTTCAAAAATATATTTCTGCTATCATTTCACACAAATATTTCTGCTCATGCAATCAGGATATATGTCCTTAAATGCCTGAGAGTAGGTGGGAGTAAAAGAGGATGAGAATTTCACCAACAAGGAGGGAAATAAAAAGTTAGAAGGAAAAAATAAAAATCATAAGTTCAAAAAATTAATTTAATACATTGACTGGACTACTGGAAGGGCAGACAATGGAAGTGCATATAGACTATTAATAGTAAAAGGAGAGGAGCCCAAAATTATTTTTGGAAAGTTCAGCAAATACCCCAAATTTTCTTTCCCCTCTTCATCTCCAGTCTAGCTCCACATCTATGGCCTCTAGACCAGAAAATTACAATAACTAGACCTAAGTACAACTTCTACTGTAGCCTTCTTGTTTTAGCATAGAAAAATAGATTTCAAGAATAATCAGAATTGCAACTAAAGTAATTTTGTGTCATATCTATAGCAATAGCTGTAACTTTTCAAAGGGGAAAGCTGCTCAGGAACTCAGGCTTCAGGCCAAAGAAAATGAACACTTTATTTTATTAAAAATAAAATCTCAATACTTTCATTAAAAAATAGTAACTCAGAAGATAATACGAATTCCTGGTTGGTGATAACTCTCACTTAAAAATCATTACTAGAACAGTCTACTAAATAAAGAAAAAAGTAATATTTAACAAATCCTACTGGAGTTTTTAAAAAAATAGTATTTCTTAAAGGTTTTGGGATTGTTTTGTGTGTTCTTTTAAATGGGTAATGATTCAACTTTTAATTGCAATCCATATTCAGGAAAGACAAACCTGAGCTTATGGAGCATTACTGTAAACTTTTTGAGAAAACAATTCTTCTAGTAATCATTTATGAGAGGTTCTAGCAGCAGCAGAGACTTTTAAAACAGATCACGTATTTTAAAATAGCCAAAAAACACGTCAGAATAAAACCCAACTCAGTAATCTTTTTACAGGACAAAGAAACTCTTTATTAATGACTTGCCACCTTTCACCATTTTCACACCTCCCCCAAACCATCCTGTTCTGTCCCATTTCTAGGATGAACTGTAGGTTTCCCCACCCCTGCCTATATTGCCACAAAGTCTTTCATTTCCTGATTGCACAAGACACATGAAGCAATTAAAAACTGTATGTACACATTCTTTTCAGGATACTGATAACCACTCAGTAAGTGCCAATCAGTTACAGCTCCATGAATGCTGTGACAATGACAGGAATTACACGTATCTGTACAACAGCTGCATGAGTTTGACATGGAATGTAAGTCTGACCACGCAACTTCTGACCTTCAACAGAAGCAAGAGAAAAAAATTCATTTGTAGAGCTTCAAATTAAGCATCATGGGGGGAAAAATTACTAATTACTTTTGATCAATTAAATGAAAAAAAAAACAAATAAAAAAAAAAAAAAACCCCCCCAAAAAAAAAAAAAAAAAAAAAAAAAATTCCCCCAAACATGAACTTTTTATTCAATTTTTCAAAGGAAGACTTTCAACAAAACACACACACAAATATACCAGCTCTCAAATGAAGAAACTGTGCTTATGGATAATCATGTTTTTAGAATTCATATCTTGCTACCAATGCCGATTTTGTCCTGATGCTAGAGATGCTCCCAACTAGTTCCAATACACACATTGCAAGAAGCAACCCCCTAGATGTTCCCCCTATTTTCCCTTTCATTGAAATAAAATCCCAAAATGAAACAACACCAAGCTATACTAAATAAAATTCAAAAACAAAGTAATATTTATAATTCAAATATGCATGATGAGTTTAGTGGGATCAGTGCAAGCAGAAAACACTGACATTGCAAATTAAGATTCTGCCCTTAAAACAGCCCTGTCACACTGTGACTATAACCATGGCATCCCTAACCATGGTACTGTATCACACACTCCATTAGAGCTGCAATTTCACAGGAAACACTGCAGAAACTTCCTTTGTCCTACAATATACAAAGATATTTTCTGTTTACACAAGCTGCAAACTTTGTAGGGATTTTTCCACGGAGTAATTTCATATAGGTGGCTGCATACACCCTAAAAAGCTTTATAAAATAATGTCCAGGTGTTTCCTGTAATTCAATTGCAGTTATGGTAATAAGCACATTTCTTAAAACCTAAGCAGCCTTTCAGTGCCAGATGCTACCTATGTTCCAGTTCTGCCATTCTTACTCATAATTACATCTCACCACTCTATTTAAAAGCTCACATTACATGCCAGAACAACACAGAACTCAGCCACAGCCTATTCAGAGAAAAGATTTTATTAATCTTAGTTCAACTGTTATGCTTTGCTTGCCTGGTTTTCCTGGATGTGCAATTTCTGTCAATTGTTCTCACTAATAGTATCCTGTTTCTATGAGCAGGAAAGGGCCGAGTACAGTTTGTTAGTTAGCATTACTTCCTATAAGCAGGGTCCTTACTCTGTAGTAGCAGCACTAGAGCACTCATTGTTCATGCTGGATAAGCAATGGATCACGCTGCTGGCTGTTAATGGACATCCTCTGCAGCGAAACCCCGACTGATAATCAGTACACCCAGATTTGCAATAGACTTCCTCCTTCCTGTTTTTACACTGCTGACCAAGGAGATGCCTCTTCCTGCTGAGCCTTTGTGCGACTTACTGATGTATGAAGTACGAAACTGAAAAACAAGTGCTGTGCTACCACTTTTTTTCCTAATTTTGTGTTGTAATAGTAGATAAAAAGGCAGCAAAGGAAAAGGCAGCTTCGCTCGCTTTGGTACTGGCTATCACCATGGAATGAAGTGCCAAGTTTGGCCATCTGTTTCTTATACCCAAATGGATACAAGTGGATGGAGTTGAAATCTATGTTATTTCATAGAATATAAAGTAGGAAAGTGAAGTCTATATAGCAATATTTTTATCTTCCTTTATTTCCAGAAACTGTTTGTTACATAAATTGTTATATTTTAGGAGCAATGGATTAATCTGTAAACCAAATAGTGAGCTTCTAAGTTCTTTTCAAAAATTTGATGAGATTTCTATTACACATGTACAAGAAATAATCAGGCCTCTATTACAACCTCTAATCTAGGTAGTAATAGCTAATCTGTCACCTTTGTCTAGAGCACTTGAGATATAATCTTCGAGATAAATACCAATTTTTTGGGAAGAAAATAAATTTCATATTTCAACAATCTCATATGTCTGTTCCCAAGACATACTAAATAGAACAGAACATTTAATGTCAGAAATGTGTAGGTTACTTATTTCAATAGGCTTTGAATATCAACACTACACAGATGTAAATACATTATTTCAGAAATTTAAGAAGTTTCAGATGAAATAAAATATTCAGTAATTAAGAAGTTTCAAAACCAATTGGATTAAGAATGTATTCTATTCAATACAGATCAAATCAGACAATCTTTTCCTGCATCATACTCCTCTGCAAACATATAACCGAAGCATGTATTTTACAATAATTTTATGTTATTCATTTTTGTTAACTCTATGAGCTCACATAGCCTATACATAAAAAATTGTCATGCATTTAATTCATGTAAAACAACAGCCTGTGCTGTACATTCTTTGCATATCTCCCAGGATTGCTGAAGAAAGTAAAACATGACTTCTAAAAAAAGTCTGTTTTCAATTCAGAAGCTGAACTGAAACCCAGTGCTTCTCCCAGTTAGGAAGCCATTAAGAGAGTCGATGCAACTGACTAACTCCAGTTCTCTACCTGCTTGATGAACAAACTAAGAAAATCTGTTCATTTCTTTGCAGCTTCCTAAGTTTATGAAACATACCAGAACAAATACACTGTATAAAACAGTATCTGCTATGTTACTTTTATATTGAAATTAACTGAAAACAAAACTTGTAAGAAAACATTGCTTCTATGAACAAAATGGGGTAGAAATCCTTCAAAGCCACTCTGTGCCTAAGGAAGTGTGCAAACTGTGGAAGTCCCAAAACTCGATAGGTTAAACATTTCCTTTTGAAGCTGAAATGTCTCAAAAGTATCCCCCAGGTACATATATGACAGTATATGCTTTATTAATTTTGTATTACTCTGATTCCCAGGAGAATTGCAAGTTACACTCACTGCAATTTTGCAAGCAAATTACTTTCCCTGAGACACAGTGAAAATCCCACTCACAGTATTAGAACAGAACACTTTTCTCATGCTGTATTAAAAATAAAAATCCCCGGTGTCTTTTAGGTCTTCTCTGTCCAATCCCATGTCTTTCCATCAAGCTGATGCACTCTAAAATCTGTTTCCTTCCTTCTTAATACCTCTGTCAGTGATTAAGTTCCCTACTAGTTTGCTATTACTGGCAAAGGTTGAGGGACGGGAAGGGCTTCAGCCAGGCTCCAGGAGAGATCATTAACTCCTTCCTGCACAGGAAGGACCCAGTTTTTCAGGAGTACAGATAGTTCTGTACTAGATATGTACAAGATGAGGAAGGGAAGCATTGTTGAAAATACTTCATCAAGATGAGCCTCAAATTGAACTGTTATTGTTATATCAAGCTCTGTGGTGACAAACATCACCAGAAAGTAGCCAGAAAGACTAGCCACAGCTAGGTTTTACAACTAGCCACAGCAAGCCCTTCAGAAAGATAAAATCTCATTTGATTACCTGATGCTGATGCAAAGCCAGGACTGTATTTTTGAATTACACAAAGAAAGCTGGAGCACAGGCTATGGTGTTGGCTTTCCCAAAAAATCCACAAGGAAGTAAGCACCCGTGTGACTGGCATTTGAGAAGGATGTAAAATTACGCACTTCCTATGCACATGGCAGGTCCAAAATCTGGGTCACTAGACCCTGAATAAAATCAGCTCGACAAACAAGTCAATGAAGACATTACAGGAATAAGAACTGGCTTTTTTGAATTTAACTGACGTAAGAGTGCACAAGCATAAGCCGTTCATATGAAGAGAAAGTTGAATTTAAATGAAACAATGACACAAACTGCATGAAACATCTATTAAGTACACTATTCTGATGATGATGTATCAGATGATTCCCCTATTTTAAAAGCTTTAATGTATTTTGAAATTTGTTTCCTAAACACTGGGAGAATTTCAAGCTCTTTGGTAATGCCTGTGAAATTGGAGAGAGCTGTTTCAGAACAACTCACACAGGTTACTAGCTAGGTTAAAGCTTCACTTGGCAGTTGCCCATTTGAAAGACACTGCAAGAACTGAGTCAGAAGCTGAAGTGTGAACAGTTAAAAGATCAAGATAACCTGATTTGCAGACACATATCTCATGACAAACTTAATCAGCATTGAACCTAAAGATTTTTTCAAAACAAAAAAAAAATGCAGTGCAGATATGATTACCTGCAAACAGTTTCAGGCTTTATAAAATCTTGAAAAGTAATATGTTGAAACTTGCAGCAATGCAAGTGATTCCTTATAAAACACTTCTGCTACCAATGGCAAATCTGACCAGGCTACAGAAAAATCAGAACTGCAGTTCTGCAGCTGTATACTAGATTAGTCAGTCTGCAGCACACTCTTCATATGCCCTTTTGACTCTACATAATGGACTAGCAATAAAAAAAATTGCTCCTTCATAGCAACATACATCACATAGACAGTTGCTTCATCTGACTGTTGTCTTTTAACTTAAGTATTTGGAATACCATCAAATCCTACACCAAGTAATAAAATCTGCAACTGACACTACAAGCAATCTTCTATTTTTTTAGGATACACTGGTTCACAGCAAGCAGGTCATTCTCCTTACTCCATAACAATCCAGTTACAAAACAGAAATTAGCTATTATAATAAAGATAAACTGATACATCAATATATGTGCTGGTTTAGGCTGTGTAGAGTTACTTTTCTTCACAGTGGCTGGTATGGGGCTGTGTTTTGGATTTGTGCTGCACACAGGGCTGATAATACAGACATGTTGTCGTCATTGCTGAGCAGGGCTCACACAGAGCCAAGGCCTTTTTGTGCTGCCATGCTGCCGAGGAGGCTGGGGGGAGACACAGCCAGGACAGGTGACCCCAGCAACTGACCAAAGGGCTGTTCCAGACCAGATGGCATCGTGTTCAGTACATAAAGTGGGGGAACAAGGAGGAAGAGAGGAGACATTTTAGAGTGATTGACATTTTGTCACAACAACCTCCTGCAGCACAGGCTGGGAACAGAGTGGCTGGACAGTGCCCAGGCAGAAAGGGACCTGGGGGTGCTGGTGACAGCCAAGTGAACACGCGCCAGCAGTGTGCCCCGGCGGCCAAGAAGGCCAAGGGCATCCTGGCCTGTATCAGGAACAGTGTGGCCAGCAGCAGCAGGGAGGTCATCCTGCCCCTGTACTTGGCACTGGGAAGGCCACACCTTGAGTGCTGTGTCCAGATCTGGCCTCTCAGTTTGGAAAGGACATTGAGACGCTTGAGAGCATCCAGACGAGAGCAATGAGGCTGGTGAGGGGCTTGGAACACAAACCCTGAGGGAGCTGGGGGTGTTTAACCTCAAGAAAAGGAGGCTTGGGAGAGACTTTATCACTCTCTACAACTCCCTAAAAAGTGCTTGTAGTCAGGTGGGGGTTGGTCTCTTTCTCCTCAGCAGCTGACAGAATGAGAGGACACAGTCTTAAGCTGCACCAGGGGAAGTTTAGGTTAGAGATCAGGAAAAAATTCTACACTGAAAGAGAGACTGGGCACTGGAATCATCTGTCCAGAGAGGTGGGGGAGTCACTGTCCCTGGATGTGTTTAAAAAAGAGATTGGATATATGGCACTTAGTGCCATGGTTTAGTTAATGAGGAGGTGTTAGGTCATAGGGTGGACTCAACGATCTCAAAGGTCTTTTCCAACCTAGTGCAGTCTGTGATGCTGTGTTCCAGAGTAACCAGTACTTGCAACGGGGTCCTGCTGTTGTGGACATGACTGAACACCTCTCCCCCCATGGGATGCAGTGAATTCAGTCCTTGCTTTGCTTGTGTGTGCAGCCTTTGCTTCCCCTAGCAAACTGTTTTTACCCCAACCCACAAGTTTTCCAGCTTCTGTGCTTCTGATTCTCTCCCCCATGCTGCAGGTGGGGGAGTGAATGAGCAGCTAGGTGGGCTTGGCTGCTAGCTGGGGTTAAACCAAAACAGTACAGTCCTGATCCAAAAGAGACCACAGCTATCACACAAGGAATTTCTAGTTCTTTGGAACTACTTTGTAACTTCTGTCTGAAAGGGAACCAGGAATGAAACACATTAACTTGAAAACTGAGAAGGGCTTGAAGACAGACCATGAATAAAGATAGGGTCTACCGATTTTCAAACCAATAGCTTACAATTCTAATAATAGAAGATTAACATACTATTTGAAATCAAAATATATTATCAAACCATTAAAATTCTCATCTAAAGCACTGGCTGATGATCTCAGAGTACTCTTATGTCTGCTCTATATTTAAAACAAGACTAAGCTATAGACAAAAATGCGAATTGCTGGGTCATGCTCCAAAACCAAAATAATGAAAACACAGAAAAATTACTTTAGACAATCCTACCAGACAAGTAAGACCACAGGAGAAAAATTAAGGCAACCACAGTTTGTAATTGGATAACCGCATCACAAATCCCAACAGATCATAGGCAAAAAAGTATTTCCCTGCCTGCAGTAGTGCTAATGCTGTAAAATCTTCCCACATTTTCAGATTTCATTCATACTGCCTACTTACTGTTACTGCTTACTAACTGTTGTGCTGAAGACACAGAATCGCATACCTAAACCATGCCTGCTGGTAACTGTAATGTACACTTTCAGTAAAACTGAAGTTACATAACATTTAGGCACTTATCTCATTTTGCTCTGGACAGGCCCCCTCAATGAACACAAGAATATCTCCAAAATACAAATTACAGACCCCAGTCTGGGCAAACCACCTGCAGTTGCAAAGTGTACCCCAACAGAGTAAAAGCAGCAGAATTAGACTCTCACTCCATATCTCTAACTCTGAATTTTCTTAGGACCTTGATCAGTAAAGGACAAAATAGTCTTGCTTATTTTTCTAATGATGCCTTACTAAAGTGTAGCTTTTACTTTTGGCTTTTCTGCACCACCAGGACAGAAGTTCAGAATGAACAGCTATCAATTTGTTTTGACACTTCAGCCAAACTTATTTATGATGTCCGACCTCCAAACTCTGATTAACCTAAATGAGAAAAATGCAGCACTATACAGGAATTATTTTGCTTTGCAGTCTCAGCTCAGTGCTGCTTTTACCAGTTCAATGCCATTCTAGATCAGTGGAAGGTGACTGCAGCATACTGCAGCATCAGACAGAAATGCATCAACTGAACGGTGCTTGTGGGTGTGATTTCTTCAGCCAGAGACAACAGGACAGCGAAATGTCTTCACAGGAGGCTCTCTAAGAACTCTTCAAAGACGTTGCAAGCCAACACAACTTAGAGCAACCTACAAGATGCTCTAACATCTACCAGGCAACGGCTTCGTAATGACAGATTTCAGGTCGAGAGAATTGAATTAAAAGCATTTTTACACTGACTTTTGAGGAGCACTTTAGAAAGCTGTGATTGTCAGTTAAAGCTACAGAGTACATTCTGCTTACAGACAGATACATCAATAGACACAGCACCTCCTTATCAACTTATCACCTTAGCAACAGAATTTCCATTATCAATCCCCCACAGTTTTTATATTTAATTTTACTTTTGTGTTTTTGTTCAGTCAACGGATTGTGGGCATGGAGGTACTCCCCTGACAGGCTGTGTATGGGAACCACAGAACACTGCAGACTTAGTGATGCAAAGCTCACAAGACGAAGTATTTAGAGACAGTCTACCATATGCTTATGAAACATTTTGCCAAGCTGGAGTTTAAGAGTTAATTCATCTATTAAAAAAAAAAAAAAAGCTTTGAAATACTACACACTACTACAGACTCAAAGAAACTCATATCTATAGTACACAGGGCACTGGCAGAACAACTTCTACTCTGTCGAGTTTCACTTTGACCTTTTTCAACCAACCATAAACTAACCATCAAATAAGGTCAATTATTTTCTTCTGAAGAGAATTTGTCTTACTAGCTACCACAGCATGTCCAACTGACTATTCAAGAAGTGTTAAAACACAGAGTTCAGTGAGGGCCTTAAGTTTTTTGTTAAGTTTCTGATTTTTCTATTGTTGTTGTTGAGAGGATTATGGCAATTGCCTTTCTTCCACTTCCTTTCTAAAGATTAGAAATGAGATAGCTCTCCCTGAGAGAAGCTCAAAAGTATGTATTCAACATGAATTATACGATATTAACATGTCCTATAAAAAGGTGAGAGTGATGAGCCTTTAACAAGTTTTGTCATTAATCTCATTTTGTTAGCCATTAAAGCCAAAAAGATGCTGATAAAAGCTTCACAGAGTCTGATGAAAAAAAAATAATCCTGGCTTGCTATAGACACAGTCTGCCTATTTAATGAAAGGCATGTTGGCTTAGGTCTCATTTATAATGATTCAGCATGTGTTACTGAATTTAGAGATGCAAGTGAAATAGCAGCAAATTTAAATCAATAAATTCATCCAGTTAAAATCTAACAAGAAAATTAATTTAATCCAATACAATTTCTTCCTCTCTTGAGATGCAGAGCAGTCTTTAGGAGCTAACTCTCCTAAACAGTAAATAAACCCAATTGCATTAGCTGCATGCTGATTCCTCCTATAAAGGACCTGCATTTCACATTCTTCTTTATAGGTAGATCTCAGAGTAGAAAATCACCTGCAGGATCAATTTGTATGCTGTTCCTTACCAGTAAATTACACACAAAGACATTATATATCAAGAAATGCTATTATTTTTTATATCATAAAAACAAGTGCTGCCACTCTTGTAGCAGGGTAGGAAACAGCACCCAGGCAGGGACAGCCATACCCAACCAGCAAGCAAAACACTGAAGAAAAACAGCAGCAAAAATGTGTTTCCATGGAATCTACATACAGCCCACAAGAAAAACGTACACTTCCTTTGTGAAGCATGGATGCACTACGAAGACATTAACATCTTGATGTTAACAATTAAGGATAAGTCAGATCTTGCATATCCTACAATCTTCAGCATTTCATATTACCTCATGCTGCTTATCCAAACCACTCACCTCAAGTCCCTTCTTTTGTTCTGCTATTTAAGTAGTATGTTGGTTGGCTTTATTTGATGTGGCAATGCTATAAATATTCTCCCAGCATTACAACCCAGAGATTACAAAAATATTCCATTTCACATAATGAAATTAATGTAATCTCAGTCATTACATGAGACAACTGGCCTCAATAGCTTCTGTGACTGGAAATCAATGGATCACTTCATGTTGTAGCCTTATGCAACTGCACGTAGAATTACTCAACTGATTTCTTTGATTCACATTGTTTAGCAAGTAAAACCTAGATCTCATGCAGAAAATAATGCTCCAGTTTACATTTATGCTTCTTTCATTGAAATAGATCTTGTAATTTGATGTGGGATTTCAGACTTTTCAGTTTCACACAGCAATTCACAAATTGCAACAGACAGCTGAGCAGACAGCTCAAGTTTTGATTTTAAATATTGCTGGTTTTAGGGAGTAGAAGCACACTTCTGTGGTGTTTGCTGGACTTCTTTCAAAACACTCAGCCAGGTGTAACCACTCTTTCACCTAATTTTTTTTATTTGCAATTGAACACTAGGGTTCAATCAGACCAACATCCACTTTTTTCCCTAAAAATCCTGAAAGTCGGCAATGCAAAATTCCATTACTGGAAAATCAGTGATAGGATAGAAACATGCAAAAAATAAGAAATTAAATTTTAGTATTTATAAAGACATCAGCACATTTTAAATGCTTAATATGGATAAGAGATTCATATGGTGGTCCCTTCCCCCTCCACACCTGCGGATGCCGTCTGCTAATTAGCGTAGCCTAATACTCTGTTTGTCCTTTCTACAGGTTACTCTGATATAAGCTCTATACTGAAGATGGTGGCGAAACTGCAATTATATTTAATATTTTGTTGTGGTTTTTTGCAGGCATCAGCTTCAACCTGCCTGGGCTTAAGTGAAACATGGTGAAACTGCCTCCAGGGACAACTCAAGTCTAAAAGCATCCCAGCTACTTTCCATCAGCCTAAGCCCATGGACTCTCACAGGTGAGGCTCCCTGGATGCTCAGCTTCAGCATCTCCACACTCTATTCCCAACAGCAGCTGTGCTTCAGGAACATGAGGGGAGATCAGAGCACAGTTTGCTCCAAGATGACCTCTAAGACCAGACTGAGCCAGCACGCAGTCCCCATGTGATGTCTAGACGAGCCCACCACACTCCCCCATGGGAGCTCTCAGAGGATTGATTAGCCCCAGCCTCTCACTAATGCCCAGACTGCGACCTCCCACACAGCTGTGGAGGATCCACTGTAGAAACACGTAGCTCACCTCAGAATCAACTGCTATGATGTGCAAAATGACCCACTTGGCATGCAACTTCTCTTCCACCAGTTCTCAGGACTGTGTTCTCACCCATGTAGCCTGCGTTCATCCTTCCCCAGCAGGCACCATTCCCACTGCAGGAAAAGCCAGCAGCAGCATGCTCATTGCTTTGCAGCACGCTGCCACACAAACTGCCTTTTCCAGTTTTCTGCACACAGGCTCACTGTATCTTTTCAAAGAGATAACATTCAAATTCACAGTTCTCTCTCCCCTGTCTGGCTAGTGCCTATGCTTTTTTTTACTTCTTTCAGACATCTTTAATCGGAGAAGCACCAGCAAAGCTCCATGACAAAGATCCTCTTTCCCCTGTTTCCTCTATAACCCAATTGACTCTCCACAGGCCCTGCCCTTATCTCCCCAGCTCTAAGTGAAAGGTACTTCCACATTCGCCTCCAACAGGAAAGGTTATGCAAAACATTTTTTTTTTTTTCCAAAATGCAGGCTAAGCCATTTGGCAGTATGTGGAATTGGAGGAAAAAGACAGAAAACCAAACCATTGCAGTCATGGCACACCAGAAATGCTCTAAACACTGTCACATTTCCAAGGAAACTGACCAGGGTAGTAGGTTTCAGACCGCATCACTAGAGGTTGCATAGTGGAGCACTGAAACACCCACCCCGATACGGTTTCGGCCCCGTTCTCAGCACAGAACCGGCGGTACCGGCACACCCAGGGAGCTGACTCGTGTCCAGGTGCGGGCAGCAAAGCCCGGCACTGGGTTACGGCCGGGGCCCCAAGCCCGGCCACCCGCACCGGGCCCAGGGCCGCCCCGTCCCGAGGCCGCACTCCAGCCCCGCCGGAGCCGGGCTGTGCCCGGCTGCTTCTCCTGCAGACAATACCAGGGAGCGGCCAGCCTGGAGCCGGGCCACGGCCGCCGTCTTCACTCGGTCCCCGGTCCCTGTCAGCGCGCCGGCACGGCTTGACAGCCCCGCTCCCTGCCCGCGCCGCACCGGCCCCTTCCCTCGGCCCCTCAGCGCCCGGGACGGGGGGCGGCGGTCGGGCCCCCACGGAGCGCCAGCGGGGGCTGCGCGTCCCCTCCGCACCCGGCGCGGCCGCTCCCGCCTGCGGCGCTTCGGGCGGCCCCGCGCTGTCCCTGGGGAGCAGCTGTCAGAAAGCGCGGCCGGGCCGCGCCGCGGCTCCCGGGCCGGCGGGCGGGCAGGGCCTGGGAGCTTCACCCGCTGGCGGCGCCACGAGCCCAGCGCCCCGCACCTCAGGGTCGGTCCCACGCAGGCCGTGTCGGTGCTCTCGATCTCCTGCAGGATGCGATCATGCTCGGGGAGACTCTCCGCCATCTTGGATGGGAGGGACCCACCGCCCGCGCCGCTGCGGGAGGCGCTGAGGGAGGAGCGGCCGCGGAGCCAGGCGGGGGACGGCAGGAGCCGCTGGGGAGGGTTCGGCGGTGCGCGCGGGGTGGCGGGGAGGAGGGAGCGGCTGGGGCAGGTGAGGGGGCGCCGGTCGCGCCAGGCCGCGCGCTTCGGGTTCGCGCAAGGTCGGCGGTGCTCTGCTGCCCTTGTCAGGGGCAGGGCTAGGCCGGGGCCGCCCGGGGAGCCCGGCAAAGCCCCTCCGTCCCCGTGGCATCTCCGGGCGCTGGTGTCCGGCAGAGACCGCGGGCAGCTGCGTCTGCCCGGCGCCAGCCGCTGCCACCCGCTCAGGGCACTGTGACAAACAAGGGACGCGCAAAGTGCGGCCCCTGTCCCGGACGGACCGGCTTGTAGGGTTCAACGCGACCTTTTCTACTGAGGTAGTTCTGCTTTAGTCTTGTGGCTAGTTCATGGTGTGGTCTTGATGGTATTATTATTAATTATTATTATTATTATTGTGTGTTTGTTTGTTTTGATTCGACCGCTCCCGCTCAGGCGGGCCGTGCCCGTCCCGGCGGGGAGGGAAGCACCGACCCCTGAGGCGGAGGCTCTGCATTCAGGTTATGTCAGTTTTCATTCCTTCCATTCTTTACGTGACAGAAACTTGGGGGTCTGGGTAAAAATAGAACAAAGCCACGACAAAACAAAAAAAGTGCACCTTTATGTGCAGTGGCGTGCTGTGTTTCACGAGAAACTGACATAATGTTTCCTAGTGCTTTGTACAGCGAAGCTTCGTGTGTCAATGAAGGAGGAATAACCTATTTTCTGTTTAAATTTTACACTTTGTGGCCTGTGGCCAGGGATTAACTAATCCTTGGGTTTTGAATGCTCAGGAGACAGGATGCACCTGCTTTCTGGGCAAAGTTATCTGCACACAAGTGGGAAGTTCTTGTAAAGAAATAGGCCAGATATGTAAAACTTCAGGGTGATGTGTAGCTACTTTTTCCAGTAAGGAACTGACAGCATTTGACAAATGTGAATGCATCAAGGTCTACAATTGCATTTGGCATCCTTCCAGCTACTATTATCAACCTCATCATCTGTCCTGCCCTGGTGCAACTACACCTGTACACGAGTTAATAAATGGCACCGAAGACGGTGCACATCTTGTCTGTGCTTGTGTCTTTATCATATTCATTGTTGATTCAGATTGTTGATTCACCTACTAAATCAACAAGGACTATTCTGAATGTAGACAAGTGCTTACAAAGTGCATAACAAAAAAAAAAAAAAAAAAAAGGGAAAAATCCTACCACTTGTAGTATTTCCTTCAAGAAATCACTCAAATACAGTAACAATTTTCCCACATTCCTTTTTTTCCCTTCACCAAAATACTGAAGTTATAGACTGACACATTTTTCAGGGTGAATTTAATTTTCTTTTTTTAGCCTGATCATTTCTGCAACCTGATGCCTACAGTGCCAGGCAGGCTATTTTTAAAACTCTTCTACAAATACTGACAATATACCTAGACAAATTACATTGCAATCATATATATTACTTTTTTAAAGGAAAAATATGCTGAGGAATTTTTTTCAGTTGCACTTTTACTATTAAACAGTTTCCATAAGCTACAAATAAAAAAAATAAATAAATCTTCAGACACTTAGAAATATCAACAGTTAAACCTTAAGTAGTTCTGTCTTTGGTGATTAAAACAAAAGTTGTATTTATTAAAAATTTAAGAATAAGAAGCAGTTAATTCTTTAAAAATGTAGCTGTTGACTTTAAACTAAAAACACTTCTACACAAAAGAGAACATTTCCCCTTGTTTTCATTTTTAAGAGCACTTTCTTTTTTCACAAATCTGCAGCCAACCATCAGAAACAGATTGCTTTGCCCAGGTGAAAAGAAAGAGCAGAGTAGGTGACCTTGGTTTGTATTTCACTGAGGGCCAGTCACATTGAAATTAAACTCAACTTTCTTGTGGGCTTCAGGGTCAGGAAAACAAAGTTTCTAATATATTTTTCTGACTGAAAGAGCAGCTATAGAAGGAACACATCCATCATGAAGAGTATAATACCATTAAAAAGAAGCATACCTTAGGGTGGTTCCAAGAGGCAGCTCAAAGGACTGGATCTCAGCAAGGGCATTTTCATATATCTGATCTTTATTTTCTTCTAGATACAATTCTGAGAGATTTGACTTGCTTTTCCTTGCCATAGAGTAGCATAAAACTAATCTAACTTTAGGAGAGAACTTTTATTCTGATTATTATAGTTGACTAAGTGACTCTGTAGTCAGCAAAACCAAGCATAAAAAAAAAGGATCCTGTGCTAACCTCGTGACTTCTGAGGACTTTGTGTCCAAGAATGGTGCACAGCTGCTCTTTTCCTGTCTGCTGGTATCATTTGCCTCGTATGCACTACCCAGGCCTGCACAGTCTTTTGTGTGTGCGTTTGTCTAGTATATATTAGTCTTAACAACAAATTTCCTGCCAAAATAATATTTTTATATCCTTGAAATAAATATTAAACCTGAAATTTAGTCATTGTGAAAATTTAAAGGAATTTCAGGCACTAGACATCAATGCTTAATTTCTCTGTTAAGTTTTATGAGATTAAAATTATTATTTTTTAAAATTATGTTTTCCTTTTGCTATATAAAAAGCTTGTACACAAGGACTTGGCTGGATTTATGAAAAAGATTTATGGATCTCCTAAAGCAGATTAGAAAAACAGAGAAATATTTATGTTCTCATCATTTTCCTTTTCAGCATTAGTAGTTGCTACTTCTAATAACCAATTGCAGAAAATGCTCTGTGATAACTGTGGGTTTTATGTGTATGAGCAAAAAAAAACCTGTTACTAATTTATTACCTGCATGGAAAAAAAATGGATAGCAAATGTTGAGAGCAGTGCTGCTGTCACTATCGTTTTCATGATGATGGCAAAGAAAACACTTTGCACAACTGCCATGAATTACTTTAATTTCAGGCAGTTATTTCAAACATGAGACTGGAGTTGTAGATCTTTACGTTTAAACTACTGTTTAGAATCCTAATTCAATATCATTTGGATAATCAATATATTTTAGTTTTTAAAATATTTCTAGGGGTTTAATCAAAATTTGGCTCCTAATCACAGTACTGCTCCTGATGAAATTGATTAGTCCAGACACTCGTGATGCAGTCAACAGTTAAGTGCAGAGAAACAGAGATTACTCATTTTGGAGCAGGGGATAAACAGTTTATTCACTTTTCTGTGCCCAGTGGGAGCACTGAGGAGATGAGTTCACATCAGTAGCAGTGGGAAAGAGCACTAAAGGCTGCAGTGAGTTAAGGCTACGTACAAATTTGCAATGTGTTTCCTTGAACAAGCTGCTTTAATCACCGGTTTATTTTTAAATCAAAATTAAGTAATTGCTCTGTTAGCATTATTATGCAATACATTTCCTGCTTTCATGCTCTATATGGAGTTATGAGTAATTTTTACACTTTTCACCACAAATGGGAGCCTGTGATTGACCCATTCAGCCACTGGATGTCACACAAACGCAGATGAAAGGATGGATGTTGAAACTACTAATTTCTAATCTTAACAGTGACTGGATTCAGAATTAATTTAGCAATTTTGAGGTGACAGTGTGAAAGTAAACTGCAAATATTATAACAAGATTAAGCTTATTCATGTGATAGAAGAAAGTACATCTACTGCCACTGAGGAAGAGCAGAGGCAGGGCAGGTAAATGAGAGATGCCTCAGGCATCTACACCCAGCCAGCACACACTGTGGCTGGCAATAAAAATAGAATGCAGTGATGGAAGCATGACGATTTATACAAAATGCTTTATGAATATATTTGTGTGATTATAAATTAGTTAGATTCTTACAGAAGCTTTGGATAAAATTTCTTCTTCCTCCTCTCCCAAAAATTTAAACAGTAGCTTTCTTTAGGAAATCAGCTAACCAAAATAAACAGGACTCTGTATCTGTTGTGCAAATGTTCTTGTCGGTATCGCAGCTGCCTGGAAATAAATATGTTTAATAACAAAGCAAAACAATGTAAGAAGAAGCAAACAAATACAAAGGTGAATGACGAAGAAACAGGCAGATGTTACAGTCTCTTCAGTTGTGGCAGTGAGTGTTGAAGTACCTTGATTCTCTGGACAGGATCAGACCAAACTGCATCAGGCCTGGCTGCTCAGCTCTCCAGAGTGTTTTACACCCCCACTGAACCTAAGACCATGACATCCAGAGGATGATCCTAGGTGCAGTGGTGGATCTGTATCTGACCTCAGATCCATGGGCAGGAGTACATTAACACCTGCCCAAAGCCCTTTATGCTGCAGATGACCCTGCTTCTACCCTGTGCTGTCTGTCCAGCCTGTGCTCCCTTCCCCACCTCTGTCATCTGCTCCTCTCTACCGTAATTCCAGTGCTGGTTAGATGTGCCCAACATCTACATCTTTCAGTCACACAGGAGCTTTTCCTGTTTCCAGCTGAGCTCAGGGCCACTCTCAAAAGGCTTTAGGGAACTGCCTTCTTCAAGGAAATAAAGTATTTTTGTAAAATGACAAAGGAACAAATTCTGTATAAGCACTTGACATCAGCTTCTGGCTAAACAATGTATCTTTGCTTCACAACTATACATAACATACTTGGAGGCTGCAACTAAATAGTTTGTCACCAAAGACAATGCTAAGTTTTGGGTTTTTTTTTTAATTTATGGTACTCTCCATGCAGAAAAGGACAGTAGACGTTATCATTTCTGAGGTATCATACTTGTACCAGTTCAGATTTAACCAGGTCAAGAAGCCTGAGAAGGTATTAATCTTCTAGAAGTCCACGGCAGAAAATCAGAAGGTATTTTCTGTGCTGGTTAAATTCACACTGTTTCTGTGAAGGGCATATTCATTACCTGGACAGGCAGAAACCTCAGGCCTTGTAAGATATGGAGCTGTTGCCATCTTTCCAATCATCCTGAGACTTTTCTTTGAAAAAATTATCCAAAGCAACTATTTCTTGCTGAAGGTGTAAAAACGGTTCACAGCTCAGAAGAGAGCAAGAGGGGAAATTGAGGCAAATTATCAACAATATTGTGAAACAGGATGCAGAGGCTTATCTAAAGCAAAACCACTTTCACCACGTCCTTTCTCCCCTTCCTCCCCTAATTCCTACTCTTCCCCAACCCTAATGGGATAGCAGAGGGCCAAGAACTGCTGGTTTAAAGGTTGCCTGCCTGTGTTGATACTTTAAAAATACATTTTACCCACATGACCATTACAAAAAGTGTAATGTGCTGCAGAGTAGGGTCCTTACTGTGTATGCAATTCCAGTGTAGATTACTTCCTTTTTTTACAATTGCCAGGGCACGATTAGCAGCTTTGAGTCTGTTTCATTTTCTTTCCCAGTTGGATTGGAATCCATTTTGAATAAATCATGGAATAGAGAGAAGGGGGAAAATGTCCACCCTCAAATGGAATTACTATAGATAATTTTCACAAGCAATGCCATCCATAACAAATTACTTCATTGGTCATTGCCCAGATATCTCCTCTTTACATCCCTCCACAAGGACAACAATGCCATTAGTCATTTCTCTGGCATCTCCTGCTCTGCTACTGCCTTCTTTCCTGGGCTCATCCCCAAACTGGACCCTTGCAAACCAGCTCATTCTCCCTAGAAACTGAACTGACTTCTCCCGTTCCCCTTGTGCCTGTTTTTTCTGATAGCCAGACCCATTTCTGCCTCTCAGATGAAGCATGGTAGCAACAACCCTATCAAATGGTTCTTGGGAAAAACAGGCAGATGAGGAGATGATGGAATTACCACTGCCATTTTTTGCTTTTTACCTTTTTGTCTAATATACAGCCAGTACCTTAGGTATCAGCAGGGAGATTACATTTTTTTTATTTCAGAGCATTTAAGTGAATTATGTTTTCTGAATAGTAGTCAAAATCATAAATACATTTGTTTTTTGTTTTAATTACACTAGATTTAAGAATTGGACAGTGTATATAACAATGTGACCAAAATACCGAATGAACAATGTTCTATTTCACATGGGGGTTTTTTATGGTAAATTGTCAGAACAGCACACATCTCTCCCGTTAGGAGGGCAGTGCATCACTAACTGCTTTTGACATTTCACTGACATCTAACAAGTGCCTAAAAATATCTGGATAGATTCTCAGCTGGTGCTGATGTTATCTTTGTAAGAGTCAATAAAGGCATTGAAACTACTGGTTGAACAGAGGCACTTCAGTCTGACTGCAGTGGGAAGGAGAGGAGAGTCTGTCATTACGTGTGTTTGTATAATGCAAGGTGCCATTGAAGAACAAGTACTATTTCATTTTCATTGCAATATACAAACCATATTTTTTTAGCATAGCATTTGAATGATGCTACAAAATAGCATCTTTATCATTCTACAGAACAAAACACTGATGTGTAAAATTTTTTCTCTCTGCTTACCAGTGCTTTTAAGAAACAGGCATTGACGAAAACCCTGAGTCGAGGACATGCCCTGGGAGCCTGAGGGCTTTGCTTCTTTATAGGCAGTGAGGAGCTCTCTTATAGATTTTCTTCTGGAGGACATTTACTTTCCTTGAAGGGTTGTTTTTTTTCTCCACACTTTCAAGAGCATCCACTCTTAGATAGCCACAGCATTTGTATTCCTTATGTAACTTAGGAGAAAAACAGCCCCTGTTCTAGTTTGGGGTATGAATGAGTCAGAAATTAAAACTACTTTTGATGTTAGGATGCGTGCATGACAGACATCTGACTGGTGATGGCCAAGTGGTCCCAGCTTGATGAGTTGCTGTCAGCTGAGCCACAGTGAGTGACAGACACAGTGCCCACTGAGTCTATTCTCACTGCAATCTGAAATGCTCTAATTGAAACTACTATGAACAACCCACTCAGAAGTTTGATCATTTTTATCATGGCCTTTATTCTTTTAATACTTCAGGAAGAAAAAAAACAACCTTGTCTGAATATAGGCTTGAATCGCTTTAGCTAATAATTAATTAAACCAAATATCTCCATAGGCATTTTCAGTCTCTCAGGTTCTTATTTCAGTTTAGTTAAAACTCCACCTAATTGATTTAAGTGAAATAATTCTGCCTTAGAAAGGAATATTATCAGATAGTTTTTGCACCTGTTCTGTGCGGGTCAGGTTTGTCATTCTGCTACATTCTCCACTCATGCTTCCCTGAAGTTTGAAAGAGGGAACAGTTAGCATTAGGTTACTACTGCATGATGGTTGGTGTCTAATTGTTCTTCTAGTCAGATCTGGCCAGAGGAAATCTTCAGTATTCATTTTGCTGAAGAGCCCATGCCTATTCAGTAGTGGTAACAGCAATCAGGAAATTTAAAGGAAGTACCTTGACTATCTGCTGCTTAGATAGCTGGGTCTTATTACTATGAAAAAAAAAGAAAAACCAACAAAGCAAAAAACATTGCCAAATAATACTATACTTCAAGAGAAAATCTCTTTTCCAGTAAATGAGTGTCCTGGGAGGGGCAATTAAATCTACTTTTGTAAAAAAGCCCCTTTAAAAATTATCTCCCAAACTTACCCTAAACCAAAACAAATACAGTTAGTACAAGAATCATTGTTTAAAGTGTCACACCACACTAACTGCTTTTTTGTCATACTTCCTAGCTATATTCAATTAACATGGCACGTTAGACCTCGTAAATCAACACTATTAGCTTTGAAAGGAACTGCTTGTTTTTTGAGAACATTCCAGGCCACAAACACTTTTTCCAGTGAAAACTGAACAATTACAATAAGACTCTGTTTTGGTATGAAAATAGGAAATGATGCTAAACAAAAGGGAATGTTTGTTTAGAAATTCCAAGGCCATTAATTTATATTAAGAAACTGTTTGTGCTCAGAGACTGTAATCAAAAGGTGATGTGAATCATTGATCTCAAAAGGACTTCATAGATAAGGAGCAAGTGCAGTGCTGGGTGATTGTATTATATATTAACAACTTTCACGAGCAGCTTTTGCTGATTCATTTGACAGGAAGTGAGCTGCCAAGAGAGATTTCTAGAGGAGGAACAATCAACAATATTTTCATATGAAATAACCTCCAGTTACTGTATTGTTCTTACAACATTTGATAATTAATGTTTTCCTGTTCAAGAAAAAAATGCATAAATCACAAAAACAAAGGCAAATCTGGTTTAGTGTTACACTGCTATAAATACACACACAGGCAAAGTAAGGGCACTGATCATTTAAAAAATTGGAAAACTGGTAAGTACTCCTTGTGAAATTGCTGCACTGTTTGGAATTAAAGATATGGTAAATGCTATTCTTTTTTGGAGGAAAAAAAAATCACACCTTTGTCTTTCTTCTTGGTTTGGAAGCTCACTGGCCATGACACACCTGGGATTTTATCCAGAAAGCAATACTTGGTTTCCATTCAGGAGAGCAGGACCTCCACAGACACCAGTTCTGAGCCACACTGAGGGCTAACACCATGCTGGGAGGCTGCTACGAATGAGAGGAGAGCTCCATGCTCTAGAAATTGAAAGTGAATCACTGCAGGCAGACTCAACACAGCAGCACACCCTCAGCCCAGGACACCAATGTCACCAGGCCAGCCCCAGGAGCACGTTCCAGAGCACCCCATGGCACAGGGACAGCTTGGCCCTCCGAGCAAGCAGCCCTGAGCAGCACAGCCAGCCAAGGAGGGGGTCCCTACTGCTCCACCACGGTGAGGAGAGCTGGGGGCCTGTGTTACACAAAGTGCACCAGGGACAGTCCACAGCAAGGGGACACCGTGAGGCTGGGGGTCCTCTGCCATCCAGCCCATGCCAAGGATGTTTGTCCACAATGCCAGCAGGCATCATTCAGCTTTCTTAAACACTGTCATTGCTACCACCCACAAATAGAGGGGAAAAAATACAAATGCCTTCAACTAATCTTAGTTATAACTTGATGTGCTATTGCAATGCCCAAATGCAGTGAATTTGGGAACTCATGGTGGAGGAAAGAGAACAGGAGAGAAAGCACAGACCAAGGAGCTTCTGAGAATAAAAGTTGCTGCAGTATATCTTACAGACACTTGTAGGTTCTGCTCCAGTTGGATCTTGGTTAGATGTTATTCACAACCAGTGCATAGTTCTTTAACACGAATTTTCCTATTTTAAAATTTTCTACAGTATTTGTCCTTAAATGCATGGTAACAAATCAGGGGCAGATTTAGGAAGCAATCTATTAGAATGACTAAGAAAAGTTTTAAAGAAATTAAGAAGAAAAAAAAATAGAAGCCAAATACTTTGGCAGTTGTGGATTTTCATTCAGCACAGACCTGGCAGAGCTCTGGTTCTTTATCTTCTTTTTTTTCATTATGAAGCATGTAGCTATTCTCTGATTCAGGAAATACTAATTAGACAACCATGGAAAGGAAAGGCAACTCTTGCTAAGGAAAAGTGCCATGTAATAGGCTGTCATGAAATTCCACTAATTCCACCATAAATGATCACCAGAGAAAGTACTGATTATCAAAAACCTGCCATCCAAACATAAAATATAAAAAATATTCTAAAGTAAGGATTTGGAGAGTTTTTAAAATTAGAATATCTTGAAATGTTGTGTTCAGTAAGGAAGTCTATTAGCATAACTGGAGTCTGAAATCAAGATAGAGTTTGTATACTGTTAATGTAAATTCAGACTTTAGAAAATGGTTTAAAATATCACACATTGCTGCAAAATAAATACTCACACTCTCACTTCTGCTGGTTGATCTCATCCTGAGAATACAGATAACAATCCATTGTAAGATTAAGGCTGTCCTAATAATGTAGCTCCTCTGAGTGACAACTCAGCAACAAGAAGCTATAGTCTGCTCATCAAGCACTGCAGGAAAGACAAGATTAAATAATTAATCTTGGCAAAACCCAGCTAGTGGGAATATCAGAAATTCCTGACTTAAGAATCATTGTTAATAACATAAAATATTTGAAACCATTTGCATACTGAAATTTACCAAGGCAATGAGAATACTATAAAACAAAATGGCAAAACTGTAGAACAACAAACTGCATTCTATAATGTAAGCAGATTTTGGTAATTAAAAAATTTAAAGTCCAAATGATTATTTAAATTGTATTTCCCCCTTCGCATACAGCAATCTACCCGAGATACTAATATTTGAGGAAATATTGTCTACTCTGTGGAATTAATTAATAACAAATTCAGATATTTAACATATCCTATCTCCAATAAGCCAGGAAAGACATTGAAGATATCTAGGTCACATTAAGAATAAAACAAAAACATTTTTTACATCAAGTTTTACATTAGGAAGCAAGAGGGATGCACTGAAAAAGTTAGAACAGATTAATTCCTCTTTTCATTATCCAGAGAGGTACATTTATAAGACAAACTAACAAAAGGCACAGACAAGATGCATTTAATGGAAAACAGGGTAATAATGAACCTTCAGCAGTACTGGGAGGATCCAGATTTGCACTGCAAATAGGGATTCTAATAATGTTAGAAAGCAAACAATTATCTCAGAAGAATTGCTAATGATAATTTAAAATATATTTTTATTTTTTCTTCTCTTACTTTATTACTACTGGATGAAACTATCCTACAGTTGGATGGTCCTATTTATTTCAAAATTTTAAAAGCTGAAATAAAGGGTGATTTAATATATTTATATGCTCATATATACACCACTCGTCTGTTAGCCATTACCTGCCACCCTCCTCCCCCACCTCTCAGTGTAACTAACATAAGCTTTACATTTACAGTTTCCTTTTCCTCTTAAAGGCAATGTATCATTTTCAGAGGTTATGAGCCCAACAGTGTAAATTTTGCAACTTGAAATGTAGCATATAGCATTGTCTCTCATGCCTGCTTCAAAACCTTAGAGAAAATTTTGCCTGATTGAGACAAAAAGTAGTTAAGTCTTCAGTTTTGAGGGGTTTTTTCAATGCTTTGACTACAAACTTTCAAAAGGTATTTTCCTGGCCCAAGACAAGCAACCGACAGACTTGGAGTCCACCACAGACCACTGCCCAGGCACAATGGGAAGGAAAATCAGCCTTACCTCTGAATTTTCCTGTGTGTTTAAATCAGACACTTAATGATTTTTGTTTAATGTAGGGTTTGAGTTTGAATAGTACTTTAAGCACTGAACTGTCTCCTTAATGTTTGGAGGGGATTAAGTTCAGAGTTCATTGTGTTGTCTATCATTTTAAAAAGATTAGATAGTTTAGTTCGGCTCCTACTGGCTGTGTAAAAGTCTCTGTATTTATTGACTGTCTGGAGTCATTATCAAAGCTTCTAAAACCAATCGACACCTTGTCAACAAAAGTCCCATTATTTTAGTGATCCTGATAAGATTTACATGATATCCACATTTTTGTTATGATCGATTTAACTGTTAGAGATATTCATACTGTAAGAGATTGTGTGATACATGATTACCAGTTCAATTAGCAAATTAGGCTTTATATTGGTTTGGAAAACACAAACGAATGTAGCCCATCCTAGCCTGTGTCAGATATACCTTGTAGTTTTAGGTTTGGATCAGGAAAATTCTGAAAGGTCTCAAATATTCTTCCAAGAGAAAAAGATCCTTTTGAAGGGAGGAAATTATATTTTAAACTTGGGGATCATTCTGGTGACTATTAATAAACTGAGAAACAATATCATGTGGAAGAGTCTGATGGCATAAAATAGTAGATTTTCTTTCATGTAGTAAGAAAGGTGTGCACCATTAGACTACTACTGTATAATTGTTAAACTATATGAATTATTTATTTTTCAAATAGCTGTACAAAAATCAAGTTGAATTAGAGACTTTAGAGTCATTCTCAATAAATGACTGAAGGGTTTTGGTTGGTTTATAAAGGAGCAAAGCTAAATTACAGGGCTGTCAATTGAACAATCACATTGTAAATATCATTGACAACCAGTCCTACTTCTGATGCCCCAGGACTTCCATTTGTGTGTCAGATGTTCCAAACACAGCAATGGATTGCAGTCTTTCTGAAAGAGAATGATGCATTTCACTGTATTTATTTGATACAAGATGGGTTATAAAATCATAAAGCATAATTGACAGACTAAGCAAGTTCCATTGGATTTGAAAAATTTAGCATAATTTTTACAACCATGCTGTCATGGCAATGTTTTTTTCACCATTCATGTAAGGAGGTAAGTAAAGGTACTCCAGGAGAGGTATCAGCATTTTTTTTGGCCTGATGATATAGTTAGTTTAAAAAAAAAACAAAACAGTTTTTCAACACCCAGCTTATGCTGTGCATATCACGGTAGGGCTCTCACATAAACCGATTTTACAGAAAGCCTTTTCCTAGTGAACTTCAGCTTACATTGTGCAACAAGGCATTTTTTTTTGTGCTGATCCATCTGCTGAACATTTGTTTGCTGACATTTGATAAATACTTGCTACTTCAGATGTTAATCAAAGGTGTTAATAAATCAAATCAGTTTGTTAAAACCTGGTGTGTTGACAGTGCCAAGGTATCCTGTAATCTGTGTCAAAAGGATCAATAGAAGCACATGAAAACATTACCACTGTGGGACAATATTGATTTTTGTCTTAGAAATACTTACTTGGCTCCTGAACTAAATCATTAAAATCAATGAAAAATCTTCCATTGACTTCACTGGGCATTGGGTCAGGTATTTAGACTGACAATTTTTGGTTCAGGTACTGGTTTTAAGTTTGCAGATGCAGAGCAGAATGGAGGCCTGATCCTTGATGGCAAATTCCAGCCATGTGGGTGATGCAAATTACAAGAAGCAGCTCTGGGAACAGATCCATTTCAGTTTCTCAGGAAATACAAATTTAGGAGGTTTGCATGATAGGCTAAAGTTTAATCTCCCTCCATTATTACTACTTTAGTTTGTGTGACTTGGTTTTTCAAACTTAAATCATCTTTTTCATCATTTTGAAACACAATGTTTAAGTAATGCACCTTTCCATTAGAATTATTTCTCAAAGAATTTATGACCTTCAAGGTAAAGGTCTGTGTAATGGGATAACAACCATAACAACTACACAATAGCATCATTAAGGGTACTTCAGTTGCATTTACTTTCCCAGTGCTTGAATTTATTGCTATTCTGTAAAGTCTCTATTCAGAAAAAAAATATGTTTAGTTCCATTTACAGAGCTGACTTTGCCTGAAAGAGATTAGAAGTAAAATTATTTGAGATAGAATCAAAGAATTCCATCTTTTTAATTAGTCTGTTAAAGGCAGGAGCACCTAAAACAAATATTTAACTCTGTTGTTGAACACTACTGCCAAAGTCATGAAGAGGAAATTTATAGGGAGCTCTAAAGTCACTTGACAATTATTTCCTTGGGTTATGACTTCTCAAATTGCTGTTTATTGCCAATAGCACTACATTTCAACATAAATAGGATTCATGGGATTAGTGCACTGTCCTGGTAAAGATGTTTAATCTTCACTTTAAATGAAATATGGTAATTGAACCCCTTTCTTCTTGTGTAAGAAGTGCCTTTAAACAAGGCTAGCTGTTTTTGTACACACTAGTGAATATCTAGCTAAAATACCTTTTTGGTCAGAAGCCAGGCTTGCCTCATTACCTGATGTTCTCTGTAAATATAAAGCATGAGGTGAAGAGGGGTAGAAGAAGGGAAATGTTCTAATAAGAAAGAAGAATTAACCAATGCTACTTAAAGTACTTCATCATCAATAGGATTAAAAATGAGAGATGGCCAATAAATAGCTAGTTCAAATCCAGAGAGTTACATGTTTTTAAAAAAAGTAATTGGAACATTTTATTTTGTTTTAACAAGTCAAATAAACTCCTCCCTCTCTTTTTTCCCCCCTTTTTTCCTTTTTAGCAGCTGGACTGAAGCCCAGTTTAGTTTAGCAGAGAGACAGAGACAGGATTACCTCCCAGTTTCAGGATGACCCCTTGCAAGCAGAGTTAAAAGAAAACTCATCATTCACAATAGGATTTGCTTTGTCAGAGCTGAAACAGTTCCAAAACATACAGAAAAATAAGGGACCCCATCTCCCTGCCTGCTACTTCAACATTTCTACTGGTTGCAAGATAGCAAGCACTTTAAGATCGCTTGAAATAACTGAGTGCTTCACTGAGATGTTTATTGTTGGGGCCTCTTAGAGTCCCATGCCAATGGCAGCCAACATCTTCCAGAGTCTCAGAACACTTTGTCCTGAGCCCTTCAATTCTTCCTTAGCTACAGGGGTCATTGCAGCAGTGTTCCAGGAGCAACATCTGTCACCTGGGCATCCCCAACACAATCTTCTCACCCAGACAGGCGCTCATTTGGGGAGGCTCTGTGGGCACAGCACAGCTCACTCCACACCTCCAGTCTCCTGCTGTACTGTGTGCCTCATTCCTCCTGACCCCTGGGACCCAGCACGGCTTCTGCCATGCCCTGAAGCATGCCCCGGTTTTGCCTGCTTGTTACGGGTGACAACTGCCCATACAACAAAACAGACATTGCAAGTCTGTGCCCTGTGCTGGTGCTCACCCCGCATGGATGCAGCCAGGTAGATTATCATGAGCTCAGACCCAGCTGCACACAGGATACTGGAGTGATCACTGTCACCCACAAGTACCAATTTTCAAAGGATCACAAAGTCAGAAATCCACCAACAGGCACCATTTCCCCAAGAGTGTACTAGGAAGGATTTGCTGAAAATCCACCCTTGTAATCCCGGTCCCTAGATATCCCACCAGGTCAACAACCTTCCCAGGGTCTCAGAAGAAATTAACCAGGCTCTCCTCCCTCAAAAACTTTGCTGAGTCAAGTCATGGAAAAAAAAGAAAATATTTTCTCAGTATTTAAAATCCCCACATCCAGCTGTGGGATATACCTATGAGGAAGGTAAGGAAAGAATCAGGAGAAGCACAGGCTTCCCTTTGCTTCCTAGGGAAGCCAAACCTCCAAGCTGGCCACCACATGCTGCTCCAGCCTGGGCCAGGTGTGTCTTGAAGCTGGATTTGGGAACTGTGTGGGTTTCCCAGGCTGAAGGACTCAGCAATAGAGGAAGGGCTCTCCCTGCTGTGTCTCTTCCTAGAAATTCCCATTTTGTACATTAGGACAAGCTGTTATCTTACAGAAAAAATGAATTTTTTGTCACTTCTGTTTTCTATCATGAGGACAAGGATATAAAGCCTTCTGATTTTGTGTGATTACCAGGAGGCTGCTAAGTGACTTTGAACATCTGATGTTCCCAAAAGTTAACATGCAAATTTGTTGATTTATTAGGACACTGACTGCAAAGAATCATATTCATCTTGTGTCCTTTCTTTCAGAAAATTATCCCATCTACTTTTCCCTTATTTTACCTTACAGATTTTGAGACAGTGGAGTTCATTTATAGGCCACTGGCTTGTTCTGGTTAATTATTTTTAATATTAATTCTTAAGTTTCTTAGGAGAGCAGCATGAAAGCACTTTGTTGAATTCAGAAATGCCTGGTTAAGAAAGCAGAAACCTTGCATTTCTCCTCTCCACTCCCTGTATGATCCCTTGTGAGACCCCCAATTATATTTTTACCTTTTGATAATGGTACTGTACAGCAGACCTGGTGAGATATTCCTCACTGCACTTGCTTGCTCGTTAATTGAAGAGTAAATCACTCATTGACTAGTGCCAAAATTCAGAGTTAAGGATTGAGATGGCATTTATGCAGTTAACCAAGTCTATACACACACTCAGCCATCAGTTGTTTAAGTGCTGGACACTCCCAATTTCTAGAGGTCTAGACAGGCTGTAAAAAAGGGAGTGTTTAGCAGAGTCCTGGTTTTTATAGGCTTAGAAGCACCATACTCACAAACTGGAAGCAGAGAGATCTACACAAACAGGAGAACCCTCAAAAACCAAGCCAACCCCCAAACTCAATTCCTCAAAACAGCTTTACAAGAAGATTTTGAAACAACAATTGGTGTGAAGAATGTTTGTCACCCACAAAAACTCTTTTCTAGCGTAAACCACCACATTTTCATAAATCAGACTGTTCATAACCATACAGGCATAGGTCTTCTATATACAGTTCACCAGATGTGAACTTACTGCTACAAGGACTACAGTCAAATGCTTAAAAATTGTGGAGCTAACTTTGAACTTCTTAATGTTGGTTTATATTCAATATCAAATCCAATCTTAGGATCTCACCCCCTACTTCTGTACTGCAATGCAACTGTTCAGAAACAGATGTGGCCTATGAATCATATCCAGTGATAACCCAAACACATTTGCTTAGGTTTTCAAAGGTCTTCTGTCAATTATATGTTACAACACCTCAGTAACCGATAATTTTTATTTTTTTTTTTTGCAAACGTTCATCTAAGGATGGTAAGTGTGCCAGGTACTGAAAGCTACATCATCTTTCTCCAGCTTACTCAGCTGCTGGTTTTCTTAGTGCTTCTGAAGTAGCTAGCAACAATTCCAGTTTCCACGTTTGGCATCTACAACAAAAATACTTAGGTTGGATGTCCAGTTGTCTTCAAGTTCAAAGTAATCCTTCATTTGTCATTAGAACTCACTGCAATGAAAATGCCTTTGACCTCAACTTCAGTCTTTTTAAACTCACATGTGCATACAGATATTCTTTCTTGTTTTATATTATGTGGTGTTTTTCAAACACCACATAATATAAAAGTGGACAATACTATGAAAATTTAAAAATAGAATAATACAGTAATTGTGCAATGGTAATATATTTATACAGGTACATAGCTAAGATTCAAAAGATAGCTTAGTCATTGTCTAATGATGAAGGCAAATGACTCAGTGAGTACAATTGCACTTTATAAAGAGCTTAGTCATTTGCTTAAGAATAATTTTTAAATTATTCTTCTTAAGCACAATGGAGAAATATGTAAACCATTACACAGCAATGTTATAATAAACTTTGATACTTGTCTTTTTAACTGCCGAGGCAGCTGTGATTAAATTTTTTCTGGGAATCTAATTACTTGTGAGGCTTTCTTTTGCAATGTGCTTTGCTGAGTAATTTGCTGTAATTAGTTTTGTTTGTATTGTTTGAATTTCTAATGAATGGCATATCCAGGATTAAATGTTTTAATTTTTGTATTTATTTAGCCCTTTCAAAAATTTGACTCATGAAATCTTGCAGGATATATTCAAAGTGCTAACTCATGAAAAGAGGTAATGTGTTAACAATTTGTTATTCATACCTGTAATAAATTACACCCTTGCCTCCTAGTATCTTTTGATTTTTGAAAGACCATGGAATTTGATGTGGTCTTAATGTAATAGCTGGGGATTCTTGTAGTGCTAAAAAATCCTTGTCAGCACCTGGGTCTGTGCTACACTTCTATTAATTTTTGTAAATACAATCTCTAAAGAGCAAAACTTTCATTAAAACTGGCAGGTGAATTGATTCACCATTCCCCAAGATAACAAGCACATTCTTCAGATGATTAACTGGAGTCAAGGTTGATGAGAAGCTGTGGCTACCCTTCAAACATTCATTTATGTCCCACCTTTCAAAGGCACCATTCTCCTGTGCATCTGGGAACACAGCTCTCCATGTGCAGAGCACTCAGACTGGGCCACCAGGAACTGACTATGTGAGATGACAAGTTGATCTACAGAGCCAAGATCTCCAATCTTAGGGTCAGATCATCGCTTCCCTGCTTGAATTCAGAGCCAGACATGTAGCTTATAGATGCATAACCCAGCAAGTCACACTGCTGAATACAGACATGACTATACTCATTGCTCAAGACTTGCTAACTTTTAGATCTTAAAGAAAAAAAAAAAATCACAAATGTCTTACTGAAGACAGTACATCTTCAGTGAGTCTCTGTAAAAGCCCCACTGAAGATGGGCACATCCCACTCCATGTCACCTGGCCAGGAGTGACACTGTCACAACACACACAGAGCTGCTTAGGATTGGGATAATATTTCTCTAGAAACAAACACTACAGCTTGTTCTCCAGCAGGTTGAAACAAGGCAAAAATAATTATTTGGGAAACAAAACCTAATCCCATGTTTATTTAAATGTGACAGCATTTTGTTGTTCTTAAAGAGCCTCTCTGTGCTCACAAACAGCTCCGATCACCACAGCAATGTGGAACCACAGAGTAACTACTGGGATTCACAGAATATTCTGGGTTGGAAGGGGCCCACAAGGATCACTGAGTCCAACTCTTTAGTGAATGGCCTGTACATGGATTGAAGCTGTGATCTCCCTGCTCCAACCAACTTACTGCTCCTTCGAGGGCAGGAGATATCAGCTGTTTCACAGGTGAGTGCCTGAAGCACAGACTGATTGTATCAAATACCTTATCCAATATCAAACTCCAAATGAGTGGCAAGGCAGAAAATTGAACCCAGATTTCCCAAGTCCCAGCCCAGGATTCTCAGAACAAGGAGACCTATGCTTTGCAGAATTGGATGTCTCTGATTTATTTCTGGTACTTTCAGGTTCTGATGGGGCTGGAAATATTCCAGCAAAAGAAGGAAGTGGAGAGGAGTATGAAAAATGAAACAAACACACATGTAACCAAACTTCTTTGGCAACTTTAAGTTTGGTTTAAACTTAGAAAGTTTTTTTCCAGGACAAATTAATCTCTAAATAAAAGTCAATGACTTGTGATATGAATTTCCTTTTTAAAGCATGTTAATAAATGTACCTAAAAATATGAAATAGAAGAAAGCAATTTAGGAAGTCAGACATTCGAGGTTCAATCTTAACTTACTGCTGAGCATAATCTTATAGAGCACTGTTGCCCAAAATGTTGGATCTGTTGCCTAGGGCAAAAATTTCCTGACCTCTCCATAAACTGGATCAAGGAATGAGAGCAGCAGAAAATACATGGGATACAATTGCTTCTCTTTTGTTTGTCCCTCTCTTAGCTAACTGGCTGCTGGGTCAGACAGCCATTGTTCCTGGTGCACAAAAAGCAGCAGAAAATTGTGGCACAAAGATTGAAAGGGGACTCTGCTTTGTCATACCATGTAGCTGCCACAAGCAGCTAGTCTAACATCAAACTCCATTAAGTGGGAAAAATTTGTCCCAGGTTAAGGTGGCCATTTCTTTTGGACTGAGATGAGAAGGGTTTCTCTCCTTGGCTCTTACGTGCCTGAAGTATTTTTCCAGACTGGTACCACCATGACTGTGCAAATGTTGTGATCTTCTGAGCAGCTACAACTTCTGTGGGATAGGGAAATCCATCTCTGACAGAGTCACTGAGTAAAACCAGACACAAACTGAGGTTGTGGGTCCACCATTAGGCTGTGTTGTAGGATAAGTTCAGACCTGATCAGGCGTGATGGTTTACCATGATCACATAAATCTTGGTAAATCTGTTACATTTAATCTTTTAAAAATAATAAAATAAAAAGAACTTTAACATTTACAGAAAGACTGTGTGCTGTGCTTTATGTTATGGATCCTACATTTATTACATTACCATGTAATCAGGTACAAGGTTCCAGGAACTCAAATTATCTATTGGAACCACAGACAGAAATTTACACACATTGTATAGAAGCTTGTCTGCATACTCCACTGTAATTGCTTCAGCTTCCAGAAGGCAGCAAATTGCTAAGATAGGTGTTTCTCAGTTTAGCACCACGCTCCCAACAAGATGAAAACAGCTTGTGGTAAATATAATAGCTAGCAGCCAGAACAATGGCAATTAGGACAACAGCCTAAATCCTGTGGTGGCTCTGGAAAATGTGTGAACGGTCTTACTAGTGTAGTGATAAGAAGTTCAAATTAACATTCATTAGCATCTCCGGGAGTCCTACAACAGCCCCAAGCCAAGAAATCATTAAGTTGGCGCTTCTTCCTCCTGGCTAACCTTGCTTGGATTTAAGCAAAGCTGACATCACCTTACGTGCATGTAAGTGGAGATATGGGGCTCTGAATCAGGACCGAAAAACCCCAAACTGGATAACACTAACCCCTCGCCCAAACTACCCCTCTAAAAATGAAAATAAACAACTTTTAAAAGAACCACCAAAGGACTTCTATTTAAAGGCATTGGCTTAATTAGAAAGATTGATTAGTAATTCAGTGTTTCAGACCTTTCATGTCGACTGGAATCCATGAGTCCACAAGCCATAGACTCTCTAGAGACGTGGACCTGCTGTACATCCTCAGTGACACATAGGGTACCATCATCTATTTAAACATTTAAGACTTTATGAATACAAAAAAAAAAAAAAATCAAGAAAGGGGCAGTTGAGTTGTAGAGTGCAGTTGTAGAGTAGTGTGAGGTTCCACAAAGCAGAACTACACAAAACTTCCAGTTTTCACTGTGCAACTGTGTGTATGTGAAAAACTATATGGCTGATTAGTAGCTGCAAAGTCTTTTTCGCAGCACTGATTATCCATATTGACTAACAAAAGCAGGGCTTCCCTCACCGCAGTGAAAACTGACATATTCTTCATGAGGCAACATTTACTTCCTGCAAAATACTGCTATTTTCGAAGTAAAACTATTTTGAAGAGCAGGACAAAATTTTTTGGGGTAGGTTCCTAACTTTCACTTTTGCTATATAATCTAACTGAAAGAAAAGTGGGGGGGAAAGTTCAACTTCTTTAAAAAAAGTCTTGATTTTATGCACTTTCCTGTTTTCTGGCCAGAAGTGAGAGTTCATTCCTCACGAAGGACCGACAAGGCTCAAAGTTACAGCACACAGCAGCATGTCCTGCATTTTTCAAAAATTCCCTTAGCTGTACTGAGTGCTAAGCCCACACCACCCCTCCTGTGCAAAAAGTGGTAGGAGGCAGCAACCAAAGGCAGGAAGACAAAATGAAGTGCCTCTCAGGGTTTCCTTGGCATAGCAAGCCAGAGTGGAAACCAGCGGAATTGGAAAACTCGATTATTTCCCAGCTTGCATTTAAGATTGACAGCATCTATCAGCATCTGCCAGGAGATCGAGTCATCCCTGCAGGTTTGGGCTTTGGGGCCCCTTTGTTCAGATGGCTCTGCTCAGGTCACATTGCTGGCTGGCTCCCCCAGCAGTTGCTTGATGGGATTTGGAGTAATCTCTTGATCATGTTAATCAACTAATACACAGCTAAAATAATTGGAAAAAGGAGAAGAAAAAAGCCCTCAATCAGTTTCTGTGTCCACCTTCTAATGATTACAATTTTTTTTTCTTTCACGGGTAAAAAAAGAGACACGAACAGAAGAGAGACTTTTACTTTGTCTTCTACTGCTGAGTAATTTAAATTTTTTTTCCTCCCTTGTACAGTACTAGAAGATTTTACTAATCAGAGGGCATGTTACATCATGGACTTTGGAGTGGACACTATCTTAATTTCATATTCTCAGTTTTGCACCTATCACATGGTTAAAACACACACCAGAAGTGTGTGGGAAGGAGCAGAAGTGGGCCTGAAGCTGCAGCTTTCCCAGCCTGCGCTGTGCAATTCCTGGACACTTACCAGCTAACACGAAGCCACCTTGTGTGGAGCAGGAGGGCCAGTGCAGCTGGATAAGATCCTGCAAGGGGCGTGGGGCAGGGTGGTGCTAAAAACCAGAGTCAGCGCAGAGGAGCTGCTGCTTGGAGCAGAAGTATTGCTCCACAGCTTGAATAGACTTCCTGTGGCTGCCCTGAGTAAAACATCTGGCAGTGCAGCCTGCTCTGCTGGAAAGGGAACTCCTCTGGGAAGCCTGGAGAAAATAGAAACAGAGACACCAAGGTGGGAGAGCAGGTTTGTAACCTGCACCCAACCTCCTGCAGTAACTGCTGGTATTTGTTATAGCCTCATTAAGCTTATTTGACACACAGTTGTCTAGATAACCATCTACCATTTCAGATTTGTGGGAACAATAGCCAGCTGAAAATACAAGGATTCAAAACTTTAGAATGCCTTTTTTTTTTTTTTTTTTTTAACATAAGCAGACATCCCAACAGTGTACACGAAGTAAATCCCATCTGAGTCTGGGGTTTTTTTGATTGCAGAAGCAATATTTTTGTTTTCGGTGTAGTTTACATAGTAAAAACAGGCAAACCATGTCACTGTTTAAAAAGTGATAAATTTAAAAACAAGAAGTGAAACAGTGCAGATACCTGAAACTACACCAATTCTGCTAGCTTTGCTACACTACCAACAGAAATAGTCCTGTCCTGTTTAGATAGACTTTGTTTTGCTACATGACTGCATATGCAGTGAAGTGATATCAAGTCCTGAGGGTCCACTCCTTTGATGAGTTAAGCACACAAAGGCCCACATTTTGATGCAATCTGATATCATATATTTAAGTCCTAGACAAACTGCAACTGTGAGGAAGTGATAAACAGAACTTCCTGCACAAAGCTGCCTGAGATAACACTTTCCATGGACTGGAAAAAAAGAGACATGATTGCTACAGAACTAAAAGGGAACTGTTCTGCTCTTAATAAATAACCCTTTCTTTTTCACGTGGCTGTTGCAAAAGCCAAAGCACAAGTGACTAAGATTCAGTAATCTGCGAGGCAGTTCTACTCACACATTGCTGAAATGGTTCTTTGAGGAGCTACGCTTAATTCTGAGCCCCAGATCCATGGTCTCCCAAAGGCTTCTGTGCTGCAGCCCTGCAATTCAGAAACCTCCTAGCTACTATTTTTACTTACATTTTAAAGAAAGTTTTAAAGATAACTGAACTAAAAACTTAGTCAAATGGAGGAATAAGGAGGGGTTGTTTAAAGAATAAGGCTAGATTTGTGTTCTATGACGGGAAAATCCTGTAGGAAATAGGATTAATTCCTTCTCATGGAATTTCCTCCCAATTTTGCATCAATGTCACCTCAAATGCCAAAAAATTTATTATATTTATAATCACTTTGAATTAATTTTGTGATTCTTTGAGCAGCCAAGTTTTCCTCACACTGAAAGTCGTGGGGGAAATGAGCTTCAAATGTGAGTATTTAACACACACCAGAAGTTGTTTGGGTTTTTTATTAGAATTTAGAAAACGTTTAAAATATGGAGGTATTTCTTCATATGCAAACTAATTAGAGCAGAAAATAAAAACCCATGTATGTTAAAGACCCAAAGCATATGCAATTTCTAACACAAAGTATCAAGAATTCATAATAAACTGCTCAAGGTGAACCAACAATTGAAAAATACTTACACATTATCAAAAGCACGGAGAAATCCCTGAAGCCTTAAAGATATTCCACAGGTGCTTCTACAACAGCTCACCTGCTATGCAGACATCTACTCTCACCTCACAGGGGGGTGTCCTAGAACCAGCCTTGACATCGAGTCCTTCTTCTGGGGCACTAGAAGGCTCCAGACTCTGGCCATTACAACTTGTTCTGTATAAAGTATTTTTGCTAACATTCATCAGTTCTGTGCATTTCTTTTTAACCTAATGTTTACACTATTTTTTTGAGGAGCTCAGACTGCGTTACAAGTGAGAGGACAACTGCAGTATATTAAAAATCAACAAAGTGCTACCTATTTTTGAAACATGTAAAAACCTTCTTTGTGAAGTAATAAGGGAAACACAATCATCAATCAAATTAATGTGACAGTTTACTGGTGATATTCTCAAGGACTTGTCCTGTACAGTGTTTCTTGGCACATAAAGAGCCGTAATATCATCATTTCTTCTGGTCCCTTCTGTACCCCGCACACTGATGGTTGGGTCTACACCTTCCCAGCGTCCCTGCAGGCAGCCGTGGTCAGAGCAGGGCTGAAGATGCCCACAGCACAGCCCTGCTGAGCCCAGGCAAGCCAAGGCAGAGCTACACAGGGCTTTCACTCTGTGAAACACCCAGCTATTAAAAACAAACCACCTTTTCAGCAGCCTTTTCCTCTGTCCCGTTTCAGAAGGCTGGGTTAGGGCAGAGCCACAGCCATGGGGCACAGCCCCCGCGGAAATCTGTGCGTCAGGCAGCGAGGAGAAGAGGAGAATCAGATCCACTCTGGAGAAATGGTAAATGAAAGCACAGTCCAGTGATTGCTGATAACTGTGCTGTCAGGGTGTGTGGCTGCAGAAAATAGCAGGCCTAATGATTCTTTTTCTGATAGCCTCTTAGCCACACACTTAGCAAAGAACCAAATGCTATGGATGACTACAGGCTTCGTGTGATTTATGAGACAGTAACTATCATAGTAAAAATGTTTAAAATAAAAAATAAAATACACAAGTGCTTGTCAATTTAGGCGTTTTCTCATTGCCTCTACATCATAGTAGAAATATGCAAACTCACTCATTTTTAATCAAATTCAAATCTGATTGCTTTCCCTTTAACCTTGCACACTTGCTAATTTTATTCTGAGCTCTTGTACATTCCCTTCCCTGGAAAGATTTCTATTGAAGATAAATTAATGTAATCAGTTAGATAACAATTTATATGTTTCAGGTGCAAGTTGTTTTTGAATAAAAATAATAATTAAATTACTTTTTTGGACGTCAAGGGCTGCTTATTCACTTGGGAATTATGGTAAAAAATTTTGGACAAACATTTTTATCATTGTCAAAACAAGTTTCAATTTCATTATACTAAGTTATCTTGAAACCAATATTTGGTATAACACTTGAGTGACTAGCTTATTGTTACTTAGATAGCCCAGTGATAGGCACCATAGAAAGAACAAAAATAGGTAGTAGATTAAACTATAAGTGGCAAGCATTCTCAGTCTCCTCCTCCTTTACTACGAATACAAATGAAAATCTTCACATTGGTGGTAATCTCTTAATGGGCTTGAGCTCTTTATCTTGGCTATGAATTAATTATTGATTTTTCAACTGCAAATACGAGCCTGCCATGCAGACACTTGTGGCTACAGAAGGAGTGCTCATCTGATGTGAATCAGTGGACAGAGAAATATTGTGCGTCAGCAACCAATCCTTAAAATAAATAAAATGTCACTTAAATATTGTAAAAACAACAAACAAAAACCCATTTGATTTTTAGTGTTGCAAATGGAACGCTGTGCCAACTTTGCTCTGCATAACAAGTCTCAGAAAGCTCTCCTGGGAATGTTTATATTGTGTTTCTATCCAGACTTCATATTTGCTTTGAATTGTGACAACAGTTTGACCGTTTTCATGTTAAAAGTTTCCTGCCTTTGTCATGAAAGGCGCTTTTCATCAATATAGACAAGAGTCATAACAGGAACTCAGGGATACTGCTGCAAACTCCATGAGCACCTGCCTGGAAGTGCTTGAGCCCCAGCACCACCCCTACACTCTGCCTCAGTCCAGGTCTTCGGCCGGTGGCTGTGCCCTAAATGCCCCTGGGAGAAAGCAGAGGGCACCCAGACCCAAACCCTGCTGCTGCTGCCGCCCTGGGAGGGGCAAGGGCCGGGCAGGAGGCAGCAGAGTGGAAGGACAAAGAGAGCTTGGAGCAGGAGTTTGAGTGCAAAGGATGGCACAGAAAGGGCTCTGCTAAAATCCTCTTGGAGATGTGTGTCCCACACACCGTTTTGGTCAGCATTTACAGTGGTGAAGGTGGTTCTTTCAAATAGAGTCTGACCGAGGGTTTCAGAATGGGTTGTAAGTGTCCTGCTAATCTTCACTGCCCATGTCAGAGCCACTGAGAATGCCACAGAAATGCTGATAACACTAAGCGAGCTATGCTATCTGTTACAAAAGAGATGTATGTGTTTAAAAATTTGGGGGAAAATATTGTTAGTTTTCTGTTCTAGTATGACAGAATAAGAACTTTGGTAGGTGTTCAGATCCTTCTGCATTGTGAAAAGCAAGCAGTACAAAACATTTCAAAGAAGTTTTTGTGTACCTCAATACACATACGTTTGTATGCATAGATGGAAAAATCTTGAAAATTAAGAACTCACACACATACTTGCATACGAGTTTGTGTTTTGATTTTTTATGTTGAACATTGCAGAGCAGTTTTCTGTTTCCACACATATGCCTCAAATCAAGTAAACTGTTCATGTCCCAGTATGTTGAAATATACTGACTTCCCCTTATGAAAAAATCTACTTGAAAGATAAGACCATCCACAAGATTGAAATAATACTGATCAGGCAGAAGTCACAGTGTCTGACTAGAAGAATTACTTACCTCAAAATTCCATTGCAATGAAGAGAAGTCAGAAAGTATGATTGGCCTTTTAGGTTGTTTTAGTTGAGTAACGAATAGACTGAACTTCCTTTTTTTTCAAAGTGTAGTCAAATAGTGATTATGCAAAGTGTACAATTCTAAACAGCTAATTAAGCAGCAAACCCAAATCTTTACAGCTGAATAAGCTGTTTTAAATAAGAGGAAAAAAAAAGAAGAAAAAAAAGAAGCCAGAAAACCTGTGTCTTGTGTACAAATTTCAAAAATCATCAGCTTCTCTAGCAATTAATCTCTCCACACAGTTTTACTGTACAAAACCCAATGATCTACAGGATTCAGTATATTTTCCTGTCAGAGAACTTTCTGTCTGAAGCTCCCAGGGGAGACAGTGTTTCCTAATCAAGAAAGTAAACCATCAAGAAGCTAAAAGAATAATGCAAACTACTGTGACACAACTCAGCTTTCCAGTATCTTTGCTCAGGACTAAAACCTAATTACGTCACACTGAAGAAACGAGAGCACCTCAAATTTTCCAAAGGTCATTTTAACATGACCTATGATTTGTGTTACTTTCTTTCCATCATATACATACAGAAAAAGGAACAAAATATAGAAATAAGTTTGAATAATATTCACATACTTTGGGAGACATGGCAGGATCTTCTAATAACTGCATAGTAAAAGACAATCTTGAACATTTTCATTGAAGTAGACTTGACTTCTAGGACCATGTAATTCCACAGGGTTTAAAGAACTATTCAGCACAGTGAAAAAGCATACTCCAAAACTGGTGTATTTGTCTATGTTTCCTGTGCAGTGACCTTTAAAATGTTGTCACAGATTTACTTTGGTAAAGCCAAGAGCAGTGGCAGGGCTTGTTTTCAGTGCCTACTTGAAAAGTCCTGAGATTCTCTGGACATTGATCAGTCGAGTGTAATTTCTTTAAACTTCAGCAAAAAGCTACAAATGTCATCCTGTAGTACTTTTTTTGAAGCCTGAAGAGAACCTGAAGTGAATCAATTCTCAGTCAAGCACCACATTAGTCCGTCACAGAAGGTTAGCCCCTCCACTGTGTAATTTAATGCCTTTAGCTGCTCATTATGCACACTAATGGACACACAGCTATGAGAAAACGCCATCGCTACCCAGCACCCGTTTTAGCAGGAACAGCATTTGCAGTAATTTCTTTTTAATCACATGTGGAGTGTTTCTTTCCAGCTACCATTATCGCAGGCAGTTGTGTTCAGAGCTAGCAAGCTTCACAGGGACAGGCACCAAAAACCCTTACTGCTCTCTCTTACTTTATGAGGGAACATTTATTAACCTCTTGTCTGGATTAGGACACTTAATTGTTAAACCTATTTTACCAATTTCATTTTCAGAAACCTCCCAGCAATAGTTTAAACCTTTTCTTCACATTTACATTTGTTTAACAGTGCACTACTTTATGATGCAAGTCATAAAGATTGCCGTTAGGATATATACACTTCTAAACACCAAACAAACAAAAACAAACAAACAAACAAACAAACAAAAAAGTAATTCTGAAAAAATACTTCTGCCATTAAAAAAAAAAAAAAAGATAACACATTTCCCATCTTTTATGATAGAAATGCCACTTTGGATAATGGGCACTATTGCTAGATCTTTACCTTAGCAGCCAGGAATGCTGATTCAAGTACTTGGCTTATATTATCCTGTTATCTGGGAATGGGGTCTTCAACAGTACAGAAAACTAGGTGAGACATTCTTGATACTCTATTTAACTTACTTTACTATGTCTCCAAGGTGTTAAGTGAAGTCTGTCACTGTCCCAGAAAAGTTCCTTAACTCTGTGGCTTTCACAAACTTATATAACCCATTTATCTTCCAATTCACCTGGGGATTACAGAAAACCTCAGCTGAGTCGCAGCTTTTAATGAGCTTACCCGGAGCACAGGGCTGAGATATGGAGATTGCTCCTCCTCTGCAAGGCCATAGCTCAGACAGGGGTACAAAGACAGCAGTGTCGGAGCACAAGCCAGACCTGCTTCCCTTCTGCCTCTAGCCAGACAGCCAGGAAAAGGCTCACTATGCGATTTGTGTATATCATTGTTTCCTAAACGTGGAGGATCACGGCATTTCAGCTAACCCACAACATCAATTTTCACCTGTGCTGAAGGTTAAGATGCACGGTTAACAAACATTGTGAGGTTACGTGCCTCAAAGGGCTGGCTCAGGTTAACCATCCTTACCTGGAGAAGCTTTGCTGAGAATTAGATTTCCCAGCAAATTTTAGCTAACCTGAATGCCTGCTGTGACTGGAGGATGCAGCCCTGTACCTGCTCAGATGAGAGTTCTTAGTGTGCCTCTTCTGAGTATGAGCAGTCAAGAAACTATGCAGCCAGTTAGCTCAGGGAACTTCTGCTGAAATTAACCTGAAAAAATACAAATACAGCGGTTAGTTTTCACTAGCGTGAGTCTTCACATAGTGTGTGGGAACAATGACTGGGGAGAAAAGGGCCAGAAGAACTACTTTGGCTCAACTTCTTAAAGGAATGGTGGGACCATCAGGAAGGGACTGAGAGCTATGCCCGGGCTTAGTGGGAGCTCTTTGCCATGACTTAAAACTGGGTTGTTTTGAAATAGTATGTTTGCTGCATGTTTCTATGCTGCCTCCTGCTGAGGATGCTAAAGAGCTCAGCAAAGCTCACAAACAGCTCCTTGGTAGGTATTATCACTCCTGTTTTACAAGATTGAGCACGTGGACAGACTTTGGATAGTTTGCCTGAAGCAAAAAGCAAGTTAGTGGAAGTGAGACAGAAAAACAAAGCCACTGATCCTTGATTCCCACCACTATGTTAATTAATAAATCGATTGTGACCAACATGCAGAACATTAAGAAATGCCCCCTGAGCATTTACCATCAGGTTAGGCAAATGAGCAGCTGTGTAGCCACAGCAGCGCTTGCTCTGCAGCGCAGGCAGGGAGAGCGAGCACGCAGCACCAGCGGGCTCTGCACCCTCCTCTAGGTCTGGTGGGAACAAGCAAGGGGAGGCAGCCCAGGAAAGGCACAAGGTACCATTCAGAGGTGGATACAACCCCAGCAGATCCTGACATCAGGTTCACGTCTTGAGGGTGCAGGGAGTTGGCAGGTCTCAGCCTTGCGGTTGAGACCCCCCCATGGTGGGGATCTGCACCCCGCACAGAGGTACAGCGGGGAGCCGCTGTTTTGTCATCCCTGACAAGTCAAGAGGAGTGTGCACAGCCCTGTGTGGCTGTTGTTAAGTTATACCACTCCCAGCTGGGAAAGCAACTACAACTATAATGCTGTTGAAGGAGGAGGAAGTATTTTGTTTCATTCCGTTTTACAAACATACATTATGAAAGGGTACAAAAATCTTTGTCATTTCTTTAAAGCCCATATGAAGCCTTGCAAAAATATATATTGCAACAGAGAAAGCAATACTTTACTGCTTTAATAGAGTGGTAAAAATCAGATTAACACCCACTTTATCATAGTTTCTGACCCTGCACTTCTGCCTTTCCTTCACACCACTTTGTATGGACAAGAAGAATGGCACACACTGTGGGGTAATGGATATTCAGATCTCACCTGTTCAAAAGGGAGTTGCTAGTTGGCTGTTAAGTATTTTTATCTTGTGGTTTTATAGGCTCCCCTGCAACAAGCAAACAAGACGGTTCTGCCCTTGAAAGGTTGCAGAGTTAACATGGCCCTTTGAGGTAACAAGAGCTGATGTGCACAAAGCATGTGTCCACCAAGTAAAATTTGGTGTGTACTGGCTCATTTTCACCTGTTTTAAGTATTAATAGTGGTGTAAGTATTTTTTATTTTTGCAGAAGTCAACATCCTAATGTACAAAATTCTGTTTTCATCTCTCAAAAATTTCCAGCTGAGGACCCATTTATAACATATGTTTAATTTAAAAAAAATCCTAACTCTTGTTTCAGCTGATTCCAAATATGCTGTATTTCATTCACCCAGACTTTGGGCAATGTTTACTGTTCCTTTTTGAAAAAAATATCACACACAAAAAAGACTGAGGCAGAACTGAGGCACTGAAACTTAAAAGTGTGTAATGCAGCTCCTTCCCCTAACAGCTGAGGCAGATTTAATTCCCTGGCATTGACCCTTTGCCGTGTGTATGAGCAGACAGGCCTTTTCCAGTCTGACCACTGTTGCCCACCTCAACACATCTTAGATATTTTGTCTCACAAGTTTTCTATCTGATGCTATAGGAGGGCTTTTTTTACTCCTCAAAAGCATTTCTAACCACTAATAGAAATGCTGGTTTATTGACCCAGAAAGTCAACTCATCAGAATCAGTATTTCTGTGAGGACCTTGCAGCAGGGATGGCAGCCACAGGGGATGAGGACATGCCACACAGCAAACCTGGGGGCTCCAGTGACACATTGCTTCAGGGCGTCTTTGTGTCCAGCTCATTCACAGGTGCTCACACGTCTCTGCAGTTGCTCTTGTTCTCCTTTGGCAGAAGCCCAGGCGTGGGAGCAGTGACAAGGATGGGACAGAAGTTCTTTGGAAGAGAAAGGTAACCTGTGTCCTGGCAGACAACAGTTCAGTTCTTCATCACTTCCCAGACTCCAGGGGAACACCAGTCTGGAGATCTTAATCAAGGAAGCATCTGGATGTCCAATTTTACCGCCTTTCCCAACTAGCTAGCATGCCAAGGGCTTCCTTTCAGTTCCTACACCAGGATGTGCATGAAACTGACCCATGACATTTAGACAAAATGGAGTCATAAAAGGGAGCACAGCAATGTCTGAAACCATTCCCTGGACATGGATTGCCATTGAAGGTGATGTACATTATGAGAGCTTTTCCAGACAGGAACAGGAAAATGTAGGCCAACATCTCATCAGGGCCACAGGGTTTAGCAGCTCCTCTTTCTTTAAATTTCCCGCTGCATAATGCCCCAGGCACAGACACTAGCAAACATGGAGAGAGGAGTGACAATAATAAATAACCTGTATTAATGATGGAACTTTAAAAAATAAAATAAACACTGTAAGAGTAATAATTTCCTATGTCATTTTATCGTCTGAACTTGCTGGAGTTGGCTGAACTGGCATTTAACAGATATTTGCTCCAGCTTGCTTTGAGATGCAGCCCCATGAATTCAGAATAAACAACATAGAAACAGTGCAGGAACTTTGAGCTTCCACTGCCATGACCAAGAGCAGAGCATAACCCAGTGAAGGACATCCTGAGGCCAGACTTGGGAAATGCTTAGAAGATCCAACACAACCAAACCCTTTCAGGCAGGAGTGCCATACTATAAACAATATATTAAAGGCAGCTTCCTAAAACCTTTCCTGGAAAGAAATTTATGTCATAGTTAAAGGCATTTCCCAAACATTTTCATCTTTGTTCTTTCAATCTTTGATAGTGTGGGAAGGAAATCAGACAGTTTGTGGATATTGCTGCTACCCTTCAATTCTACTGATAATAGTTGTGGAAACATACACATAAGAATAACTTCCTGAATGAAACAATATTTAGCGCATATAGAAGCCTTTGTTCTTGCTGCCCAGAGAATATATAGTTATACACAATTATAGTGACTTTTACATGACCACTAGGATGTGTGAATGCTCTCTTTGGAAAAAGAAAAGCAGCAAAATCACGTGGGTTTTTCCACTCAGAAGGGACAAACAGATATGTGCTAGCTCCATTTTTCTTAAGCCAATTTTATCATAACAGGAAGTATTGCTCATTTTAAAATTGATGCGGAATTATCTTACAAAAATCTATGACGAACAGTGGACAGAGCTTTTCCCTTTTATTTTAATACCTTGAACAAATTATTCAAAAGAAGCAGCCAATGTGTCACCAGCTGAAACACATTCAGTCACAGGACTGAAGACACAGGGTTTTGATAATCCTGCCCTCACAATTAAAGAGAATCTACATGATTTTTTTTTTTTTAGTCGGGCATAAAAAGAGAGAAATTTATGACAAACATACCTGTCACAGCAAGATGATAAAAAATACTAAGCAGTGAAGTTTTCCCCTGTGTTTAGACTTTCTAATTTTGTAAGACAGTAATAACTGGGGAGTATAAAAATGGCCATGTTGGGTCAGACCAAAACTCCACAGAAGCAAGTATCCTCCAGCAGTTACAAATGTGCTGGATAATTAAGTAAGAGGACAAAAACAAAACAATGGGAGAAAAATAAATCTAAACAAAACAGAGCAAGGTGAAATAACTTCTTACAACTGCATACACTTAGCCTACTTATTTCATCAGAAATGCTGAAGGACAAGAAGGACCCAAGCACTTGTCCTCATAGAAGGTCTCCAGAAGGAAAGCAAGGGAATGAACTGGACCAGAAGAAGTGAATTAAAAGATAAGAGACAACAGGTGTTCCTTGTTTTTGTATGTGGCAGGTGAATAGTAGTAGGATTGTCATTTCCTGAAGCAAAACTCAGGTCCCATAAGAAATCCTGGGGGGTGTAACTTCATTAAGCTTAGCTTTTCCCTCCTCTACACTGGAATATGAAGAGATTATTGTATGCTCATGTCTCACCTGTACTATATAGTCAGCAATTTTATTTTCCAGGCTACATGATTTTGACCTCGCCCATGTTAATGCAAAGTGCTGTCTTTAATGCCTCTTTAATTTCAAATAATTACAAAATTCTGATGTTACCTAGTGGGTTAAAACGCACATAATTTTCCCCTTCCAAGCCAGTATCTAACACAGATATCCAACACATCTCAACAGGATGACTTGAATCTGACATTGAATGGAAACAAAGCATGCTTATTGCTTTTTCCAAATTTTAGTGTGTATATATATCTATATCTATATATAAACACACTATATGTGTATACTATACATGTATAGTGTGTTTACATTTTTTCTTTTTTTTCTTTTTTCTTTTTTTTTTTTTGTTACTTTAGTAGAACACTTCTTTGTTTTAAAGAGGGATTTTATTCACTTTACTTCTGCTCTGACTGCCAAAGTTAAGAGAAACCTTAGGTTTTTTGTATCAGACATGACAAATTTCAAGTACAAAGATTCTAATTTCCCTCACTCTGCACACCTTGCGTAGTTATTCACCCTAATCCTATGTCTGAATTAATTGCATCTGATATTTATAAAATTAAATACATCAGAAATTAGACCTGCAGATCTAAATCTACACTTTTTGAGGTACTTTATGCCATATCAGAGAACCATAATAGACTTCACCATGTAGAAAAACCAATGTTTTATTTCATCTATTTCAGCCTAAGATGGCAAGGACATAATCATACCTGTTTCTCCATCCCACCAATTGCCTGGGTAAACGGTAAGCATTTAAAAGATTGAGACATAGGAGGAACAGTGTCTCTCAGTGTTTAATTAGAGAACCAAAGTAAAAATAATCCTTATGCATGAAACACATTGATTTTAAAGTTTGAACAAACCTAAGTGATTTTTAAATTGAAGTCTGTAAAACATCCTGATGACTGCTCCTTTATTCTTTCTGAGTATACTTGAGATTACAACCTTTATCTACACTTACAATTTTATTCTAAATCTTAACCTAAGAATGTCTCTTCCTTTGGATTCGTGACTGGAAGACTGAGCTGTGTTATTATCGGGATGAGACACTGCTGACAGTCAAATCTTCAGGAGGAGGCCAGGGTGGCTTTGTCCACCGCAGAGGCAGGGAGGGATTTTATTCAGAAATTCAGTGGAGGCAGTTAGGCTAAAACCAAATACTTTTGAAAATCTCATCCTAGTCAGGCTATTTCATCCTCTGTTTTGCTCTATTAGGTGAGTACACAGAGTTTTGGGGTTTGGTACTACACCTGCCCCACCTAAATGATGGTTACATAAATAATACATTGGCCAGCCACCATGCTGGCCCACCAGCCAAGGAGTATGGCACCAACAGCAGGCAGCAGGGGTCGTGTGGGAAATCAAAGGAGACAAGAAGTGTAAAAAGAACTTGTGTGAGTTCTTCCTGCCCTTGGTTTGTGTCTTCTTTTTTTTTTTTTTTTTTTTTTTTGGTGACTCCACCCACATCATCGCCCCATTAAACTGTGGCCAGGGCAACCCTGAGAACTGTGCATGTGAACAGGAGCATCTTCAGCACATTAGAGGACTTCAAAGCATAACATTCACCATTTCCAGTAACAAAGTTAAAACTGTGAGTTGTCCTGTTCCAGAAAAGTCAGAAAATTGAGAAAAGCGTATTTGTTTTACACATCACATAGGTTCTTATTTTCATGATGATACTTTTAGTCTCTAGCTTCACATTTTCTAATTTCTCTTTGACGGTGTTACAGGGTCTTTGCACTTCTTTTTTCTTTCCTTTTCTTTTCTTTTCTTTTCTTTTTTTTTTTTTTAATGAAAGACCAGGTTATCACACAACAGCAAGAAACAAGACTGAAAATGAACTCTAAAGCCTGGTGCAATAAAGAGTGCACTGTGAAGAGCTGGCGACACCTCTGTTGTGTGACCCTGGGCAAGCCTGTGCCTTTTTGCTCCCTTTCTGCTGAGTAAATAGATGCCAGAGGGGCAGCTCTCTGTGTACCAAGCTCACATGTGAAAGCTGCTGAGACAGTGAGATCACAGAGACCTTTGCTTTGGTGTCATCATCCTGGAAAGACAGAAGTACTGAATCAAAGGCATCAGGTCTTTCATGTGAATAAAGTGCTGATCCCACAAGCTCTGAGGCCTCTGCTGACTGGCACTGCTGAGCACAGAAGAGCTGCCTTTCCACCAGGTCAGCAAACAAAAGGTGCTGTTCCAGTGGTCCCAGAGGCTGATGCCACCTCTGCAGGTTCCCATGAGAATGTCAATCTCCACGCTAGCACAAGTGCTGACCTCAACCCACCACACAGATAATTTTGTCTTGATGATGACCCAGAAACATGCGTTATATTAGAGAATTTGTAGCTCCAGTTGTTGGGCCTGGGGCACAGGAGGAAAGCAGCTACCTGGGTTTGCCAAACACCTATCACGTGAGTTGGTGTTCGTAGAAGGGAAGCTCTTTATCACTTTTAGCTACACAAATGACTCCATTTCCTAGCTGGAGGAGGATTCCTGGCCCCCGGAGCATCTCTGCCCCTCCTCCTAGGCCCTGCAGAGAGGACAGGCTCTCTGACAGCCCCTGAATGCTGCCACAGCGTCCAGCAAAGGCAGAGCCACCGCGCCCCTGGGGACAGTGCAGAGGGCGGAAGGGTGAGCCCAGGGAAGGAAGGAGTGGGTGGACTGCAAGTATGCACAAATATGCATGACTCTCCTCTCACCTTCTAGTGGGTCTTACTGGAGAAATTGTTTTAATTCCCCATCTTCTGCCCTTTCCAGAGCAGAGGGAGAAACTGAAGCCCTGTGGCCCAAATCACCCCTGGTCGCAGGGGAGGATTGTCGTACCCTTGGGCTGGTCATGGCTGAACACTGTCAGCAAGGACAGGACAGGCCAGCAACAGAGATAAGTGGCGCCTGAATTTCTTCAAACTGGTTGTGTCCTCAGATTTCAGACATCTCCACAGAGTATAAGCTGTCAGTGCTGGAACTATTTTTCCTATTCTGTTTTTAATATTTTGGGAATATTAATTTATGCACTCTTTTCAACATCTTGAGTAGCTGACTCCACATACTTTCCTTACCAAAACCCAGCCACCAAAGGTAAATGCTCATTTAGCTCATGCAGATGCTGGCACTGGATTCAATGGGATCAATCAGAAAAAAAAGGAAAGAAAATGGGCAGGATGAGTTGTACTCTTTACAATCAGTGACTTGACTGTCCTTGCACTTCTGGAGACAGGGCAAAGTTCAGACTTGACCTGAAATTCTGCAATTCATTTTGTTTAGATAATTGTAAAAATATGCCAGTCTTCCTAAACAGACACACGTATCATATTGCTAATGGTGTTACTACACTGGACACAGAGGCTGTTGTGCAACTCACTCACTAATGATCCAAGAGGGCTTCAGCCAGTCCTGCAGGAAGCCATTCCCAGCCAGAGCAGGTGAGGGACCAAGCACTGCTTGTTTGAGTAGCCCTTCTTGCTGGTGTCACACTTGTCTTTTGATTAGTATTTTACTGATTTTGATAGAACTAGTAAAGCTCTCACTCTGTGAGTAGAGCCTGATGAAATGGAATGTAGCAGGGGAGAAACAGAGCTCCCTGTCTCGTTTTTAATTCCTCAGGTTGTCTCAGCTGTCCCAGCAGTGCTGCAGCCCACACAGCATCCACTTCTAAACCCAAAAAAGATAGAGGTGGATTAGAAATAAGTATTAAATAGTTCTGCTGCATTTATGACAAGATATTCCCAATGCAGGTCTTTTGAGCACAAGGTACCTGGCACTGGCATATCCACGTCATATATAAGAGCTGAGGTGCAGGGTAATATGTTGTCCATTCTGACAGCCCTGCCTGGGTAAAAGGGGCTTTTAGAGCTAGAGAATTCTCTAGAATCATCTTATCTGGTCACCAGACATATATAATTTGGTCCATTTCAGTTTTGCCATTTTTTGTGGAAAACGTTTTTTTCTTACTACCAGTGCATAAAGGAAATATTTTAAAAATGCCCAAGCAAGGGGGAAAAAAGGTCCTATGAAGAATAAACTAAAAATAAGAGAAGAAATGGAAATCCAATGGTAGTTTTATCTCCAGTTTCAGCTGCCTTGACAGAAAGAATGCAATATTTAGATAGCTTTTGGCCACCTAGTCAATTTAAGCTATTTTTGTACCATTAAAACCTGATTTATAGTCTAGAACTTATCTACTGTAATAGAGCCAAATGAACTTTAGAGATCAACCTGTTATAAAATTATCAAAACCAAAGGTTTTAGGCAAAAGACAACTGATCCCTCTCCATAGCAGCACAAGTGCTACAAGAGGCAGCTGTAATGGCATAAATGGACATTTTATCAGCTTTCTGTCAGGGACTGACAAAATCATGTCAAATGAGGCATTAAAGCTCTAGTTTTGAAAAGTGTGATAAATACCAGCCAATCTACTGACATAATATATAGTGAGTCAAATATTTAGTTTTGCATTAAATCTAAATCCAACATTAGAGCATTTCCTCTTGATGAAAAAGGATAAAATGTAGATGTTATTTTATGCTTCAGTTCCCACATGTAATTAATGCTCAACATTCAGAGCTCTTTCTTACATTATAAATGTGTTAGTAAACATGTCAAGGAAAGAGGGGAGGCACAAAGGAAACAAGTGCAAAATCTATATGCTTAATTCATATTCCTCCATTTGCAGTGGCTAATATGTTATTGCAGAGACTATTTGCAGACACTTGCCCTGCCAGTGAGCAGCTAACTTCCCTGATTGCTTGTATAAACAATCTTCCAGATCAGGAGACAGACGTTGTAAGGGAGTTCATAGCTAATTTAATTTTAGTATCATTAGGAATTAAAAGCAGGGCATCAATAGATTCACAATAAATGTTGGCTAGGCAATGTAAGCATTGCATGATGTGACTATTAAAAGCCTTAGTATTTGTGAGTGATCCCATGGAAAGGTTTTTCAGAAAGTTTATCATCTTGAGAATAAGATGTATCAAGTAAGAGAAAAGATTACTGCAGAGATATGATGAAACATTTCAGTGGTTTTGTATCGTATATTACTGATCTTAGTGGGCAAGGGAAAATTCTGCTTTTAAATATATACATATGTATAGGCTAGTTAATGACCTACTCATATTTAGAAATAGAATGAGACAAATCCTCATGAGTCACTGAAATATCTTTATTCATTATGCATTCTATTCCCAGCATTATGCTTCAGCTGATTCTTGGAAGACAGAAATTTGAGAAATGTGTTTTATAAACAAGTACTATGACCTTAGACTCTTGTAGTTTCAGAAAACACTGCACTGTAATTGCTCCTTTTCTAGAGAATATGTTTTAGAAAACTTAAATGCAATCCAGTGCTGTGTAAGCTGGCATGAGCTCAAATCAATTGAAAAACAAATGAAAAATACAAAATAAGTAAACACCTGCCATCTTCATTTTAGGAAATGTTGACTTATTTGTTAGGGAAAAGGTCTCTCTAGGCTTGTTGAGTTTGACACATAAATCAGCACTCCTTGCTAAGTTTGACACATAAATCAGCATTAAGTGCAATCTGCAGGATTTGATATAGCTCATGCTACCAGAAAAATAGTTCTTCCTACTCTGAAGAACATGAAAAATCACTAAGAACAGAATAAAAATATATAAACACACAAACACAACAAAAAGAAAAATACAAACTGAGACCTTAAAAGGTGGACTTCAGGATTAAGTATTCATTATATTCAAGAAAATTATACCTTGATTCTTCTATTTTACTTCAAAAATAGAAATTAAATGGATTATTAAATGGATGGCTGTGTATCAATGTGTAATCTTCAGGGTGCAGGTTACAAGATATTTGGCACCTAAGAAGCTGCATCAATTTTAATACCAGTCAAGCACCTCAAAAGTTGTTTACCAAGAGTAGCAAGGCAGCCTCTGCCAGTGCCCAGGTCTGCAAGGGGGAGGAGACTGCGCACAGAAGTGATACCCTCATACAAGTCACCCTTTTGGTGGGCAGATGTTTTTATTCAGTTTCCTCATTTTCTTATCTCAAAACCACAAAGACCCTAAGCAGAACGATAGTTCAGAACAGTTCTGCAAATATTTGGCCCCAGGCACTTTCCTGAGCTGGCTACTCCTATAGCTTCTCCCTGCAGGATCTCCTGGTGCACAGGGCTCTGCTCACAGGAAACCTTCCAGGCTCTCCTTTCCACCAGGATGGCTTTTCTGGCCCACTTACCAAGTAGGAAGTCAACCCACTGTGATATAAGCTATCACCAATAATTACCTTTGAATCAGTGCTTAAAAGGGTTTAATTGTTCCTGTAAAATATCACAGCCAAATTTGCTATCATTCCAAAAACTGCAGTGGTAAACCAAGTTACACAGGCACTACCCTGTCCAAAAATGAGTTTGTGCTATTTTAACCTGAAAAAGGTTGCAGGACCATTTTGGACAGACTGGTTGATCACAATAACACAGGCACAACAAACTTCTCTGGCTTGACAATATGAGTGAGTCTTGGAACAGCTCTACACAGCTTCTACTCTTTCTGCACAATTCCACAGTCAATAAACAACAGTGCAGAGCCAAAACCTCCCCCTCCCCAAACCCTAAAAAGGCAATACCCAAAAAATGGAAGACAAACACAAACTCCAGACGCTGAGTAGTTTTGCCCTCTAGAGATCTAAATCAATGTTGTTTTCTTAAAAACTGGGGTTTGTCCTTTTCATGCCTGCTGTCTTGTGTTACAACAAAAAATACTTTCTGGCACTTACCTAATATTAAGGAAGACTCCATGTGAATATCTTCAAATTTGGGTTGGTACCGTCATTTATTTCACTGCCTTTTGCAGAATGTAATTGCCAATTTACATGACATCAAAATGCAACACTAGCAGTTTTATTTGCCTTGCACTTTGCACTTCAATTCACATACCTAAAAACCTAAGTAAGAACCATACCAGCAGTTTAGGAGCTACTGATAGACGGGAACTTCAAGCAATAATAAGTAATTGTAGGAAGATAATTATATTTCCCAAGAAGTTTGGAGGCATGTGCTCCAGGCACATTTCCTTGCCAGTGTTGTGTGCTTCTGTCCTCTTTTCATATTTTGACAGTCATTTTTCACTCCAAAGAGATTTTAAGTGGCACATGGACTGGCACAGAACCAGAACCCGACATCAGTCATTGGGACTATCCCCAAAATCTTGGTGCTACTGAATTTCTTCTAAATTATTTCTCTACTACTACTATGTCTCATTAATCCTTTGTGAAGGGGGGAAAATACAACCCAGCTCTTCCTTAATTTCTCATTTTGGGACTTGTTCATAGCCTCATTACATCTTTGCACTGAGAGAAAAATGTGTCTAGCTCTTTTCTGAGAGTCCATCAGGTTCATGTAACTGAAGCATTGCTTGCAGGAATGAAGAAATTCATCCCAGATTCCTTCTGCATGGAAACCAGTTGTCTCTCTCTGAACTGATTTAAAAACCAAATGAAGTGCACAAGGACAGAACCCTCACCACACAGGTTTTGAGAAAGTCTTCCTACATAACTGTATGACCATTGACTGACCACTTACCTTTTCTGGGACAGGTGTCCTGCAAAATGAAAATGTGGTAACCTGAAAGAATGTGTTCCTGTGATGACTGGAAATACAAAAAATGCCACTGATTGCTAGCAGTGCGCATGTCAGTGCTGTGCACACTGGCATATAGAATCCAGGAGGTGCTCTGCAAAGTCCTCTATCACCAACTTCCAAAGCAACAAGGAGAGGCCCAGGCTGAGTAGTCCTTGGGCTGCCAGGCTGGCATCTCCAGCATTTTCACAGCATGGGGCTTCTTCCTCCACAGGGATGCCAAATGCTGTCTTAGTTTATATTTATTCTTAAAACAACCTCTGTTATGTTACAGGCACTGAAAAATTTCTTGCATTTGAAACAGCTTTAATATTAAAAAATCGTTATTTTCTACTTCTATTTTCCACCCTGTTGATAAGGTTTGAATAGAAGAAACCTTAAAATATTTAGAAGTTTCAGGTTAATTTAAGCAAACATAAAAACACATTTCATATCCTTCTTTGCCCTTACATACCTGGTGCATGGTAGTAGCTCAAAATCTCTCACATGGAGAAAGCTTATTCAGATGCTAAAAATATCACATGTTTACACTTGTAAATCACCATTAGCAAACGATTTTCCTAATGCTTTAGACAATATAGTAGCAAAGTGCAGCTGCTTCAGCCAGAATGGTATTTTAGTGATTTTTAAGAACTTAATGAGATCAGGTAATTGACTAGTGAAGCTAAAAATTTTACCTTCAATTAAACAATCAACAGTTCAGTACATCAACATAATCATCTTTGCCCCTCCACCTCTCTGTTATTAAATCAATATGTGGGTAGCAGTTGTCTAAGAAACCACTTCCTCTGTGTTTCTAAACCAGTGTTCAGGACCCATTTTAAAGCATTTATTCAATCTGTCTGGTGTAATTTGCAAATAATGGAAAGTATGTAGTAATGCAGATTCCGTAATCAACTAAGAAAAAATAAGGCCATAATCTATTTGTTATTTAATGGCATTATTTATCCTACATTTGTTCTGGCGCGACTAACAAATAACTTAATACTTTGCATACATTTTTAAGTGTCATCATGTGTGCCTCATTTGCCAGTGCTAGATTATTCCTCACATATATAGGAAATAAGACTGTACAGGTTGTGTTAATGAATTCTGCCACTGATAGCTCAGGAGACAGTCACGAGGAAAAAGTATCATCTTGGAAAAAAAATACAAAATAACAGAAAATAATTTTGTCAGGAAACCCCTTCTAAGGGTTATATAAGAGCGCAGCAATCTCATTTTGGAGTGGCTGATGATGAATCAATATAAGCCACCCTCCCCAACCACAACTGTGCATGTAAGATATTTATTACTTCAAGCACAGGGAACTTCTGCTGTCTTGCAAAAGACTCTGAAGCTGGCCAGTTGCACCCTACCACACATGACTTTCAGAGGAATTCTGGTGTCATGTCATCCACAGGCCTCTGTGGCATAATTCTCTTCTCTAGAAAAAAACATTTGTTTCCCTGTGCAGGTAGCATTTCTTTCATTACAGCAAAAATATCAGGTGAAAGTGAAGAAGGGAGAAAAAACTGTACTTTTCTGTGTAAGTTTTAAATTAAGACATAAATATATCTTCAAGTATACTGATATTCACCATCTGCACTTTCTGTGAGTACACCCTGACTGCCCAGACACACCCAAAGGCTGTGGGGTAGGTGTAGCTGGTGGAGCAAACCAGCACCAAGCACGAACCATATTCATTGTGAGAGTAACCCGGGCAGAAAATGGGTGTCTTTTATTCAGCTATTGCAGTGTCAGCATTCTCTTCCCGTACCAGAGTATGGGAAATGGTGAACAACACAAAGACTATCTGCATACATTTCTGACTGAGATTTTCAAGAGCAACTAGTGATCTGATGGATCTTCAGTCCTCCCAAAACAGAGTTACCATAAAGAGAAATGATTTTGGGGAAGTGCTGTACATCTCCTGCCTGTTAACAGAGGTGAGTTCAGGTGGCAGAAACAGCCAAGAGCTGCCATCTTTGCTGCTGCCGCTGTTGCTGCTATTCCACTGAATCAAATTAAGATGCTTCACTTGGAGTAAAATGCTCATGAAGTTGCAGGGGGTATTGCACCAAGGAGACAATATTATAACAGGTGTATTAGTGATGACCCAGCCAATGTCTGCGTGAGCCTCCAGGGCCAAATGCACAGAGAAGGGTTTAGCTCTGCAGGGCAGACCCGATCCATCTCCTAGGGATTGTACTGACCCCTAGTTTATCCCAAATTTTACTTGGAAAGCTTGGAATGGAAAACTGCAGTCTGGTCCCTGACAGACTGTCAGATCAGTCTCTACCCTTTACCCAAAACAATAATTTTCCATTATCTGACAAACTTCAGAAGAAATTTTCTCCACTGCCTGCATCAGAGTGCCATGGGGCTGCAGAGCTACTGCCCCATCACATCATTTTAGCCTCTGAGCCCCTGAAGCCTCTGCTACTACAGCTCAACCCCCTTGGCTGCTCTCACCCTGACTTATACAGCCCCGTGTTTGTTTTCAGCCAACAGAGCAACTCATTCGCAGTTCCTGCCCACATCTAACTGGCACTGACATGCTCAGAGAGATAAATTTAATCTGGTGTCTTACTACCATGGAGCCCAGAATCAACCAACAAAATGCCCTCAATGAGCCAAACTTTCTCTGAAGTGCTGGTGGGGCTGCAACACCCATCAGCCAAAATGAACCGAATTAGTGCAGACCTTTTCCTTGAAGGGTCATTGTCTCCAAACTCCTTACAGCAACTTGGGCTAGTTCCAAGGTACATTTGGGAAGAACTTCCAGGATAAGTCCCTGGAAAGCAAGTCACTGGTCCATCCTTTTGCAGAACTCGGTCCTTCTATACCTTAGGACTACAACAGGTCTCTCTGATTGACTTTGTGCGCTCGATTAGGTTTTTGGCTGTGTAAGAGGGTTCCTTATTACACAGAGAAGGAAGTGGAAGAAATGATGTGTATAAAATAAAGTTACTTCTTCCCCTTTTAACCTGTGATTTTTATCCTGACAGCAGCAGTAAGTCACTGAGATACAATTGCAGGGTAGTGGGCAGTCCTGACTCATTTTAGAACGGCTCTACCCTCATGTGGGTGTACTCCAGGACAAGAACTCTCAGTACATCTAGACTAGGAGAAAAGTTTTGTTTTTAAAGATACTAGCTAACAAGGTTTGACTGCCATGATTTGAAAGCTTGCATAGACAGGACAAGTCAAATGCTAAAAGGTGTTTAAAAGTGTTTGCTAAGTCATTCTAAAAACATAACTTTTATACTTGTCTAGACAATGACAGAATACTCCTTACCATGGCATGCTCACTGCAACAGCCAAGGAGTATAATAGCATACGAAAGGATCAGCAAGAATTTTCTCCACATAGGTCTTCAAAACAATGGCACAGATTGAAGTGCAGGGAAACCCAGAAGGGTCTGTCTAGACAACAAGGGAAGAAGGATCTCTTTTTTTCAGCAGATTTAGCTCAGTCGGGAACTCCTTTTTTCAAAAGCAAGACCTACTAAGAGTCTGCTGATATCATCTGCCAAGCTTTAGCAGGTCATATTCTGGGCTCCTTGCTGACTGCAACTCAGCCTGCTAAAATCGTGTTAACAGTTTTGAGGTCTATGTGTCTGTCAGATGGGATTTTTAGTCCTTAAATAAGCTTGATTGAATTAGGCCTCCTGGAAGTGGCCCCATCCCTAAGGCTGATGAGATGGTAGCTCATTTTTCATGCCCATTCAATCTTTTAACCCAAATCACTTGCCTAAACTGTACAACAAATGCGAAGTTCAGTTTGTCTTTAGCGTCAGTGTTTCCATCTGACTGTGAGCACCGATTAATTTCCTACAGGCCAACACAGCAACTCGTTTTGACTTTGACTTTGTTTTCACCGAAATGTACTCAGACAAAACCCTTGAAAAATCTGCTCCTTTGAACAGCTACTTGAAAATGTCTAGCCCACGCATACCCATTCTAACAATTGTCTTGTAAAAACTCAGCAGATTAATTCTTAGTCATTAATACATATCCTTACACTGGTTTGCTCCTACCAGTGAAAAAATCAGAACATCTCTTTCCCAGAATTGTGCTACTGTCTTTGACATCTTGAACAATACTTTCAGGAAAGAAAAAAAAGAAAAAAAGGAATCAAAAATGGAAAAGCCACTATGACAATTCTAAACAAGCATAAGCACAGCCTCTCAGACTATTTAATATCAGGCTCTGTTTTGCTATGTAAAAAAAAAAAAAAAAAAGGATAACAAATCGAAACAAACAGAAACAAAACCAAATAAACAAAACAAAACAAAACAACAAACTCTAACAAACCTATGAGTTCTATTTATTATTAAGGCTTAATGACATAGGTAGGTATCAATTTGATAGGAAGAAAGATCTACCTCCCACTTAGTCCCATTAGAGATTATGTCTTCATAACATGGGTGGGTATCTAACATTCAGGGGGAAATTCACTAGTCACCAACTCAATTGAAAGACTCCACCAAACAATAATTTGCTGTTATAACTCGAAGTGACCAAAGTAACACAGTCTGGATGTGCTTGAGACTCCCGGGGTTTAGTAGTCATTTGTCAATAGCTCTCAGACAATGGAGTTGTGAAATGGAGCCACTTAAGTTAACATGATAAGGCTTTTACACGATTGTGTAAAGTTTTTTTGGCCTTGACATGCACCATCTGAAATATTTTAGAAATACACATTGATTTCCTGTTTTGGATAAATAGGAATAAGCAAACCTCCTGTGCTCAGGAGGCCTGGAGCCAGTCCATGATTCAAAATAAGACAGAGACTCAACTGTCAGCAAAGGCATTTTGGTAAGCTGTTGTCACCTGGACAAAGTCCTTACTAAGCCCAAACCACTGCTAAACGTTAATGAGAAGTTGATCTGAATCAGATCAGCATGTTCTGACCTGCTGTTCATGCTTCTTTTAGGTTTACAGCTCTGTCTGCCTTGGTACTTTCTCGTGTGCTAAAATAATGTCTTCAAAAACGAACATTTTGCATATATATACACACACACACACATATATATACACACACACGCATATATATATATATATAGATACACACATATACATACATAGCTAAAAGACAATAATATCCATGCACGGATTTTATTGTCTGATTCTTTTTCTTTTTTGGTCATCTGACATTTGACATCTGGTCATCTAACATTTAGTAGCAGATGTCTTCCAGGCCTAATACCATTTCTTGTCATCCACTAAACTGAGTGGATGGATAAAACTCCTTTTATCCGGTATGACCAGAGGAAGGTCCTTTTCAGCGAAAGCAAACAATTAGCAGCCCTGAGTTATTATTTCCTATTATTGTGCAATAGAAGAGGATCTGGACATTTCAGTGTGAAGGATTAAAGTGACCTGCTTTGCAAACATCGCCTGTCCGCCTTCCTCCTCTCCCCGCATCCGCGGCAGCACTGGCGGCGGGCGCGAACGCGCAGCCCCACGCGTGTCCCGGCCGCGGTCCGGGCTCGGCTGCCCAGCCCGTGGCCAACTGCGGGGGCTGGGCAGGGCCGGGCTGCTCCGGCCGCTGTCACGGCTGCCCCGGGCGGGCCGCCCGGCCGGCGCTGCCCGCGCATCCCGCGCTGCGCCCGCCGCGGGCCCGGCACCGCGCTGCGCACGGAGTCAAAGTACACAGCGGCCCGGTCGATAGCCTATTAGGCTAGAAACAGTTCTGCATATCAAAGGCCGACGGACCTAATGACTAAAAATATAAGTACCTGACCCGGAGGATTAATCACACACTGTCAAGCTGAAATTGGTGCAATTCTTCCAATCATTAACGTTTTGCTTACAAAAATGTGCTTTTCTGTTTGTTTTTCTGCTAAATGATAACCATTTTCAAGTTGAATCGGCTGATAAAAAAGTCGAAAACAAGACGGGAGTTGTGCTGGAAAGGTCATACGTGCCAGTTCGGCATGGAATAGCCAACGGGCAAACAAACAGGACAGAGCAGGGTGGCACGGAAGGGGCTCGAAGGTTTTCCCGAACGGTGTAAAGTGCTTTGGCTGTTTTTCTCCTGCCAAAGAGAAGAGACTGCCCGTGGACGGACACTCGTCCGCCCCACCGTGGTCATCCCCACGTCGGTCTCCCCCGCGTGGAAACGAGCTGGGGAAATTAGGGACAGCTGCTGGGGGATTATTTCTGACCGGCAGCTCGACGGCTCCGCCGGTGTGTTTTACCTCCCTAAGACCCCTCCCCGGGAGGGCGGGTGAGCAAGGACATATCGACTGCCCAGCCTGGGTTACAGCGCTGTTTGTCACTTGTCGCGACACCCTGGAAATCCACATCCCTGGCCAGGCGGCTGCAGACGGCGCATCTGCGCTCCTCACCTGCGGAGAGCCGTCAAATCCCTGCCATGGCGGGGAAAGCGCCTGGGTTGGCGAGCCCGGCTTCCCTGGACCCCATTACGTCTGCCGGGATGCGACCCCGCGCAGTTCCTCGGGCAGAGCCCCCGCCCCGCCCATCGCATCGGGCCCGGCTGGCTCCCGGCTTGTCCCGGCCGGGGAACTCCGGCGTCAGCCCTCATGGAAGTGATGCTTGCCCGGCGCCCACTCTCACGGGCCGCCCTGTTCCACGCGTGTTCCCATCCCCACGCGAAGGCACAGCCATAACACGAAGTCACTTTGAAGAGATGACGCCAGTTTAGTGCACCTTGATATCGGTCGGGACAGATAAACAGATAAAGAAAAACAGACGCGGACGGCGTCTTCCCGAGCGCTGCCTGCTCTGCTCCGGCCCTCACAACCTCACCACCCTCCCCCCTCAGCTCCCGGGACTCACGGTGGGCTGTCCCGTCCCCGTCGGGATCCGCGTTGAGTGAGGCGCGGGACGGCAATCCGAGCGAGGGAAAGCCGAAGGATGGAGACGGGATCTCCTCCTCAGCGCAGCCCCGCTATGAGCTGTCTGCGCCCTCAGAGATTCCTCGCGTGGCGCTCACCGCGCTGGGGATCGATCCCGGCGCAAAGGAGCCCCAGGACGCCCTGGAGCGTCCGGGAGCTCCCTTTGTCACGGGCGGCGTTCAACCAGGGCCCGGTGCCCGCTTCCCGGGGCCGCCGTGCGAGCGGAGGGCGCTGGGCCCGGCCACGGCCCCGACCGGAGCAGCTCTGGGGCGGCCAGAGCCTGTGCACGGGCAGGGGGCACAGAACCTCCCGACCACTTTGTCTTGTCGGGCCCCGTTCACGAGCGCGGTTTTCGGATAAACCAAAGTTAAAGCCATTTATTCGGAAAACTCAGCTGATATTTCTGAAAGAATTAACTCACTTTGAAGCAACAGCTTGTCTGCTCTAATGGCCATCCTCCCTTGCCAGTCACAATAGTCACTTGTTGCTATCTAAAAGCATTTCTTGGCACTAAAAGCCTCTGTGACACTTGGCCGGCAATCCCTGTCCCTTGGGTGCTCACTATGGCACCTGGAGGGGCTGGCTACCCACGCGGGTGCCCACCCAGGATGCCCACTCCCGGGAGCAATTCTCGTAGCCCGGGTTCCGTGCTCCTTCCCCGAGTCGACGCAGTCATTTCGGAGAAAGGCCGATGAATAACCACTGTTGACTCAGGTGGGTCAGCGTCTGCCCCGGCTGGGGTCGATGCCCGGCCCCGAGCAAACCCTGCTGGCCCTGCTCCTCCTCCAGCCCGCACCCCTCTCCGGCCCCCCAAGGTCAGGGCGACTCGGGGGTAAACACCCACGCTTCCAGCCTGGGATTGCCAGCCAGGTTTTCCTCCTCCCGCCACAGAGCCCGTTCCCGTGTGGGCACAGGCACGGGCAAAACCGAAACGCGGGTGGGAGGCTGAAACGCAGCAAAAAAATACAGCAGAGAGCCCACATGAGACTCCTGCAACCGAGGGTGCCCAGAAAGCTGCGGGGTGGCTGATGGCTGGCACAGTACTGAGGGAAAAGCTGCTTACAACACACCTGGCAGAGGAGAGGCTTGGGTTTTCTCCTGCCAGTAACTGGACAGCCAGAGTGGCGAGTGTTGCAGAGTTTAGGTTTATTTCACAGGTATGTCCATCAAAAATTAAATACCAGGTTTTGCCTTTTTTTTTTAAAACACTGAACAAATATGTACAAAATATGAACAATGTGAGGTATAAAACCACAAGACTTTTAAAGAAAACTAGTATGTACAGAAGCAGATACGTGTACGATAGGCATTATCTTCCCACAGCTGTGTGCCTCACTTATGCCCTCCAGCTGATGCCAGTTTCTGTCCTGCAGCACGGCCCTATCACTCCCTGCATTTTCTTCTCAAATATGAAATGCATAAAAAACAGTGCTAGAGATTTTAAAGGAGAAAAATATTTTTTTTCCACAAATGGAACCATCCAAACTGTGAGGCAAAATTCTCAAAAATCTGAGAAGGCACATTTCATCTCACACAAGAAGAAAAAGGAGTCTGACAACTCTACCTGACAAATGGAAGGATGTCTCAGTAGAGAGCACATAAAAGGGTGTGAGTATAAGGCACTTCTCGGGATGGTCAAATCCCTCCCTATTTCACAGAACATGTTTCTCTGCTTACAAAGGGCGTTTAAATTAATCTATTTAAAGTACATTTGTTTACACATATAAAGGGCTTAGTCCTGCAATCCATACTCACTTCCACACTAGTTAGAGTTTTGCCTGATCACTGACAGCAGCTGATTCAGACCCTCTCCACCACCCTGTAAGGACAGGGTGCAGGATAATATTCCAGTTAGAACATTGATTATTGTACAAACATATCTTACAAATAATTAAATACAAACCATGGTCCTTTAACCAAATTAGAGATGCCAAAACTGAACTGTTTGCAGAAAATACATCTTTCTTTCTCTGCTTGTTATAAAATTAGTCTCTTTGGTGATGCTTTTTTCTTTCAATGTAACAGTGAGAGTTTTTCTCCTGTAGCACAATATTCTTTCAAACCAGCCCCTGGTAAAGTGCAAGCCGAGTTAGGTCCGCTCTCTGCATGGGACTGTTAGTGGGCAGCAGTGTAAAAGCCTTTATCACCTTCAATGTCCACTTCTTGATCAGAGTCATCAGAGACATCTGACTCCAGGTCCTCCTGTGAGGCTGGTGAGGGGGTGTACTGTGAGCCATCCAGAGAGACCTCCTTACCCTTCTGCTCAGGGCTCTGGCAGCTCTCCGGCCTTTGGTCACTGTGACTGTCAGCACCTTCTACTTCTTCTTTTTTGGTGGCCTGGGGGTTCTCCTGCAATGAAAGAATCCTGCTTGGTACAGAACTAGAGGCCACAGGGACAGAGGCCTGGGAATTCCAGCTGTGCTGTGTGGGAAAACCACCTTGCAGAAAAAGGCAGGTGTCCTGCTGCCTCCCTGGGTCTCCTGCCTATAAACCTGCCCGAGTGGGACAGGGCTGGGCGAGGGCTCTGATCCCACTCCCTCACAGCCACAGGGGCTGCTGCCGTGAATAAGGCTCCTTGGCGATGGTTATCGCAGCCACTTCAAAAGAGGCAGGAGCTGCTGGAGCCCAGGAACCTCTGAACTTTTGTCTTTAGCAAAGCAAATGTTTATTATGAGTCTACAAACACCGACACACAGCTTCCTCCTGCCCTGATCTTTCTTTAATTACACCCGACAGCAAGAGGAGGGAGGTTGAATCCATCAGTGGTCCAAAAGCAAATGGAAAAAAATTACTAATTAAGCTAAAACTCAACATTAAAACACTCACCACTAAAACCAAACCAAAACCCTGTCTGTGAAGGAAAGAGTAGCCCTGTGTTGGCACCTGTCTGGAGAGCCCAGTCCCCTAAGGGGGCATGAAATGCTACGCAAAAGAAAAAGCAGGCAGAGACACGTACCCATGATACAGCCGTGCGGGCTTGGAGAAATGGATGTGACTGAATGAAAAGGAGGAAATGACTTAAAATGGCCGAGATCCCAAGCGAGCTCTCCGGACACTGTGGTATGGGTTGGGCCCCAGGCGGCCTCTTGCCAGAATAATAGGACTTTATTAAAAAATCAACTGAAGATTGAGCTAAACTCAGGCGAAGGTCACAAAGATTCATCTTGAGCATTGTACCATGATTAGTTTACCTTTTTTTTACTTTTATATTAAAGGCAAATTTGCCAGTAAAACATGTGCATCCATGTCACACTTACTGAAGCCAGACTCAGGCCAAAATGTTGGAATTTTTCAAAAATATTTGAGCCAAAGGACCTCAGTTTTGCTGAGTTCCTATGTGCCATAAAAACCGCTAAATAATTTTCTGCTTGAGCGTGATTTCTAAAGGAAGGGAAACTGCTTTAACTTCTTACGCTTATACACTGTAACTGCTTGTGAAAGGAAGGTAAAAACTACTCAATTTTCCATGTGGCTCCTCAAAACAAACAAGGTGTTTATACCTGCTTTCTCCCAATGTTAGCAAAATACATCTACTTGCATTTATTAAGAGAGGGCTTTTTAAAACACCAGTTAATATTCTCCAAAAAAACTGCCTAAGTAATTTACTGACAATTACTTATCTTCTCCACGTTAATTGGCTAAACAACATATGGGTTTACAAAACAATTACCGTGGAGTTTTAATAGGTGGTGTGTGAAAAACGGGCATAATTGATATAGGAACTGCATTAGAAGCTTTTAACGTTAGTGCTGCCTGAACGAGCCCTCATGGATTCCAGCATGACTATTTGTCTTTTTAATCAAGGTGAAGAGGTTAAACAGCCTTTCAGATGACTTCTGCATACAACCTGGAATAGGCGAGCAGAGCGTAAGATAAGACAATTAAAATACTTATTTCTATAGAAACAGAAACATCTACGTACCTGCTTTAGACGCCTCCATTTGGCTCTGCGATTCTGAAACCAGGTTTTGACCTGAGCAACGACAATGAGAAAAGGCGCGGGGTAGTCTTGGAGCAGTTAGCGCCCAGAGCCTTACCCAAGCCACAAGCAAAAAGCAAGAACCTGCCAAAAACCCCTTCCCGCCGACCCTGAGCCGGCCAGGTCGCCGGAGCGAAGCACCGACAGCAGCTGCACGGCGGGGCCCGGAGTGCAGGGGAAGGGGGTGCGGTTCCCCGGGGCGGGGGCACGGCCTCACCTGCCTCTCGCTGAGCTGCAGCATCTTGGCCAGACGCTTCCTCTCCGGCGGAGAGAGGTATTTCTGCGTCTCGAACTTCTTCTCCAACTCGATGGTCTGGTCGTTGGAGAAGCGGACCTGCCCCCCCTTCCTCTTGTGCAGCGGCCGCTGGATGAAGGGGCTCCACAGCAGTGGCTTCCCTATAAAGACAGGCACAGCGCCGAGGGTCACGGGCCGGCCGCGGACACGCGTGGCTGGGGAGCCCCTGTCCCGCCCGGCCCAGGCCTGGTAGCGCGCCGGATCCGGGGCTCGCTAATTTCCTTCGCCTGATTTTATTTCTCTCAGTTCCTACTCTGATCTTTCCCCTCTTTGATTTTTTCCCCTCCGCCAAACAGAGAGACCAGTTAAAGTCACTTTACGGGCTTTGGCAACATTTCCGTCAATGTGTTTCCTGTTGGTCTATCTCGCAAAGAAAGAGACAAAAAAAAAAAAAAAAAAAAAAAAAAAAAAAAAAAAAAGACCTTTGCTTCCTTCTGCTCTTTCGCTGCGATGCCCTAAAGAAACCGTCTCCCTTTCCCTGAGCCAGTGCCCGGGTCCCTGCGGAGAGCGGGGACATCGCGGGGCTGGGCAGGGGTGATGTGCCAACAGGAGGGCACTGGGCTTCTAGGAAGAAGAGCTCGCATGTCCCCCACCCTCGGCCGGGGGTTTGCCCGCCAGAGGCCGCGGGGTGCCCGACAGGCTCACCCGGGGCCGGGTGAGGGGCGAGGCGGTGCAGGCAGCGACACGCCGGGGAACCGGCCCCGCTGCGGAGCCGCAGCCGCGTCCCGGGGCAGGAGGCTCCGGCCAGTGCTACTGAGTCACGCTGTTTGTCTTTCTGCCTGCACCCTTTGCAATTTGCTGCATTGTTTTTCGAGATTTTGCTTGCGTCAGGCTTTAGTAATTCTGGTGCAAAACAGCCTCAAAAAATAGGAAGCAACTGGTTATTTTAGCTGTCATAAAGTCACATCCCACACAGAGGAAATGAACAATATCAGAAAAACGGATCCCGGCTATCAGAAGTCGAGTGTTTCCTGAATTTGTCTGTATTGAGGATGTCGATAAAGTAATCAGCAATGTGCACGACTCCCGGGGAAGAGCCTGCTTCAGGCGGCCAGGAAAACACTTAACAGCTTCTGAAACCAGATTTACTCCTATCGAGAGCTCAAGGTTTCCTGTATGAACGGAAAGGGTCAGCCTCTTTCACTGCACAAATGCGGTGAGTCAGGTCCAGTTTTGCAATCACTAAGAACAAGTGCTGCAGCCCGGGCACGGGGCTCAGCCCCCGCAGAGGGGTCGCTTCCCCCGGCCAAAGGCGCGAAGCAGCCGCCGGGGCCCCGACCCGGCCCGAGCCGACCCGCAGAGGAACCTCGGGGGCCCCACCGAGTGGAGCCGGCCTCCCGACTGTTTTTCAAGTCATCCGCAGGAAAGACTGAGATCTGCCATGCGATCTCCAAGCTCAATTAAAACTCCCCACCAAAACCACACGCGACATTACTAAGGACACTCTCAGAGTCACTTGGTTTGAAGGAAAACAAATCTGAGTCACCGCGGCCGCGCACTGTGGTCTCGCTGACAGACCCGGAGCTCGGCACGGCTCTAATTTACTGTAAATCAGACGGGGGCTGGAGGGAGCCGGGGGAACACAGAGAAGCGGCGGGGCGGGCGGGAAAGGGGACTGCTTTCGGGCACTTCCCATTTACCCCTGCCCCGACGGCGGGATGGGGACGGGACGAGAGCTGCACCGGAGCCGGGGAGGGCGGAGGGGGGGCACACGGCTTACCCAGGGGGTCCTGCCGGATCAGGGCGTGCGCGTAGTCGCCGACGGCGCGAGGAAAGGAGTAGAGGGGCCCGGCGTAGGCGCCGGTGCCATAGGTGGCGGCGAGGTGGTGGGAGAAGGCCGGGTGGACGGGGGTCGGCTCGTAGATGGGCGTCCGGTACGGGGACACCAGGCTGGTGAAGGAGGAGTTGGGCGACGGCAGCGTCGGCGGCGGCGGGGCGGGCAGGGAGTGGGGGGCCGGGGCGGCGGCGGGGCCGCGGCCCAGGATGTCCTCGATGTAGAAGGGCGTGGGGTGCGCGGGCTGGAGCAGCGGCGTGGGCGCGTACAGCGGGACGCCGACGCCCAGGGCGGCCGACGCCGCGCCCGGCGGCTGGTACTGCATGGCGCGGTCGCCGCCCGCGCACCCCCGGCCGCCCCTGCGGAAAGCCGGCCCCGACCGCGGCGGCTGGGTACTGGCACCGCCGCCGCGGGTTTCTCTGGGCTCGGGTTACCCTTCGATAGGTTTCTATTGGCGCGGGGCGGAGCCCGCGTGGTCTCTGTCCCCTTCCTGCCACGGCGCCGTCTGGCCAATGAGCCCGGCCAGGGAAGGGGGAAACCACCCCCCGCCGGCAAACACTCCCCCGCCTCCTCGAGCGAACTCCCCGCGGCGCCAATCAACCACCGCCGAGCGCGGGGGAGCCCGGGCCGGCGGGGCGCGATCTGTCGCCCGCCGAACACCGACGGCACTGGGGCCCCGGCGCCTCCCGCAGAGATTCCCGCTCCTGTGCCGGCGCACGGCACAGCGTCAGCTCGGGCTTCCCCGTGGGGGTGCGCGCTGACCCTGCGGCGTGGCTCTGGCGCGGACCGAGGCAGGAGGCAAGAAGCGGACGGGCACCCCCACCCGGCCCGGGGACCTCTCTTTTGGAAAGGTCCGCGCGGGCGCTCCGCCTGACTGCGTGCGCCGGGAACGAGCCGGGGGAGTGCGTGGGCGGCGGGGCCGCACAGGCTGCTGCCCCGTGCCCAGGGCCGAGAGCACGGCGTGGCGAAGCAGGAAGTGGCGCCGCGCTGCTCGCGTCCCGCCTGGCACCGACGGCCGGCACCGGGCGGCAGACCGGGCGGCGATGGGGCGGCCGGGGCCGCGCGGGGCTGGGGACCCAGTGCCCGACAGTCCGGACTGGGAAAGCGGCATGACGGCCCGAGCAGCGCCACCTGGGCTCCATCGATTAGATTTTTTAGATCCCGCCGTGTGATCCCCCTGCCCCGCAGCCCCCAGCGGGAGACGCGCTCCGTCCGGGCGTCGCCGACGCCGCTCCTCAGGGCCGCCCCTCGCCAGCACCGCTCGGACTTGGGCGAGGGATGGTGGGAGGTGTGAGGAAGGGGCAGCGACCCCCGCTCTGCCCCTCAAGCATCCGGGGCCTCGCCCCGACGGCAGCGGCTGGCGCAGCCGCTCCTTCTCCCTCTCCGTGCGAGCGGAGGCGACAGGTGCAGCCTGCGCGACCGCGGACCCCGCCGTGTCCCGTCCCTCACACGCCCCCGTGCTGACAGCGAGCACGGAAAGCTGTTAAGGTCCTTAAAAAAAAAAAAAAAAAGAGAGAGAGAAAAAAGAAAGGTCTGCAGTTCAAACCCACGAAGATCTTAATAACTAAGAGGCTCAGAGCAAGACGAAAGGGTGTTGGTGAAATGAAAAACAAAAAAATATACTTTTTAATAATACAGAGAGGTTGGGTTTTCTTTTTCTTTACATTGTTAACAAATGCCAAAACTCACCTTTAAAGCGTGGTCTTGTGTCTTGTAAATATCAGGTACACGTAAAGCGAGCTGACAGTTTTGATTATTTTTTCTCTGTGTTCAGTCTCCCAGGCATTGCTCTTTCCAAGGGGTTTAGTTAATGTTTTCATCTGGAAGTGTTGGATTTGCAGCTTGATTTACTTAATAAATGTACAGTAAACCGATGACCCGTTGCCCTCTGGAATAACGACGTGCATGATATGAGGCAGCAGAATGGAGGGCCCCCACAATATTTTACAAGCTGTCGATTCAAAATCTCGAGAACAAGTTTATGCAAAAAATAAAAAAAAATGTTTTGCTGTATTATTGAAAAACAAATAAATAGAGGAAGAGATTATTCTCTTCTGACTTTTATACAAGCAATAGGCCTTGTTAAAAGGAAGTTTTAATGACACAGTTATTACATTCCACTACCACTGCATAATCCCTAACAAGAAAAATGAAGCACTTAATTTTGCAGTTCTACAGAACCGCCCCTTTCAAATTCAATTGTTAGACCTCAGCCTTCCTCTTTCCACGGGTTGGAGACTATTAAATCCGCATTCATGAAATGTCACATTTATTGAACTACATAATTTTTTAATATCACTAGTGCACGTTTTATAGTTGATTTTATTGTTTTTATGGCCATTCGGGGCTCTAAAACCCGGATTTTTTCAATGTTGTCCTTATAATTTTTTTCACACAGTCAGAACTAATAAAATAGAACAGTTGTGACTTTTTAATGCAAGGGGTCTCGGAGTTTCAATATTTTCACTCTGCTGGATACTAAAACCAATAAAAATACATGAGATTTTAATTATTTTCTGGATTAAATAAAACCTTTTCCTTTTCGCTTGGAACATACATTTTGTTTGTAGTTTCTGTCGTGAGGGAGACAATGCAACATCAGACAAAATACTTTATTACCAATATTGTTGCAATGAATACAGTTTTGACCGGATTTTACAGTCTAACGGGCATTTAAAGAAAGGTGCTGTAGATCGGGGCAACCAAGACAGTGCTTGAGTATTTCTGTTATTTCTTCTCCAGGTTCCCTCTGGAAAGCTCTCCATGTATCTGGAAAACCCTGAGCGGGGGGGTGGGGGAAGTGGGGGGAATGGAGAGAGAAGCCTTGGGATGGAGAGAAATTATACGCCTTTCTCGATTAAAAGAGGAATGCTGTCACATTAAGTTTCTTGGTATGCACTTGAAACACCACCAAGTTTTCCTGCTAATCTGGGGATTTCTGGAGGGCGGCGGGGCGGGATGCGTGCATCCCCGCACTGGCACGGTCTCGGCTCGGAGGAATCGGCTGGAGAACTCATTATTTTGTGTAATAACTTCGGGGCCCTGTCTTCCCCTTCACTTTCCGTGAAATCACCCGCCTTCGAGGAGTCCTGAGCTCAAGGAAAAAATAATAATAAAAATCTAGGCCCCCACTTGCTGCAGGCGACGCCGCTGCCAGCCCCGACGGCGGAGCCGGGCGGGACCGGGGCTCGGCCGCTGCCGCCCGGGCGCGCTCCTCGCGGGGCGGACGGAAAGAGCGGCTCTGGCCGAGGAAGCCAGAAGGTGCCGCTTCGTGGGTCCGCTCAGGTCGGGGGCTGGGGGTGAGGGGTCGGACGGGCTCCCCGGGGGAAGCAGCGCGGTGCCGGCTGCCGCCGGCAGCCCCACGGGTGATGTTGCCGCGCTGGCCTCGCAGCGCGGTGCGCCCGGGGCTGCGCTGCAAGCCCGGCCCAGCCTCGCTCACCGGCTGCTTCGAGCCGTTCCATCTCCTTCCAGCCCTTGTCCTGCGTGGAGCCCCGGGCAGCTTTCCCCAAGGCCGGCGCTCCACAGGTGCCTCGAGTGGCGATGGGGGAAGCCTTTGCCGGAGGAAGCGGCACCCACCGGCTCCGGTGGGGCTCTGGAGCCTCCCGCCGGCCGCCGCCGCCTCCGTCCCGGTGCCGCGGGGAGCCGGTCCCGCTCGGCGGCCCGGCTGCGGGTGGTCGGATCTCCCTCTGCCCCAGCCCCGGGGCGGGGGAGCAGCACCGCTTTAATTTAGCGTTTATGTGTCACCGTGTTCGTGAGCGGCTTTTACGGGGCGGCGGTAACGCGAAACACCTGGACGGCGGCACCGCGGGCGCGCACGGCGGGGGCGGGCGGCTGCGGCGGAGGGCGCTGGGCTGTGCTCGGGCCGGTGCGTTAAAATAAAATAAGAATAATTTTAAAAATCAAAACCACGATCTCCCCCAGTGTCAGAAAATCAGGAAATGAAATGTTCCAAAACTAGCGACACACGGCAGGCGGTATTTCCACCGCACCCATGATTATCTGTGATAAACGCCCCGATAACAGAATATTCCTGATTCCTGGGATGGTTATATCGGACAATACATAAACCGGTCAGCAATTTATTGGTGAGTGTGTCTGGAATCACAGAACACTTTCCTTTGCCTCACGGATTGTTTCTGTCACTCTCAGGTTTCTTCTCTCCAAACTGGGATTTTCACCCACAATCTCACCCTCTGTGACATCACAGGCTTCGGCAGAGTTACACCAGAGATGGATTATTCCTAGCTGCAATAACTGTGTTTGGCTCACAGAATTAGTGAGCAACTCAGCAAAACTCCATCTTTTTAACAGCTAGAGCAGGCTACCAGCAGCATCATTCCCTAAAGCTACAGGGCACTTTCCAAGAGGATCCAGCCCACAGCCATTCCACCCCTTCCCATTATTGAAAATATTTCAAGACTCTTCCAAGAGAGGTGAGGCCACAGCCTTGAACACCTTCCAAGGAGGAAATAGGAGGGAGTTCACCTCTCTGATTTTCCTAGCATCATGGAAGCCAGACTGCTCCAGACAGAGGCACTGCACGTTGCAGGGTGATGTCAGTAGGTGCTGCCTTCTTCCAGATAACTCATCTGTTAGATATTCACTTCTTACAACTTCCTCCTCACCATTGTGATTTGATTTAATAAATGAGTTACAACTGTAATAAACATTAAGGCAAGTTAGTCTTAAAGGCATTCATTAGATGTAGCAGAACAAGAAAAATCTTCGTCTAAAAAGGGGTGGACAACATGTAAACTATTATTCTAGGCAGAGCTAGCAGGAGCTTATCAGTTTTCGTTCTACATCGCTATGATTTCGCCAAATTTAAATCATCCAAGAGAAAAAAATTCTGGTCTGAGGGAATCTCCATCATGCTGAGTACATTTAAGGTTTCAGCAAAATGGGTTCAGCTGTTTCTGAGCATTGGGTTAGAGGAAAGCAGATGTTTTTTTCCCCCTGGCATTTAGACATCTTTGCCTTGCCCTGAAAACCTGCAGAGCTCCATCACAGGGAAAACTTCCAGAGATGAAAGCAACTGGCAAAAAGTCGGCCAGGGGTTGTCTCTTCAGTTTCTCCTTTGCTCTTTTACTTGGGATTGTGGTTTAGAGTCGGACAAAATAAAGACTCCAAATCTCTGCAGAGAGACATAGGCACCTCAGGAATGTTTAAGCAATTCATTAATGTTAACTGAATATTTGTGGGTATGAGGGATGTGCTGCCACCAGCAAGGGCACAAGGGCGTTTTTCACCTATGCTGTCACAAGCTCTGATGAAAAAAAAAAAAAAAAAAAAAAAAAAAAAAAAAAAAAAAAAAAAGCAAGCTACAGAAAAGCTTTAATGGTGCTTTTGAGTCTTGTCAAGGATTTCCAAGGCAGCACATGCCAGACCCTCAGGAGAACATATTGTTAAGGTGCTTCCATTTCCTGTAGCCCCCAATATCATTAATATCTCTTCTGGGATACCTTGACTTGCAAAGTGGAATATGCAACATTTATAGCTCTGTGGTAAAAGGAAGGAACACATGGCCCCACATTATAAACATAGTTAATACCACTTTCTTTCTGGACTGGGCTGTCTTAGTGATTATTGTGACACAGTATCTCTAAAGCAGTTTAATTCAGCTGAAATATGACACAATTCACCAGTTTTTTTGTTTTTTTTTTTTCTGAATTGCAAAGAGGCATCCTATTAAACTACATAAATTGTAAAGTTTTTGAAATGCACTTTTCTAACCCTTCCTTGGTCTGAAAACTTTCTTATCTGACCATTATGAGAATGTGGTGAACAATGCTATGAAAAACAAAGCAATACATTGTTCCTTATAGGCTCATATTTCCTCTGTATCTGCCACCAAAAACATGAGCTATTCTGGATCCTGCTTATAAGTGTGACTGAAAGCTGCTTGTTTAATTATATTTATTTGGGGTGATGGCAACAGTAACATGTTAAAACTTCTCTATATTTTTATGTGTTGGCTACACACATAAAGATTACGCCCAAAACCATATATAATTCCCAGGGGCTAGATTGCCTCTCACATCTTGCACAATCATTTACGTAAGTGCAAACTGAATCTAAAATGCTGCTAACACAGACTGCTGGCTACTGTACACCCACTCTGTGTTGATATAAATGACTATAACAAGACACCAGACAATGGAGAATCTGCCTAAACTGCAGTGATGACAAAACATTCTTTTTTTTTTAACAGAGCAATCAGAACACAAATATTATATGTTTCAAAGAGGACTTGTACAGCAAGATTTTTCACGGTAAGAGTTCCAATGAGTCCAAAGTACACACAGCTAAATTTGATGTCAGTAGGAATTAGGTATGAATAGGGAGTGTTACTTAGTTATTTTTGTTAATGTTTTCCAGAGCTTACACATTCACTCTACATTTTTTAGCAAACTTTATCATTTTGGCATCATAAAATCAATCCCTAGATAGGTTTGTTCTATATGGAGCAGACACACACATGCAGTTGCTGTTAATAGTCAAATACAGAAGCTTACAATAACCATCTAGCTAACTATTAATGGTTGTTTAACAGTGGAGTTAGAAGGATGGATCTGAAATCTGTCCTCATCTGAAAAATGGATTGTTAGCCTCTCAGGGGTGCAAAATCTTCAAAAGGCTTCATTTTCACAGTAGAAGCCAAAATACTTGGGTAGAATTGGCTCTAGAAAGCTGGAGGAATTGCCTTAGAGTCAAATTTGGAACTCATGCAGTGGGTTTGGAGTCCATTTAGCTGATGATTTTCGATTTTCATAGGCAAATAATTTATTTTTTCATAACAGACTGAGAGAATCTGCCTCGATGGTCGCACATGGAAATATCTCATAAAGTACAACATTAAATAGAGGAGAGGAGAGGGAAAGGAAGAATATTTTTTCCTAAAGCAGGTGTCTCCCCTTTCTTGCTCCTGCCCCTGAGCTGAGGTCTCCCTGTAAGCGAAACTGCTTAGTTCAGAATCAACTGACAAAACACAGCAGCATCAGTCACAGACAGCAGCCAGCCTTGAGTCTCTGTGTCCAGGGACCTCATCATTTCAATTACACTGTAAGTTCATGCCGGAGGTGTCAGGAGAGTTAGACAACACAACTGCCACTTATTATACTACTTCTCATAAAAGCAAAGAAAAAATAAGTTATGCTTGACATGAAAATAAATATGCTGATATAAAATTTGTATATATCTAAAGTCTGTATTCAAAATATTACAGTACCTTCCAGATACTTTAAGATTAGACTTGACTAACTTTTTGGAAGAGCTGTTCTTTCTTAATCCTTCCTTAGTTTGTCCATCTCATAAATTTACCTCATCTCATTGCTGGGGTTGGAAGTTTTAGGTGTAGACATAGAAGCTTTTAGTGTTGAGTAGAATCTAAACCATGTTGTTCTCTTGAAGTCAAACCACGACACCAGAGTCAAACCTGATACAGATGCTAATTGAAATATTGATCTCTAACCACACTCCGTTTATTTACTTTAAAAATTTACAGCAAAACTAATATGAAAAGATGTAAAAAGGTGTCTGAATAATATCCTCAGCAGACACACAGGAGATACACAGCTGCTGAGAAAAGGCAGCTGGACTTCAACCCTCAAATCTGGACTACATCCTCAAAGAGGAACAGCTTGTACCTGTGAAGCTCAGCTGCTGCTCAGTAATTCAGTGGCAGATCTGCGGTCCACACTTCTGCGCCTGACTCTGCTGGAGCAGACACATGCAGGAAATGCCTGGAGAAGGATCCTGCACTACACTGGGGATCCCTTTCCCCAGCACCATCAGTGAATCCCCACCATTCCAAAGCACGTCTGCTTCCCAAGGTCTCCAAGGCAGCCACAGACAGTGCAGGTTGTGGGGGTCATTCACACAAAGAGCCATGAGAAATGTTGTGCATATGGGTCACACGCCAATCCACACATTTCTTCACACGTCAAGGTACAGCCAAGGATAGAATCTGTACAAAAACGGGATTTTAAAAATGTTCTATGTTCAGACTCATAGAACATTTGGAGAGGAGATGCAGAAAGCAGACTGCTCACCTGCACAGACTTCAGAGATCCTGTTGATAGTGGGAGAGACCCACTAATTACAGCATCATAATTGACCAAAATTATTCCTTGTATAATATTACCAACATGTACTAAAAATTAACTGGAGAAATATCTTCTTTTAGAAGAACAGATTCCACACTGCTCTCTGTGTGGCTGTGTTTTGATTTTGTGTAATCTTTGGGAAATCTGTACATTTTTCAGTAATTTTATTAAGAAGGTAGTACAAATTAGTTTTACGATTAATTAACATGATATAACCAATTAAAACTGAAGGTAGAGGTAGCTCATATCTGTCCTTTGAAGAACATCCATCAGTCTGGGAGGAGCAGTGTGAACCCTTTCTGACTTTTGCCATTACATTACCTTCTAAGAGATTTGTTGTTGAAGAAAAGACATCTTCAGTCTCAGATGTATTGGCCATAAATAAAGACAGGTTTAATTGGACTGTGATTACATAATCAAGTCAGAGTACTCTACTTTTGAAGATAATTAAGCAATTTAATATTAAAATGTGTCTAAATTAAGTCCTCTGTATCATTTAATTTCTGTGGCTTGCTAAGCTGTTTTTCTATTGTTTTTGTTTCTTCCACATTATGTTACATTTCCCCTCAGGACTGAATCTATTGGTAGACATGACATTACGCTTATGTAGCCTTCATAGCACCCATCTGGTACCTGTAAAATATTAAACTGTAAGAATGTGTGTTAAAGTCAGCTAGCCAGGATAAGTGTGTTCTACAGATAAATGGGTTTGTTTGGGAGAGAGCACCACAGCCTCTGTCTGTATCACTGAAGGGTAAATTCCTAAAGAGTCAGGATGCTGTAGATAACCATTAAATCACAGAAAGCAGCAGAAGGAAGTCATGTCACCCACAGTGCACACTCCTCAAACCCTGCTGCAGTTGAAACTGTTGCAATACAATGCACTTTCAATGTTTCCTGTTACATTTTCTTCAGTTTTCTTCCTATTTAGTTCACATATGGGCTTTGAATACTTAAGTCTCACCATCTGGGGGTTTCATGATGTGAATAGTTTCTTAGGGACTATCGATAAAGCCCAAACAGGATCAGTCTTTCCATGTCTGCCTATACCCTCTGAAAGGGGATCTGCTTTCTCCAGAGAACACCTGAACCAACATTGTGCCAGCACTGCCAGAGACAGTAATGTGAACGGGACATGAACTGTGCTTCTGTTGCTTTTGGGACATGCAAGCAACACTTGAGCCCCTCTTCACAGTGTGGGCAAAGGCACTGCTGAGTTTGTGGCCACAGTTCTCTCTGCTGGGTGAGAGCATCACAATGTGTGTGTGCTCCTGGCAAACATGCTGAGACCAGGGACACCCAGGCCAAACCCACACATGGGGCAAGGCCAGGGATGATAGAACCTTGCTATTACATTTTCTTTCTGTTATGTTTAACATATTTACATTTTTAAACATTTTATTACATATTTAACATATTTACATTTTCTTTCTGTTATGGGATGATAGAACCTTGCTATTACATTTTCTTTCTGTTATGTTTGTCACTACTTATGCTAGTCTCTTGTCCCACACTAACCTAGTTCCTCTCATTCTTTCAGGTTTACACTTAAAACATTACCTGACAGCTATTATGTCACCTTACTCCCTAAGCGTTGGTTAGCAACTATGCTGTCAGCTCTTTGTACTTTTTCTCATCAGGCAGTTCTTCCAAGCATATAGCTACAGTTGGCTCTTCTTCTCTGAACTTCCTCCAGCTTGGCTTCCCAGTAACGAGGTGCAGAGAACTGCACTCACCTTTTCCAGATGCTATCGCGTGCCAGTTCCAAGAAGAGAGACTTACTTGCTCTTTCCCTGTGGTGTGTCTCCACAAGAGCCCCAAATCATATTGATATTTTTAACTGTTGCATCGCCTAGAAAGTTCAAATGCAAATTCAGAGGCCCTCAGCACAGCAGTCACCATATCTTGTCTTCCATAAGAGAAGAGGAAGATCTCGGACCTCATCTTTCTAACAAGCATTACTATTTCTGTAGGAACCTCAGACTGTTTTCTAACTTTTCACACTAATCACGTGAATTGGCTTATTTATGACAGGGAGAGGAACAATAGGAAGTATTAACTAACCCTGTACTGGTGGTCAGAGTAAAGCAAAAACAAAGCTGGTTTCCAGTTCTCTGCATTGAGACTGATTTTCCATTGTCGTTCCACATTATCTGCCCATTTAAGTCTGCTCATGCAATTCTGTTGTGCATCCTGTAATTCTCTTTTAGTAGGTTTAAAACAAACAAAAGGAAGTACTTTTTCACACAACACATAATTAAATTACGAAACTTGCTGCCATGGGAAGCGCTGGATGCCAAAACTCTAAATGGGTTCAGAAAAAGAGAAGAGAAATTAATGGACGATAGGTACATTGATGAGTATTAAACATAGTAGCTTGCTCACTGTGTTTGGCTCAGGAAGCCCTTTCAGAGCTTGATGGAAGCAGGAAAGGATTTTTCTGCTGGTGCCTGTTTCTCCCACAGCTCTCCTCAGTAGCCTCTTCTGGTCACTGGCAGGAAGAAGACATTGGACTTAATGGACTTAGTAAAGCAGCTCTAATGCTCCTCTCCTAACGAGACACACAGATGTCAACAGATGCCTGTAAGTTTAAAAAATACAATCTTTAAGCCAAAAATGTACTTCTCTTCGGATGTTTTTGTAGATCTGATTGAGCTGACTTTAATACATGCTGTTTACAGCAAAGCGTATGACTGAAGTGGGGAATTTTAAGGTTTCAGAATGGCTAGATTTATTGGCCCAGCCAAAAGTTTGATTTTGCAGATATTATAGGCTGGATCAACTTCACTGGGGACTGATGTCAAGTGGCAGCCTGTTATCTGTGTTGTGAAAGTTGTACCTGCTCCTGGAGCTCTCTCTCCTCACTGAACAAATGCTCCCACCGCCCATTGTGGTGCCATCTCTCCTTGTTGACTTTGCTCTGTAATTGCTGCTTTATCAGTCCCTCCTGAGACTTCTCAGTTTGTCCTGACCCACAAGCAAAACGAGCAGTGTCGTGTGTGCACACACAGGAAGGACAGGCAGGCAGGCTGGTGAGACAGGGAGGGAGCCCTGGCCCTTTGGCTGCCACCCTTGTCTGGGCAGAGAGCCTCACCCCACAGGCTGCCCCTGTTGCACCAGTCCATGAGGGAGGGAAAACTGGCTCAAAATTTTGATAGCATCGTGAGTTGCTTTAATTTCTTGATCTGTGTTTGGCTGCAAAATATGTTTTATGATTTAATCTGTATTGCTCTGTCATGGAGGTGTCTTTCTTTCGTCATTTGGAATGACAATATCTCATTTTGGTCACGGCCTTTTTCCAAATGTCTCCTGCATTAGCTCAGATGATGTGTAACTGCCTCAGTTACTGCAGAAAAATTCACTTAGGCATGGTAATGAATAGACTGATTAATTTCTATTGTTGAGAAAACTGTATGTGTTTATCTACATTGTGTTGTCAAAATGCACATAGTTAAAAGCCAGAAAACAGTCTGCTGGCTGAGGGCCTGCCTCACTTGGAAAGTAATGACAATGCAAAAGAATCAAATCCAGAGACTTAATTTTCTCTTTATCACCAGAAGTCCCAAAGTACAAAACATTACCTTTGATTTTGAAGAATATTTCAGGTCCTTTGTTGCAGGAAGGAGGTCGGACTGCACAATCTGACTGAATTAGCTACCTGCTGCTGTAGCTCCATCCCATAGTACTTTAGCATCTCAAAATTATTGACTCAAATTTCCTAAATTTTGCTATAGTTCAACATCTTGTATGACTCTTGGAAATATGAACTTGTAGACTCTATGGAAAGAAAGCTTACATTCAAGCAAAGTCTTAGAAGCAGCACTGATTCTCTTTTTGTCTGAGTGGTACTGGGATGGAGAGCATGAGCTCCCTGGAGGATGCAGCAGTGACTCCAGCAGCACTGTGCTGCCAAATGACAGGGACAGGACTGTGGTTCAGCAACTTTGGATTGGAAACTGGGGACCTGGACACCTACCTTTGTCACATTATGCTGCTGTTGGAGTTCATGTCACATCCATGCCTGTTTGTGCATGTTCACCTGCTCCCCAACTTTCAGACTAAATTCTTCTACAGGTATGATCACCATTCAGTGTATCTTGATGGGAAGCTCTTGGAATGTCCATAATTTAACCATTAATTAAAATACAAAAGCAGTGATCTAAATGTTCAAGCCAAAGTCTTGGGGGAAAAAGCTATTAAAGTATTTATTAATCCTGCTTCTCTAAAAAGCTAAGATGGCCCTATGAAAAACTATGATCAAGCTTTATTTCTGTCAATTTGTTATTAAAATACCAATCCTCAGTTTTTCCAATGCCAATTATTCTACTGTCTGCAGACTGGGGTGCACTGCTCATGCTGCAGAATATTCCTTAGGAATAATAGGTTAAAATAAACAGCCAACCCAAGCCCAAAGGCAAAGAGCTGGTCCTGGACAACAAGCAAGATAATCAGGGAATAACTAACATGGATAATCAGCAAATCATTCAAATGAATTGATTTGGCTCTGGCTGGCGTCCCTGTTTCTGCCTGAAAGCTTCAGTGAAATCTAAATAAGTGGCAGTTATCTTACTGTCTCTTCCTGTTATCTGACTCTAATGACAGCAGAGGAGAGAGAGGAAATCATGTCTTTGAATAGGATCATGGCCTTCAATTTAAAATAAATACTGCATCAAAATGGAAACTGCCTGAAGAGTAAGTCTGTCTTGGCTTAGTCCTGAGCAGATTAAGTAATGTATTAAAACTAGACAAAATCAGTTTCTTGCAATGGCTTCAGCACCTTCACTGCAAATATGCACACAGAGAATCAGAAAGCGCTATTTATAACAACCTGAAGGTGCCTAACAGGACAGCATGAGGTAGCTGTGAAGAGTTAAAATTCAGCCAAGGCATCTGTATTTTATGTTTCAATAAATGCCTTTACCATTAAAAAAATCACAATAGGAAAATTTAAGGGGAGTGATGCTTATCCCAGATTCAGCAATGCACTTATAGCATCCAAGTTAAAATCACTGCCTCCTTAGGTTCCCATACAGCTGATGAGGAGAAGGGCACAGGGCACCTAGCAATAAATCATCCCATGAGGTTCCTGTCTGCCTCTCCTGGTGCTGGAGAGATCAGGTTATCAAAGCTTCTGGCTTGGGTACCTCCATACAAGTGTCTAAATGAACATAGAAAAGCTGAATTCAGGCCATACCTTGCTTTGGGAGGAGAACTGGGGACCAAGAGGTGGCTTGACCACAAGAGGACAATGTCCAACAAAGCTCCACCTGGACTGCTGAGCTCCATCAAAATGAACCACAGCTGTTGAAGAAGTGGTGAGGATTGAACTTCATCCTCTGTCACACCAAACTCCATATGGGTTTGAGACTGGGCCCCTCAGCACACCAAACACAAGTGGAAATGCTTGCAGCTCCATGCATACAAGACCAAACCGTGGTGGCATGGGAAGAGGAACATGGGCTGCGCTTTGACAGCAGCTTTTGTTGGCAGGCCAGGGAGGCAGCTCTCAAAGCATGGCAGCATGAATTGCCAGCACTCCTGTGTCTCACCCTTCTCACTTTCATCAGGAGTGGGTACTCACTTGTCAGGGGCTGTTCATACAGCAGGAATGCCACAGAGGAGGAATTTCTCTATAATACTTGGATCCTGGCTGTGTAAGATTTGTACTTTCCCTTGGAGCAAGAAGCAAAGGTCCAAATTAACTTCCTTAGTAATAGTCTTTTTAATTCTTAAAACCCCCTAGGTGTAAAATTTTATTGTAGATCCAACATTTTTTTCAAGAGTTTGAATAATTTCATGACAAATATGAGAAATGACAGGATGACATAATACATTTCTACTTAAAGCTTTAATTTGTTTTATTTTACTTCTATACGTTTAAAAATGTTTTGACCCTGTTTTATTGCAAAGAAAATAAACTAAATGTGAGGCTTCAACCTAAACAGTTTTTCACAGCAGTAGGCGTAAACTCTGGGAAATAAAATGAGGGCTAAAAACATTCAGGGACTATTAAATCTAATGGAAAAAAACCACCTATCACTTAACTGAATTTTTGCTGCTAAGGCAGTTTAATGTTTGCTATTCTCAGGTACTAACATTTATTATAGTAACCTTTATAAAGTCAATTTAATTATCTTTATCTTTTTACAAATAATAAATTTAGTTGTCCTACAATGAAAATCAATTGTCAACATAAGCTATGGTTAACATCTAATAAAACAGCCCTCTGTAAATCCATGATTAATAAGATTGGCTTCTGTATTAACTAACAGACATCATAAAATTTTCTTCCTTGCAATAATTTGTATATTCAAGGTTCATCCTGCTGGACTGAGTTTCCTAAAATAAACTGTTAGAGTGAATGAACAAAATTTTGGCACCTATCATTATTATATTATAACAATTTAAATATATATCTGTGGCTGAATGGTTTCCAAATTAATGTCATATTTTAATTAAGTCAGAGAAGATGGTGGCTATAGCAAATGATAAGTGATTCACTTCTTTGTTTCCTTTACCTTCTGAACATAATGACAATGCTGCTTAGGTTTTAGCTTGAGCATTAGAGAAAACTAATTGAAATGTGAAAAGCCAATTTCCCAAAACAATCTTTACATATGACAGGGATTAGTTAAGCTCTTCTGTGTCATACATATGATAGGGATTACTTAAGCTCTGTGTCACCAAAAACACCTCCAAACCAACAACAAAACAAAACCCACCCCCCAAAACCAACAAACCAACCAACAAAAAACAACACCAAAAAACCCCAGCCACCAAACTCAAAAACCCTCCAACACCCCAAAACTCCCCTATTTAGAATTCACTCCCTTAGAAACATGTTCACAAATGTCTGCTTCCAAAGTGGGAGCAGTGGTGCCCAGACCCAGCATGAAGTTATGTGCCATAAGCCAGAGGATATCTCTGCCCTCCCTGTGATACACACTGCTGAGGACTGGTGGGATACAGTGGCCACTGCAGGCAGTGCTAAGCCTCAGTTGAATTTGGGTCTTGTTTTTAAGAGCAGAACAATAACTTCACACCAATCCTGAAAGATCCCAAAGTCATTTCACAAAGCAGATGTGCTTGAAGCACCTGTAAAAGAGCATACAGAACTAGGCATGAAAACTACTTCCCCCCCTTGCCCAGACAAACCTTTCCAAATACCATGGAATCTTTTGGCCAGAGACCTATCTGGGCCTTTGATTGTTTTGTGGATTTTTAGGCACCATTTTCACTCTCAGTGTGTATTTTGGAAAATGAAGATTCTGATCCTTCATCTTACTACTTTACTGTAAGTCAAGTGATTGCAGCAGAATTAGCAAGACTGGACTTGTACAGTGGGAAATCAGTCCTTGGAGAAGCACCAGTCATTATTATTATTTGAATGGAGGAGAAGTATCTTACTGTGTATTTAATCTGTTTTTTAAATGTTAAAATAGCATATATTAGTTCCTGCTAGTTGTTATATTTTGCTTCACAAAACTTTCATGTTAATTAGGGAAAAAAAAAATTAATTAACCTCCGGCAATGAAAATTCTTTATCACATAAAAAAGTAGCTTTAGTATGCTGGACATTCTCAGAATAAAATGTTTTTTATATATATATATACACACAGACAAGAACTGAGAAGCTCTGAAAAAAATTGAGTGTACTTTTATGTGATATTTCTGTTTATTTCATTCCTTTATTTATCATTTTTAATGAAGGAAACACACTAACCAAGTACAAAGTTTTGGTCATTGTGCTTCATTCTCTGAAATACAATGACTAGGTTATAAACAGGCCAAGAGTGACAAAAGCATTTCAAGTATAACTAAGGAATTCAAGGGAATACAAGGGAATATTTACATAGGTTTAATATTTTGGAGAAAAAGAAAGCAATCCAGTTAACTTCCATTATTTTACAAAATTTAACTTTGTGCCACCTGGAACCTGAAAATCATCTCATAAAGCTGTAGAAAGCTGAAAAAATTGTACTATTTTCAGACCTAATGTAAAAGAGGCAGCTCATTTCTAACCTCTCCCCAATGAGAGACTGCTAGACCAAGCATTTGCTCCTTTTTATCTGTCTGAAGAGCACTTGTGCAGCTCTCTAACCATGCCCTCCTATTGGTAGCTAGACCTTTTACTAGGGAGCTAAAGAGCACATGAGAAGCATAGAAACATCACAGAAACATAGAAAGATAAACACTCACTTCAGTGCATTCACTGTGCTCCTACTTTTAACAATTTCAAGACTGAGCACAGCAACGCTGCTTGGATGGAGCTCGTGCTCACCCTCCAAGGACAGCCTGCTTTGCTAGGTGGGCTGCAGAACCCTGTCACTTAAAGCCTATGAATGCAGAGCATAGCATGATTTATTGGTGTTTCACTTTATAAAGTAACTGCATGGGTGGGCATGCAGTTTATAGAGCATTGCCCTCTACCATAAAAAATAGTTTGTAACAGGAAACAAAAAAAAATAGTAGTCAAATGGTTGTAAACACTTGTTTCAAATGCATAAATTTTAAAATACATAGAGAATATTATTTTCCTGTTTTTAATGCTCTCAAACATTAGAACTTTCTTTTTCCCCTTAAATTTCTTTTTGATGAAAAAGGAATGTTAACTTTATTTTTCCAGTTCTTCCTGGATTAATTTTTTTTTTCTTTTATCACACCAAAGAGTTAAAGGCTTCCTCTTTTTTCCCTCTACGCTTTTAACAGCTAATTGCAATGCTGACTGACACCTAACCGAAAAAAAGCAGTCTAGCAACTCTGCACCTTCTCCTCACTCCTCTCTAGCCCCACACAATTGTTTGATACCCAAAATAAAGGCAGTCATCAATAGCAGCCAGTCAGCTCAGTCTTCTTTTCTCTCTTCAAATAAACATTGCATCCAACAAGTCTGATGCAGCAAGTGCTGCAGCTCCCTGATTTCCAGGAGGAAGCAGGAAGTTTCCTTTCCCTTTCCTTGTTTTCCTCCTGGCTGCTCATTTTTCACTTGAAAAGGAAGCTGGTGACTCTTAATTGTCTGTGCTTCTTGTGGCCCTCTTACTGTTATATTTCATCCTTCACATGCATTTAAACTTATTTTTCCTTATTTCACTTCCTCACATTTTATCTAAGTTTGTTGTTAAATCAAGAGCTGTCTCACTTAACCATTAATCTAGAATCCAAACAGTACTCATTAGATTAATTAAAACATGGCCATACACTACAGCCCCAGTCACTAAAATTCTCCCTCATGTTCAGCTGGCTTGAGTCAGTGTGGGTTGGACCTGGCTAACTGTTCTGTGGAAATGGCTTTGTACCCTTCTTGTAAAGGATGCCTTACACAGAATAAAATCAAACCACCACTAAGTTAGTGTGGACAGTGCCATTTCTTCCCTTTGGGTAACATCTGTGATTACAATGACTGCACACAAGAAACAACTGTTGCTTTGTTTTTCTTATCCTTCTTTTCTCCTTGTCATGTACCATACAGTACATCAAAGCAAGTTATTGCTGCTTTCTGCTTGGGCAATGCCCACGTGGTGGGAAACAGAGAGCAGGCCAGGACAAGAATTGGGTTACCAGGAGGGTCTAGTGGCCCTGCAGTAATGCAGACATGCACTAGATCATCTTTTACACAACTGTAGCTCCTCATAGAGCAAACACCTACTGAGTACAGAATTCCCCATATGGAAGAATAAATTCAATATTAAATTTTGAAACTTTTTTTTTGACAGATGCTTGAGGAAAATCTTGGCAAAAGCCGTATTTCCAAGTCCTGTTTAGCAGCCAGCACCTGAGCTCAGACCAACCTTTAGTGTTAGGGCCATCTAGTGGGAGAAGAGGCACAGACAGGGAGGCCAGGACATGTTCTGCATCCGCATTTTTCATCCTATTCAGCTTTGGTGTGGCCTCCAGATACCTGGGGCAATGGAAAAATGATCGGCAGATCACTGCCAGTATTGCAAACAAAGGACAACATGACTTTGAGGGCTACTTTAGAAAGTGTGAAGCAGCCCCTGAAATCCATACAGCTGCTAAGGAAAGCAGGCTGTCCCCATGCAGCAGGAACCAAACAGTCAAGGCAGAGAGTTTCAAAGAGGATAAATACAAGATCAAAATATGGCATGATTTTCTGGATGCAAGCCTGCTGTTACTGGCTATTTCAGTTTGTTTGTTCATAGCAATCCTATCACCTCCACAGGGAGAAGGTAGTAGGGTGAAAGGCTTGTGCAACCCCTCCCACTTGGCTTAGGGCTATTCGATACAGCTATGGGATCAACCTTTGGGGTTGATTTTTAGTTAACAAAGGATTTCTTGAACCATTGTGGAAGATTACGCTAATATCTAGTCAGTGTTAACAGGCATACAGTGCAAGAAAATGGAACCTCAAGACTGGAGAATTAAGCCCATTAAGTTTTAGGTGCCAGAATTTGCATCTGCAAGTTAAGAGGAAGAACAGTGAGGTTCAAACAAACAAAAAGCCCAAGACCCAGCAGTAAGACTTCACAGAATGAAGAGGCACTGAAATAAAGCTATTGTCTTTTGTGAAACAAGAGAGAGAACTATCCTTTTCTGACAGGACAAGACTGATGACATAGCTGATAATGTTTTAGCTAAATTAGACCTGGCATCATAAGAAAATTAAGTAAGTTTTACTCTGAGCGAGGTGCTTGTACATTTGTTTTCCATGTATTAATTTAAGTATCACAGTAAAAACAGGGGAACTGGAATAAAAAGCAGGTATCAAATCAGAACACTTATTTACAGTACATAAAATGCTAACTCATAATGCTGACAAAGCATATTTCCACATCCCTTTCTGGTATTTTAGATCTACTGAGAAACAGATAATCTCTTACTTGACCACATATATATATATATGTTTAACATAACAGCACCATAATCTGCATTTTTTTTCTCAAAACTTCGCAAGCTGCAACATATAAAAATGGAACCAAGGCATGAGATTGAGCAGGTAAATCTTTTGATTCAACTTTGCATCACTATATCACTACATAGGGACATTGAGAATACCAAAAAAAGCTGTGGCTCAGTAAGACAGTAAGATAGAAATATATAAAAAAAAAAAGGGATCAGCAGAGGATATATCTTAGTTCAGCAATCTTAAAGGATGTTTAGATTTCTGAGGAAACTCTTCTGTCACATCCTCCATTTTGTTCTCCACTGGAGCTGCAGATTTGTTCTCTTTACCCTTTTTGAGACTTCTTTTGTGCTGGGATTTAAAGAAAATACCCAATGTTAAGAGAATAAAAAGAAATCAAAGACTTGATGCTCATGGCAATGCAATACCTAGTGTTCTGGGAAATAAAGTTGATGTAAGCCCTGAAAAAGGTTCCTAATATATATTGCATTTACTCTAGAGAGTGACTACAGACATACAGAAACTCAGCAGCTATTTTTAAAGGGTCCACAACAAGAAAATATGCTCTCCCCAGCAAGAAAACCCCTAGACTTAAATACCAAGATTACACTGATACATTGGTAGAGCAAAAAGGTCAGAAGCAAGTAAGTACAAAATTCAACCCCATGAAGACTTAAGAATGCCAGTATTTCTGTCTAAGAAAATACTCCATGTACTTTAAACTCTTTCATTAACACATGTCTAACAAATTATGACAATTTTCTTTATGGAGGATTATTTGCTGAGGAGTTTTCAACTGTCTTCCCAGCTTGTCAGAAATCTGCATTATTTTATCCACTATTAACTGCTATCAGAATCTGCCATTCGCTTTAGCACAAGGTTAACAAAGCATTATCAACAGGATTTGAACAAATGGTGAGACTACCCTAAAATGTAAGAAGTTACTTGAAAATACAGCACTGTAATGGAACAGTAATATTTCTCCTCAAATACACAGCTGTTTTGCTTATCTGAGGAAGTTACCTGGAAAAAAGGAATGCCACCATTTGTGTGGCAATATACATTTGTATCCATTAAGTATTTGTCACAAGCAAGGCTTTCACTGGGTTCTTGCAACTCTCCTTCCTCTTCCAGCAGGTCCTAAAACAGAAGTTTTCCAAAAAGATGTATTTAATGTCTGAATTTCCTTAATGAATGTATTAAGAATTATCAGATCTATAAAAGACATGGAACTTTATTTTTGAAAAACAAGAAAGAAACCTAAATTATTAATATCACTGCTTATTTTTCAAGAGATGGTTTTTGTCAAAAGCTCAGCATACTTGAGTCCAAGTACACTGTAAAACACAAAGGCTACCACAGCCCTGGGGTTCCAATCAACTCTCCAAAAGGGCCTGGAAAAACCTAAAAGATGTCAAATATTCATTCAAGAGCCTCATTTGCCATTTATATACGTACCTGACCTGCATTATCCTCCATCTCCTTTACCACACTGCTTAGCATAGCATCAAGATTTGTTTGCTTTTGCCTTAATTGCTCCAGAAGTAGCTCCCGGGGCTCTGTTCTCTCAAGTGTGGCAGGATAGAAGTAGTCTTTTCTCTGTGGAGTCGTCCCTTTAATGAAGATGATACACTTTTCAGTGTTTGCTTTGATTTCAGAGTCTCAATTTTACATCAACTCACAAGAAATCATGCCTTGTTCACACACCATTCTTTGCATTCATCTTAAAAAAGGTGTAAAGCTGCCAGGTTATGTCCCCATTAACTTTCACTTATGAATTCTGGAACTCATGTTGTTTTCTTTAAGACCATTCTGCCCCTGACCTGATTAAATACCTGTTGGAACATCCACTTTGAGATCCTCTAGCAGGAAACCATTAACCTGAGTTAGTCCATGCTGTACTTCTTCTTTAAGTGCCAGCTTCTGCTCCACAAGTATCTCCTGATCCACCTTTATCTGATCCAGAAGGCCATTTAGCACCTTCCCCTCAGCAGCCTTTTGTCTGCCAATGTGGTCAAAAATTTCAGCTATTGCTTTATCACAGTTGTCTTCATTTTTCTGAAAATGAAACAAAAAAACAACCCATCTAAAAACACCAAGTTAACAGGAAAGGTTATGGCCTCTTTTCTAAGATGTGGTGCATGATTAGTGACATGACCTGAAACGAAACAACTGAGACCTCAAATTGAGAAGTTTCAGTGCCAGTTTTACACTCTCATTTTGAGAGCTATCTTCAGAAGAGAGTCAGTTTCTTAGAAAGTATGATCACTTTAGAAAGTTAGTCACAAGAATAAAGATGATGCCAACTGGCTCAGACCAGACTCCTCATGCTTCTATGGACAAACCCTGCACAGAATTAGGATATTCACCTGAACATGAACATCCTACAAGTACTAGAACCTTTATGCATTTGTAGGGGAAAAGGAAATTGGTTTTCAGCCATTCCCGTTGAAATGAAACTCCTGAAGTGTTCAGCAGGTGCAACAGATCCAGAGAGGTCTTGAGACCACAAATGCTTTTAGTTTAGAGTTGGACTCGATCCTTGGAGATCCCTTCCAACTCAGAATATTCTGTGTGAAGGAAGTTTCTAGTTACGTTTTTCCTTCTGAAAGCTTGTGGAATATTGGATTTGCCTATTTTATTGCCTATTACAACAATAAAACCAGGGTGGATATGAAATTTGTGATGGAAATTAAAAAAAAACAAAAACATGAGAGCGAAATTCTTAAATAAGCCAGAATTTGTATATACTTAAAGGAATACTTTCTCCCATATTGATTCAATCTGACCAATGAAGTCATTTGCATCCTCCAGAAAATCGCCTGCATTTGATCGCTGTGCATCTCCCAAGGACAGTACTGTAGATGAAGCTTTAGAATTCAACACCACCAAGATGATTTAAAACACTCAGACTACATGTACAAGTCAGTTGTATGGCATTAGCCATGACACCATTATTTGAGGTTATGGACACTTGAAGTTCAAAGTCTTTCTCTTAATTTAGGCTTTTGATTTCCTCTAATTACATCATCTTAAGCTCAGTAACATGAGTCTGCTATCAAAAAAAAACATAGTTTTGTTTTGACTAGAACTTTTTTCTCCCCTCTACAAACTCTGCAGTAAAGTTTGTCTCAGGATGTTGCACTAGACTACAAATGACTATAAGTACCTTTTGTAAATCCTGAAATTGCTGTTTCTCATCCTCGAATGACAACAGGTGCTGATTAGTAAAGTTGACCATCTGAGCAGTTGTAAATTCACCCCATGTATTGGTATGCTGAGACACATTTTTGAGATTGCTGAGAAGATGTTGACAGTGGTCATTGGATTCTTCCAGCATTGCCTTGTTTTCAGCATTTATGCTCCTGAGCTCTTGAGAGAAATTATCCAGAGATGCAGTAAATTTGCTGTGATTGGAATTTGTACTGCTGACTAAGTCTGTAGTTTTCCTGCAACAACATATTTGCAAGAGTTTAGAGATTTTGAAAGGCAGATTTTAACACAGTATACTTTTAGAAATATGAAACCAGAGCCAGTGAAATAGCACAGTTCTATCAAACCAGTTAATTAAAATATTGTTGTTCTAACTTAGTAAATCCACAGCACTTGCAGCAGTAGGTTTGCTAAAAAAATCAAAACCCCCCCACCAACCAAAAAACCCAAAAGAGAACAAAAATACCCTAAACTACAAAGCAAAAACAACTTCAGCAAGACCTTAGTTATTCAGTCTGCAATTGAATGAAACATATTGCAACAGATACATTATTATGCTTCAAGCTAAACCTTTATAATATGTTCTGAAGTCCAGACACTGAGGGACGCTCCTTAGCATACTGCTCCCAAAATGATACTTTCTTATCACAACATGCTCAGGAGACAAGTTCAAGGGCAAGCCTTTTAGAACTACAGTTTACTCTGGGGAAAGGCCAACTATGATCTACACTCTGTGGCAGAACCCAGCTCTAACATACAGGCCATGCCCAGCAGGCTTTATAAGCACATAAATATATGGAGAACATCCAATTTTTGAGTTCTTGTCATATATAGTTTATGTTGCCTAAGTGTACAGCAAAAAGAATGAGCCCCTTACAGGTGAACATTTTCTTGCATAGCAGTGATGGTGGTCTTCAGGCTTCCATTTCTTGTGAGTACATCAGATAAGTTTTTCTGAGTCTCCTGAGCAAAAAGGTCGAGCTGGTTTTGCAGTAAAGACATCAATTCGGCTGCACTCTATCAAGAAAATTACCACAAGTTTTGCTGTTATTCTGCACTTTTTAACAGTCTTAAAGAGTACTTGAATGCCTGAACTAGAAATGCAGAAAATGCAGAGTTTTGCAATTCTAAAGCAGAAGGTACAATTTTTGTGTAGTGAAGATACAGACACTTTGCTTTTGGAGACATATATAAATGCACATAATACTGGATACACAGCAAGGGGAAAGGGGGTTTTTGCTACATTCCTAAATAAACTACTTAAAGCAGCCTAACAAAAGCTGAATAGAATAAGGATCAAGTTACTGTTCTCCTAACATTTTTTTCTGAAAAAAGTACAATGGCTTACCACCACATAAGAGTTTAAATCAAAGCAAGCAATCACACTTGGTGTTAGGATGTTTTCTTACTCTAAGATTACCTTTCTATGTGTCAACCTCGTCACTTCCACTTCCTCTTTTAAACTGTCACAATTATGCTGGAGCTCAGCAAAGCCACCAGCTGTTTGTTCCTGTATTTTTTGCAGAGTGAGAAAAAGATCTCCAAAGAAGGTATCCATTTCCTTTTTATGGCCCTCCATCTAAAAAAAAAAAAAAAAAAAAAAAAAAAAAAGTTGTACCTACAGTTATATTTTTATATCCTGATTTAAGAAACTGATATTTTTCCCTAGCATAACTGACATAGAAACAAACTCTACCCCAAGGAAATTGTCAAAAGGCATTAATAAAGTATTTTGCATAAAAGGCAGAAAGTCCCACTTGGAACAATCTAAGGTTTGAGACTGGAACTTAGTGTGGGGACTATTCAAACATAAAATTTGACATTCAAGGTAAACAAAACAGAAAAGTAGATAAGGAACAGCAGCAGCTCATAAGTCATGGATTATCTGCTGTCTAAGTCTGAAAACCAATAAAAAGCTTCCAGACAAGAAGAGTTGATTTCTCATGAGCTATAATTGACAGAAGGGGAAAATGTTTCAGTAAAAGAAACAGGTCACCAGAAACCAAGACTTGTTTTTGACAAAAAATGGGGGGGGAAAAAAAAAGAAAGAAAGAAGCCACAGTTCTACACAAGTATCACAAGATAGACTAGAACTCCAATTTGAAGCAAAGGACTTCAATAAGTGCAGTATTGTTTGCACTTATGGTTGTTAAGAAGATAAAGCATCACATTCCCCAGGAAACAAAGGGACTATAGAAAAGTTTGGTATGAGGACAGAAAATTTTTGGAGTGGTAGGACTTGCCTAAATTGACTTTTTTTTCAGATTTCTGAAATACAGGGGGAGAGTATATTAAATGTATCATCAAATATTTGTAACAAAGATTTAAGCATCTGTGTTTTATCATTCTACTGTGGAACTTAGGCAAGCAGTTGTGCCAATATAGCAAACAAGCAAATTTACCATACTCAGGAGAGGAAAAAACTCTGAAACAAAGTTAAAAGACAGAACTCATAGGACAAGATAAAGGGGAAAAAGCCAGACAAGAAGTGGAAACACTCTGACATACTGCAGAAAAACAGAGAACATATTATCTGTAAATTAAATAAAAATAGAAGAGCACAAGGCAAAGAGGCAGGTGCATTACCTGGTCAGCCACAGCAGAATATTTCTTCATGTTACTCTGGAACTGACAATTTAATCCCAAGACAAATTCTACCATTGGTGTCAAGCTATTTACTGCTCTCCCTAATCCAGTTTCATGCTCTTCCTAGGAAGAGGAAAAAAAAAAATAAACCAGAACATGGCCATTCCTTCATCTACATTTGTAAGAAGTTACTGCGTACATATCCACGTGCTCTATTATGGCAGTATATGCTATTTAGTACATTACAGCTTGTGGGGGTGACATGGGAGAGACAATCATGATCAGGTGGTGAAGCAAATACAGATAGAGAGCATCAGAAAAAATGCTATGCATTTAGAGAACTTCTTTTGATCAAAACCAGTTTCAAATATTTAAGTAGGAGTATGCAAATGTACTCACAATTAATCTCAGCAGCTCCGCTTTACAATCAAGTGATAGATTCTCATGCTGTGTTATTTTTTCAGCCATGTGAGAAACTTCAGTAGACACCAATTCTTTAAGAGAGGCAAAAGATGCTGATACAACTGATGCAAGAGTATCTGCTGTAGAAGAACTGATAGACAGAAGGTCACCTGCAAAAGAAATCCAGAGTTACAAACTTTTTAAAAATTTACCTGTAAGATAGGAACTCTTGTTATCGCTTATCACCTTATTGCCCCTTACAGGAAGGCTGTGGATGTCCCAGAGACATTATTACTGGTGCAACTGTAATCATTATGCCACTTAAATAAAGCCACTTCTTTCCTAAAACAGATACATTTTAGGAAGTGGTCTTTGAGACTGCTACAGGATGACTACTAATACAGGTATCACACTTACCTATAAAATTTGTGTAATATGTCAACATCTGTTGCTGCTTCAAACTGTTTTCAGTAATTGAATCTTGTATTTTACTGAATGAAGCATTCATTTGTCCTGCAAATGTATTTTGGACAACAGCATTGTGCTGATCAACAGCCCTCTTACGGTCCAGTTTCGCATGGAGCCCAGATACATCTCTTGTGGTTTCTTCAACTGTATTTAGTAACTAAAATTTTAAAAGTTATTTCAGCAAGTCTTTAAACAAGAAGTCAAGCACATATTATATACAGAAAGGCAACAATAGTTCTGAGTTAAAGAGGTTCTCTCCAGGAAGACAGGTATTTCCCTTTACATCACCAAATTACAACTGGACCCTAGTGTTATGTCATTTATGCTTTTAGAACATGGGAAAAAGTTACCTACTAGAGACCATTTGTACTGCCTTAAAATCAAAGTATTAATAAATTACTTCCTCAGTAATTAAGGAATAAAGGTATCATTTATCCCAGAATAGTAACTGAAAAATACCTGAGCACTTCAATTTTTCTGAACAATCTGACAGTAAATATATTCTTTAATATAGTATTAAAGCAAGAGCTTTTTAGTACTAGTCTGTGATAAATCATTTAAAATTCATACAAATAGTGGAGTTCAAGTTCGTACTGAGCATAAGTAATTTCTGTACCTATTTGTCTCAAACACTCCACAACCCACATGTAAAAACCAGGCATTCCCTCCTAATCTTACAGGAATCCAAATAGAAAGAAATTGTCATGGTGGCTGAAGATACAAGTTTCATTACTTTGCAGTTTAAGTAGCAGGACACACTCTCTCCTTACCTCAAGTCTGTTTTGATAATTATGACTAACTTACAAACACATCAAAGCCATACCCTAAACCAGAGGTGACAGGACAACACTACTGAAAGCTTTTTGCTATTTTCCTACTCCAGTTCATAGAATGGTTTGGGTTGGTAGGGACATTAAAGACCATTTAGTTCCAAGCCTCCTACCATGGGCAGGGACATGTTCCACTAGACCAGGTCCTTCAGGTAGGTATAACTTAATGTTTTGCAGGACCAGTCATAGGATTTTTAAAGAAAACTACTTATTCTGCAAAAAAACTTTTATAACAATAGATACTGCAAAGCACTGGAACTCCCATGACAAACAGGCCTGAGGGAAAGCTAGCTCCAGACCAACCAGAGTGTTTAGCAGTCAACTGTCAATACTACCATAGAGAAAGTCCTGCAATCTAATCCTGGTTTTCCATCTTAAATTCAGGTCTTGTCCCACATCAGTCTAGCAATAATTGTTGCCTTGAATAGCCCATGAAACTCCCAAAGATAGGAAGCTGTTTTACAGTAGGTACAAGAACTGTGACAACCTGGCTAGCTGTGCCATGAAGCTTTTGTTCAGTATTTTCCAAAACTGAAACCACATATTCTTCTTCAGCCAGCTGAACCTTGGTTTCTTGCAGATCTTTTTGTGCTTCTTCCAGTTCTTTCTCCTTGATCTGCAAATCTGTTTTATACTGTTCAAGTTCATTTTTACTGACTCTGAATAGTTCAGTGACCTAAATAGGAAGACAATCACCAGAAAGATAACACCAGTTTTTATAAATGTGACAGTCTCATTTCACATCTCTCAAATTATGTGACAATTACAGAAGGCAAATTGCCATCTAGCAATGTAATTTCAGGACTCAGGTCTTAAACCTAAATTACAGGTTTATATAGTCTTTGTAATCACTGAAAATATCAAGCCAACACCATTCTCACTTGTAATAATTGCTTGCTTCCCCTCACAAAGTATAAGAGCAAACTCCCATTACAGCACAAGGAAAAGAATCCCACTGAACAAACATAACCAGATATCTGAGAAGAGCCAGTAAAGCTGATTTACATAGAGAAGTTACATATACCAGCAAATTAATATCTACATTTCTCTTAAACAAGGAGCTCCAATTTTTGTGTAATTTGTTAAAAGGAAGCTCATGACCTCTCTCCCTTCATTCTTTGTTCCTAGGCAGATGGATACCTGTCAACTGAGATGGTATCATTTTGCAAGCAGATTTTTTGCTCAAAATTCAGCTAAGAAAATTATAGTAGTAGACATGAAAACAGGTTTAAAAATAAGTACTGCAACCTGCAATTTCCTATACATTATTTCAAATTCCTAACTTCAAGGACTAGGAAGCTTCCATTCTTCACTAATTGAGGAACTTTAAGACCACCAACAACAAAAACAATCTTCTGACCGTTCTTTTTTCAAACTTTTTTTCCTCCTTTTGACAGGAAGAATTAATTTCTTCCATTTTTTGGCAGATTTAAGCCACAGTTGAAAAACACCACTTACCCTTTTCACTTCTTCCTCCATGACACTGATTTTGTCAATATACTCTGTAATTTGTTCTTCCTGGACTGTCAGCTTTCCATTAAGGGCTCTCAAGCAAGGATTAAAATAAACAAATTAGTCAAGTAAGAGGTAGTTTCAAGATTTACACTACATTTTCAGTAATTTTGGAAAATTCTATATGAATATCAAGTAATTTTCACTTAAGGCAGAGAAGATTTAAGACAATTTTCCACTGCAAACTTTCAGTGCAAACTAGCCCTATTAAAAGTGAAGTTAAGCATGTCAAGTTTACTTTCCTGTATTAGCTTCCACTGAAAAAAAAGGCTGCATGTGTAAATCTGCATGCTGGCTAATGCTTATGGTACATTCCAGACATAAATAAATTCCTCAGTGCAGGCCTATTAGATTTTATCTGTATAATCATTAATTTTGAAAGAACAAGCTGACCAAACAGTTAAGTTTTCCTAACTATCTTCAATTTCCTGGATTAAAAATATATCTGAAAGTATTTCTGTATAAGTGTAGGTATCAGTATCTGAGATTTGTTGCTAATTATTTTATAGAAATTTTGCAGACATACTCATAGTTTTCAACAGAAATATAGACTCCATTTTTCTCTCGAGCAGCAGCAAGGTCTCGCTTCAGACGCTCAATCTCTTCAGTATATTCCTGCATAAAGAAACAATCACATGTAAAAAAGAACATTTGTATTTTGGTTTTGATATTCAGCTTAACAGATACTTCAAAAGGTAGTGCTCTACAGAAGTTTTGCATAAGCACAAGAGCAAAGCACTTCACCTCTGTTCTAAGTTCAGTATAGCACCACTTAAATTCATATAATTGGCGATACGTAGACCATTGAAACCTTCATACTTGGTCGCATTTAGGAGCTTACAATGGGAATCCCAGCTTCCTTAGGGACAGAGCTACTCTACACTGGCTCTTCACTTGTTCTTACTGACAAGTCCCCTTTAATTCAAGCACTTTCTAGGGAAAGTGCATAATTGCAAACATGTAATACCCCCAGTCATAGGTAGTAGCAATAGCCCTCTGTTCAACTTCAGTCTTATTAACAGTTCCAGTATCTGCACGGACCATGGCTATTTAAGTGCAGCTTTAGTTTAAAAGCATCAGTTCAGTAATTAAAATCACTTCAGAGAAGCATTGCTACTAGTTACAGCTTCTCCCATACTCATAACTCCTTCACAGCAAAGACCACATTAACAAGAAGTCAAGCCTAACCTGTAACTTCATTTTTTAAGATATATGTCTAGTTACCTTAATAAGAGCTTTTTTTGTTAGCTTCTGATTAACTTCAGGCTTGTTCATGATGTTCTTTGCTCTATGGGCATATTCCAGTGTACTCAATGTTTCCTGTGAAAACAGATGTTAACACCATGTCAAGCTGATGAATTAACTCATAGTTCTGTATCATTAGCAAAATATATTACTTATTTTAGGAACAGGTTTTCAGACTTTAAACTTACCTCAAGATTTATAGATGCAGGCGAAATTGTGGCAATTATTGATGTTTTTGTCCGTCCTCCAAGAGAGTCTTGAAGGATTCTTGTGAGTTTAGATTCCCTGTACGGAATATGAGGGGCTCTTTCCACTAGAGCAGTAATAACTCTTCCAAGTGTCAGCAGAGACTGGTTGATATTTCCAGCTTCACGAGCTCTTTTGTCAACAGCCCCAGATCGACCAATGTTTTCACTTCCTGCAAGATCAACCTGAAAGGCAGGTTATGCTTCTCAATCACCCTGAAGAATGCTTGCCCCAAAGTCTTGTAGAACACATAAAAGAGCTTACCAGTTTTTCAGGAGACACTGGGGTGACAAATGGGACTGATATTTTTCAGAGTGACAAACATACTTCATATCTCTTTATGAGAACAATCATTTTTCCCCTTATCAGGAAAAAACTCTAATAAACTCTAGTACACAGCTAAAAATTCTATCAATGACACTTAGTTCAAATACGTACCAAGTTTAGCTTTCCAATTTTAACAAGTTCTTCTCCATCTACTGTTGTTTCTTTCATATGGATGGTAATTGAAAACACAGAGTGGGAACGGCTGCAAAAGAAACCAGTTTCAGATGTCCCATTAAAGCCAAATATCTACTTGTTGTACAACTGCTGCCAAGTTCTGTGCTCTTTATAGAGAATATATTTAGCCCATGAACTACAAATTACATTTTCAACACACAAAATTATTCTGCTAAGTATAGGTTTGTGTGCGTATATATGAATATGTTTTTAAAACCAGCAATGAAGCAACTGGTTGACATTTGACTCATTCAATCCTATAGATTTTCTCTTGTTTCAAGGAAAAGCAAGAGAAATGCCTTGGTTTTGCTTACATTTCAGTATTCTCAACTCTCAAGCATCATACGAAAACTGACTTGCAGATTTCTTTTCAGTCCTTATGCTAAGAACAGTTCACAGAATGTGAAATTAAGGAACATAACTTTCTTTATGGAGGCTAAGAAAATGCAGCAACTAGCTGAATTGAATATTAAAAATTCAAAATATCAAATAATTTTTCAATCAAAAATAGTAATACAGTTTAAGATCACAGAATTATGGAATGGTTTCATCGAGCTCCAACTCCCATACCATGGGCAAGGACACCTTCCACTACACCAGGCTGCTCAAAGCCCCATCCAACATGGCCTTGGACACTTCTAGGGATGGAGCACTCACAATTTCTCTGGGCAACATGTTCCAGTGTTTTACCACTTTCAGAGTAAAGATGATTTTAGGTTGAGTTTATTCCTTTAAATAAGTTTTTACTACAGAAAGCTGACATATATAGAAAGCCATAGATGTTAAATTACACCAGTTTGACCATACATAAAGCAACACCTCAGGCACAATAAAGTCTCAAAAAATTCTTGGAATCTCAGACAAATGAGTTCTGTGTTCCAATCAGTGGTAGACAATACCCATTTCCTTCCACCAGTAGACAGACGTGCTCAGTGTATCTTGAAATTAAAATACAATACAGACAGGGTACATTCCTTACTGTTCCAGCACTGGATCACTACTAGTTTCATATCTGCAGCTCAAGAATGTGAAAGCAGTAATAAAAAGAATGCTATTTCTGACCCAGCCCCTATTACATTCTATGACCTGCAACCATATGAAGCAGCCCTTACTGCCATAGAATCTTATCCTCAACTTCCACAATCTAATTTGCAAATTTTACAGAAGCTGGCTGGGGTTAAACCATGGCACCCCTTCACACGCCTACTTTGATCATCCCACAGCAGGTGGTAAGGAAGATACTGTAACTCTGGCTTTCTAATCCAGGTTTGACAATCTGCACTGTGATAGAAGATCTCAAGAGGATGCCATGTTTGCACTAGCTGCTTACTTCTTCAGTAATATTCTATTTAAGAAAGAACAAAACAAGGTTTCTGAAATGGGGAAGATTTTTACCTGGAATATGCATTCATGTAAGTAGCTGCAGTTGTTCTTTTGGCTGCACCCCTTTCCAGGATTTGGTAAACTTGATTTTTGTTGTGTACAGTTACTTCTTCCAAGCCTTTAATAATTACACCCCTCTGTCAGAAATTAATACATGCTTATTATATGTCTCTCAACAATCCTGAAAGCCTCAAGACAACAAACTTTGTAGCACTAACCTTGTTTCGAGGATCATCAAACATCTGCAATCTCTCTCCAACATCAGGAGTAGGATTCAGAAGATCAAAAAGCTCCTCATTATAGATTTCCAAAAGAGAGACTTTCACTGAAAATTCAGTACCATTCTCTGTGAGTTTTTCAAATATTTGATGCAATGTACGGGGTATGATACCTGCTAGTGGATCCTATAAATTAAAAAGAAATATTTAATTTATAAACGTACTGAAAGAGATTTGAAGCTAGGGGGTAGAGTTTCAACTAAACAGTCTGACTGGATATAAATAAGAATAAAGATGACCTTCCATATAAAAGTCTCCAAGAGTTGAATGCAATAGATTAAAGATGTTAAATTGTCCTTTTCATATAAATGAATGAGATTATTTGTTAATCTACAAACACTTAAGGAAAGTCAGCTTCAGAATTTGAAAGGCATCAACTTTTAGTTTACTTTAGCCTTCTGCAGTTTCCAACTTTGAACTACAGTAGACACAGAGAAATCTCAGAAGTGATAATATACCTCCTCCCAAGTATATTCTTCATTGGGTGACCGCTCCCCTTCCATTGTGAAGGTCTTACCAGTACCAGTTTGGCCATAACTGTGAGAATAAAGATAAAAATGTAAACAAGACATTAAAATACAAATAAAGTTTCCTAACACTAATTATTGGCTTACTTACGCAAACACTGTGCAGTTGTAGCCCATAATAACTTCATCCAAAATGGGACACACAACACTCCGGTATACATCAATCTGCTTTGCCTGAGCTCCAAAAACCTATTGACACAAAGACAACACATCCCATTTAGCCATACAATAATGTAAAACACCACACTGAGTACCAGCTTGTTTCTAGAAGTCCCCAAGCAGTTACTAACCATATCAAATGTGTAAGTCTTTCTTGATGACTTATCTGTCACTCCTCCAGTGCGGACACTGACTTCCTTTCTTGCTTGATCACAGTCTACAACAGGGTAGGAGCTCACTTTAAGTTCTGAGGCATTAAAAGGCCTAAAAGGACAGGAGTCAGAAATATGGGATTGAAATCATTGCTAACAAGAACACAAACAGATGAAGCAGTAATGTCACTCAGTTTAAGGATCTAGAATAGTAAAACAGGGCAAAACCCCCAAAGTTTTTAACTTTATCTGTTTAATAATTGTTTAAGAAAAAAAAGCCACAATTTGGCAGTTTACAGACCCTGTTTCTCATTTTTTCCACTGTGACAACTCAGGCATCCATAGCTTTTTGTTTGTTACATACATATTTTCTTAACAGGCCTATAACCACTTTCAAGATCACACAGATGCGCACACAAGCTAACAGGCATCAGAACATGTTCAACTGCAGGGGATAGAAGATTAAACATACCAAACAATTGTCTAAATAAGAGCTTTCAAAAAAAACCCCCAAAAACAACCACAATCACAAAACCCCACTTATTACATGCAAGTTAACATCAGATTTGGGGGGGGGAACGGACATCCACATTAATTTGAAGTGGATTTGTAAAAAGTAATAGTAGAAGGTTTAATAGAGTGACAATAAAATCTTTGAACTTTATGGTGAGCATCTTGTTTCACCACTAAGTTAATTCAAACTTGGTGCACAACATTTTCCTTAAAGGGACATTTGCCACCATTTCTCCTAAAATGCATGGAAATGCCCTAAAAAGAATTAAATCCTACTTTATTCTTCATTTAGTAGTGCTACTGCACTGAATGTCTATGCTACCTGTATAGGTGACCTGAGCAGCCAGCTCAAAAATATAACTTCTACAATCTTTAAAATATCTTGACATTAGAGACACTTCAGATACTCTTTCAATTATAATGTTAAAGAAAAAAAAAACCAAAACACAAGACAACCACAAGCACATGGCACCTCGAGTTTGCTGAACCTCGTGGCTAACATCTTCCCTCAATACATCACTGAGGCTGAAGTGTCGGATTCTAAACAGACCACAGGACACTTGGGTGCAAGATCGACTGATGACAACAGAACATCACTAAAATCTTGTGCAGAGGAGCAAGTCACAGCTTCAGGCTCATGGCTTTTAAAGTAACAGAACAATGACCATGGTTACACATTCTGCTGTGCAGCCCCGAAACACTGAACCAGTCCCTGGCAGGAGGCACAAGAGCCCACAGCTGTGATATTAGGGGAACAATTTAGCTGGGCTGAAGCACGAGTACAGACCATGATCATCACCATCACCACTACACAAGCAGCTGCCTGGTGTGCCATGGAGACATTTGATCTCAAGTTCATCCTCATAGATATGAAGCACATTATGCCTATTAACAATGCTAATGAATGCATTTTGAGTTTCCAAATTAACGTTTTACCAAAGCTCAGTAAACACGCTGCTTGAAAAGATTTGTTATATGCTCAGACCAATCAGGTTTTGGTAACAAATCAGGACACCAAAGAACACAGTTGCATCTATTTTCATAACTGTAAGATAAGGACAATCTGACTTCATGCAGAAGAAAAAAGAAAGATGGAAGAAACATCTACTAGCTCAGAAAAACTGAAGCTATTTAAAAAAAAAGCTCTGCAAAGGGCAAGAGCAAGGGTGGACAAAGAACTTTTAAAAGGTTAGAAACTAACTCTTGACATAGCAATTAGTCTGTGAACAACAACAACAGAACACTCCACGCTGGACAGTCCTAATGCTACTTTCATAGTGAGCATAATATTTAGTTAAAGTAGACATTAATACTTGATAAAGCTACTCCAGCTTTAATTAAGAGAGATAAAAACAAAACAGCTGCTCTTGACAGTATTTCAAATCCAATTGCTCCAATAAACTTATTCTCTTGCAATAGCCTTAAGTCACATCAACACTTTCACCATATTTGTTTCAGAAGCTTTATAGTTGCATTGCAAAGATAAGGCTAAATTGATTTTTATTTCTATATTCATTGTGCATCTGTAAAAGCAGAACTCGAAAGCTTGAGAATATGACTGTAAATAGCATTAAAACATACTACATAAACTAATATTTGCAGGTCTGGCTCAAAAAACCCCAACTTCTAAAGGTGATTTAAACACTATACATAATGCATTACCAACATTACAGTTTGAACAGACAATGCTTTAAGACTATTTAAAATCTAGTATAAATAAGCAAGCCTTTAAAACCACATCAGCATTACAAAGAGAACCTAATTTTCTGGTACCTGAAATTTATAATTTCATACAAAAAAGTAAATTCATGTAATAAACCAAGACATTTGGTCATTTTTACTTCAACAGTAGACCGCCATCCCATTGTTTGTCCCCTGGAAAATCTGCATCAATGAAGTTATGTGACAGATATACCGTAGTGGGAGTTGCAACATTTTTAGCTGTTAAAGCTTAGCGACTTCCCACAGGAACTCATAGAAGGACAAAATTTAGCCTGGGTTTGTCTCGAATATCACACTAATTCTGCGTAGCTCTTCTTGAGCTTCCAACGCAGCTTCATACTGGATATGCGCTGCACGAAGATCGGAAACTGCAGCTTTTTGCCTTTTTAAGCTATAAGAAAATCGCTCACAACAGCCTTACTTCTGCGGAAGCGCCGCTTCCCCGGGAGGCACACGGGGCCGCCTCAGCCGCAGACCGGCTCCCGGGACAGGCAGCGCCCAGCGCGACGCCGAGGCCGCTCAGGGGCACGGGCGGCTCCCTCGCAGCGATCCCTCCGGGCGGACACACCGAGCCCCCGGAGCAGGTATCCGCAGCCGGACACAGCGGCGCGGCAGAGCCACAGCTGCACAGCGCCTGTCACACGGCGACGGCCTCGGCCCGCCGGCCCCGCGGGCTGTCAGGGTACTGAGCAGAGAAGGCCTAGGCCCGAGTCCCGGAGGCACCAACGCGGGACCTCCCCGGGGCTTGCCCGCGGACCGGCCCCCAACGCTCGCCCAGAGAAGGGCCGCCGTGCTCACCTGCACCGCACCACCACCTGGATGTTCTTGCCCTTCTCCTCCTTCTTGGTGCCGCCGCCCTGGGAGCCGAAGGAAGCCATGGCGGGACGGGACGGGCACCGAAGCGCTACCGCGGAGCCGGGACTCGGTTCGGCCGCGCGCGCCCCCGCCAACGCCGCTTTGAACCGCGCACGGCCCGGCCCGGCCAATCAGCGGCGGCCCCGGGGCACCACGGGACGGGATTTCAAATCCTGGGGGTGGTTGCCTCGCTCCGGCACCGTGAGGGCGGTGCGTGAGAGCGGGCCGCGTTCCCCGAGCCCTGCGCTGCCGCTGAGCCGTGACGCGCTACCTGATGTCCACCCACTCCTACCGCACGGCTCGTCTGCGCCGCCAGTACCTCGAGGGGCTAGCAGGACAATGTCTGGCGTTCTCTGCGGCTGCCGCTGGCACCCACGGGTCTGGGGGCAGCCAAACTCCTTGCCTGCCATTAATCTTCCGTTTGTTAATCCATATAACCCTTTCTCACAAGTCAAGCCCTCCCGCCATCCGTTCTTCTGTACCCCTCTAGCTCTCCAGCTGGCCCACGATTTCCTTAAACATCACGACAAATAAACACAACTCGCCGATGCCTTGTGGAATTGTAATGTTTAAAGCAATACCCAGGTTTCTATTTACCCAGTGGGGCACAGCTGTCCCCGCGGCCGGAGGGGCCCCGGTGCAGGCTGCCGGGCAGACCCCATCCCCAGCCGTGCTCTCTGGCCGTGCCTGCAGAGCTCTGCTCCGCCCCCTCTGTGCCTTGTGCAGGCTTCAGCTCAGGCAGGTCTCCAGCACAACTCGTCTGTGTTGGTCTGAATTCCACACCTAACTTTCCACATGTTTATAGGTCGGTATTGCCTTATAGGGTGGGCAAATCCTATGTAAAAATGAAAATAAGTAGTTACAGGTTCAGGACAAAGCACCACGGGTGCATCACATCCACCCTTTTACTTTGAAACTACATCATGTGAACCACTTTGCCATTTACGTCACCCTCGCTTCTCTGTCAGAGCTTCCTCTGAGGCACTATTAAATGCTGTGCTAGGTGGAGATCTATGACAGGATAACAGGTCTTCTGGGTAGAGGGGAAGGAGCAGATGTTAGAAGAGATTCAACTTGTCTGATGTTGTTTTTTTGTTAAATACATACTGGCTCCTACAGACTGTCATCTACCTGTAACGACCTGCAGAGCTACAGTGCTTTGCTCTTGTTCTAGGGCCTTCACAATTTCTGAAATTTAGTTTATCTATATAATTTTGCAGGTGTCCACACCCTTTTTTTCCCTAAAGTTAGCTGCTTTGAATCTTATTACACTTCTCTCCTCCATGAGTCCTTAAAATTAATAACAAATGAATCCTAACCCATAAGGCTTGCAGTAATTTTCCTGACAGTGATATGAAGCAACATCCCATTAAGCTCCTCTACCATTTATCTGAAGAGTTAGAACAATGTCAGACCCAATCAATCTTAGATTAGGTGCGAAGAACAAACAATGAACACTAAAAATCACACCAACACATTTTGCTTCAGCTAAGTAAAGATTTAACCAAACAGGAAAATAAATATAGTCCATGGCAAACATATTGAGAGACTACCTTCATTATTTGCTTTTTTGTGTACTGTCTATGCTAACTGCAAAAATCACTGGCACTGACAGTTGTGTAGTAGCTACTGCTAGACTGAAAAGTCAAATGCAGGTAGCAAATAATCTAAATATTTACCCTTTGCTCTATACTCCTTCATATGGATCACACAAAAGAAGGCAGCACTGGAATACAAGAATTCCTCCAACTTCTGCTTGCTTGTTCTTTTCTAGTATGAAAACCGTATTTTTCCTGAAAATGTAACATCACTCACAGAAGAGATCATTCAAACCTGCATTAAAACAATAAGAATTTATTTGATTACTGAAAGTTAAATTTGGCCGGTAGCTACCTTTGCTACAGGTGTGGTAAGCAGAAAACATGTATTTTTGGTAATCAAGTTAGCTTAAAAAAACATACAGATTAATGGCTGCAAGTCTGTTTTACAAGGTCAGTTTATAGCATAGGTTGTACATTTTCTTAGACTAGGTAGAGCCTAATGATACTAATACACTATAAACTGAGTAACAGGGAGCTAGCATTTCTCAAGCAATAAAAATAAATATGAGAAAAAGGAAACAAGAATATTTAGGCCACAGTCTTAACAGTCGTTGGGAGAATGACCATTAAGAAGACAGGTACTTCATCTGTGACAAATGTTTTATTTTGTTTAAAGAGAGACAAAAACATTACAGAAACCTAAATTGTATAATAATACACACAACAGCAAATGTAGCAATTTTAGAAGAGGGCATTAATCCCCATGTATGGATCAAGAAGCACAATTTTTAACTAAGGCTTGCAAAGAAAAAGTAATTGAATTACAGTGATATTCACAGACAAAACAAACACTGTTTTCCTAAGCTCTGTATCAGGTCACCTGGGGAATTGTAGGTATGGAGGTCTGAAAAGTAGTAAAACTGTTTACATGGAACATGATTACCTATGAATGAAGAAAGGTTATATAAGGTATAATAATGGAGAGATATAATTAATACAAATGATAAGGTTGGGTGAGACTTCTTCAAGGCTTAGTAACATCTGATTTGATTGCAAACGTGCTACACAATGTATCACCTGTACTGGGCATGTGGAGAGTTTAATACTTAATACTATCAGTGACATAGTAAAAAAATTGCTAATTAATTGCATATTCACATTAAAGGGGAAAACACCTGCACCTCAGATAAACATAAAGCAAATTCTAGCCTTTAAACAGCCTGACCAGTTGGCCAGTAATATTCTAAACTCTGTGTTGTCCACATGCAGTAAGTTAAACAACAAGGATTTACTCTCAGAGAGTACTGGTATATTCTCAGCTGAGGAAGGGGTTCCCCTTCAGTCAAGGTAAAAGGATAAATATGTCACTGTTAAAAGAACTGAGAAAATGCAATAACAGAACTACCTTATTGTTAAAAATTAAGGATTCAGTGCATATAACAGGATTAAAACCAGAACTGGTTTCACCTAACCAGGAAAATACACAGAATGAAAGAGTTCTTTTTTTTTTTAGGCATGTGTGCCAGATCACTGTCCAACACAGACAGTAGCACTTTTATAGCTTTTTAAAGTCACTGTAATAAGAAATTAGCAGTAACATAGGGGGATGTATGCATTTGTGTGATTAAAGTTAAGCTAGTAATTTTCCATACAGTTACCTATTTTCAGTTAAGACATGCAGCTGGATGACATCCTTTACACAACAAGAAAAGAAACAATGAATAGAAAAATTGGAAACACACAGACTTGACAGCACTGACTGAAGTCAACAGGAAATGTCTCTTTCACCTCCTTATCTTCTAACTTAATTCTTTTATTAATTTATTCATTCAGTATTTTTATCCTGAGAACAACCAATGGACAATCCTTTTTTCATATATGTCTTGTTATGAAATTGCCACTATTTATTTTGGAGTGGAAATAACAATCATAAGTTATGCTTTTTTTTCAGCCCAAGGCCAGTTTGCTACAAAGCTCTATTTATACAATTACAATTCGAATTTATTCCAGAATTTTATCTATGTGGAAAAGACATGCTTCCATTAGAAGCCTAACAAGACTGTACTTAAGAGTTTCACACTTACTGTCTCTCAGCTTTCAGGCCATACATAAAATACTGTTTCATTCTAAATTATATTTAACCTACCTACTTTGAAGATCACTTTCCCTCACTATACATTTTATGTCACATATCCTGAAGAGGGATCTCTACACTGCTACTTCATAAGGTTTTTTCATAGGAGTATTTGAACAATTTCCACACTTACTCTAAATTATGCTTAGGCTCATTTGGTCTTTTAGGCAACATCTATTTTTCTACTAGGGCAGATAAAGAAGGCAAGACCAAAAGCACCAATTGTCTATGAACAATTAAAGTTTCATGGGGAAGAAATCTTAGTTGCAGGACCAGCCTGAGAAAGGAATTTCACTGAAAGTCCTCTTTGCTTCTGCTGAGGGTGTCCTATTAAAATTGTATTTCAAACACAGAAAAAATATCTAAAACAGTGTATGAGTGTAATTTTGGCTAGTATAAATGGACATAGAGAGGGGTCAGAGTATAAGAACACAATCTGATTTGAATAAACACCAGTATGTCCTGGTTTTGGCTGGAATATAGTTGATTTCTTCTCAGTAGCTGGCACAGTGCTGTGTTGTGGATTGTCAACATAAGAATAATATTGGTAACACATTCATGTCTTGATTGTTGCCAAGTCGTGTTTATCCTGCATCAGGGACTTTCTTGTGTCTCATTCTCTGCCAGTGAGGAGGTGGAGGGGAAAAAAAAAGCAGGGAGGGAGCATAGCCAGGACAGGTGACTTGAACTGGCCAAAGGGATGTTCCACACCATAAAATGCCATTCCTAGAATATAAACTGGGGAATTTTATTACCAGTTACACAGAAGGGCTGATTGGGCCTGGAGACAGGGTCTGGCATTGGTTAGCAGGTGGTGAGCAATAGTATTGTGCATCACTTATCTTTTTCTTTTTATCATCATTACTATCATTATTTACTATTATTTTTATAATTTGTTTCAGTTACTAAATTGTTCTTATTTCAACCGTCAAGTTGTACTGTTGATTCTCCTCCCCATTACACCGGGATGGGTGGAGGGGAGGAGATGCTGCCTGATCCTTAGTTACCGGCTGGGGTTAAACCAGGACACACCAGTGCCTTTGAACAGCCGCTAAATAAGCTTACAATGGATAAAATAGGTGTAAAGTACAGTAGGCGTGACCCCTATTGCATACCTCTGCTGCACTAGCGATGTTAGTTGCATGAGGAGGTGTGATCTCCCATCACACTGCAGAAACAGAAGTGCTTGTTTTAGAGTCATGTTTTAGCAGACCATAGGAGTCCTGCTGGCACAGTCTACCTTGTTTCCCCAGGATTGCCCCTGTATATACTAGGGAAGATTTATAGGAAAATGAAGGATTTATCAGAGCAGCTAAATATAGATCAGGCCAGCATTAGCTAAATATATACTACATCAGGCTAACAAACTCGCTGTCGGGACGCAAAAAGAGTAAATTGCCTGAAACTGTACAATTCTATAGCATTCACCTCTACATGACAACTGTATTAACGCTAAAGGCAGAAGTATTTCTACTGTACATTCAATGTAACAGAACGACTCCAATTCACGACCTCTTAATCCCCCAGCTGCTCCTGAAAGGGAGGAGACAGATTGTGAAGGGGCACTCACCCTGCAGTCCTTCTGTCAGGCACCACGGGATGAGCCTCTCTGACGCACTGCCAACAGCAACAGGGTGGAATTCAGATTTAACAGCTCACCATTTATCCTGTCCTCTTTCTGTCCAGCTTGGTCTTCACTTTTACATGCACTAGGGACTGGAAAAAACCCAGACTGCCTCAAACTAGAATCCCATGAGGACATTTTCACAGGAATTAACATACTGTGTTAAAATTAGGCACCCACACAGTTCTAAATCCAAACAGTTGATTGAGGTGAAAACTACCAAATGCCTTGCTCCAACCAGGATGAGTTAACTTGAGAGACAGTTCCATGTCTAAACTGAGGCCAGAAGTGTGGGTGTACTTGATGTAGGCACAAATGTTTTAAACTGGGTAGCTCAGGTAGGGGTAAGAGCATCTCTATAGCAGCACAGACCTCCCTGGAAACCAGCAGATCAACGTCTACCCAAATTCCCTGACAGATTTTGTTGATTCCTTGTTGATTCTGCTGACCATATGAAACAGTGTGCTGCCACTTCTTAACAGCAATTTTAACCAAAGCTGACTAGTTTAAAGTTACTTTTGATATCTCTTCAATTCCATCTTTGGGTACAGAAATTACCTTAGGTAACTAGTCTGGCCATGTCTTCCTACATTTTTATGATAGGAGGATTCTGTGAATTTCCAGCTGTGAGATACCACCTTTTATAGAAGGCAAGCAGTGGGGAAGCTAAAATCAGGCATTAAATGTAGCACATCTTGTCTTACTTCTTTTCCCCCTCATAACTCTGAAAAATAAGACACAGAAAAATAAACACATATGAAGAAAGCTATTACCAGAACTTCAACTAGTGGGTTGTTTTGGTTGTTTTTTTTTTTTTTTGGGGGGGGGGGGGGGAGGATGGTGGTGGAGGAGACTTGTTTGTTGGTTGGTTTTGTGGTGGTTTTTTTTTTTGTTTGTTTGTTTTTTGGTTTTTTTTTTTTTTTGTTTTTTTTTTTTTTTTTTTGGGGGTTTTTTTTGTTTTGGTTTTTTTTAAAAATTTTTTTAATTTTTTTTTTTTTTTTTAATTTGGGGGGTTTGTTTTTCCTAGAAAGGATTTAAAGCAACCAGCCACATCCACGACTTTCCCATAAGGAAATCTACCAAGGAAAAAAAAGTCGCCCCAGAACCCCAAATCTACGGGTTTATAACAGAAGTGCAACCTTTTCCAGCGTTTACACCTCGTAAACCCATCCTGCGAGGCGAGTCCTGTGTCCGGCGCGGCGGGGCCGCAGAGCTCCACGGCAGGTGAGCGGCGGCCAGCGAGATCCAAGGGGAACTCCCGAAAGAGGGAGAGCTGCCGGAGGGCGACCTCGCCCTGGGGGACGAAGGATTTTGACACCCGAAATCTCTGCCTCTCACGACGGCACTGCACCCACTGTGCTCAAATTACGAGGCGTCTAATTACCCTTTGTCTTGGCAGACGCCGCCAGGGACGCGGAGCGCGGCCACCAGGAAGCGGGCGGGCCGCGACACGGTCCCTCCGCGGGTGCAGCCCGGGGCCGCCCTTCGCGCCGCAGCCCCGTCCGCCTCCGCCGGGCGCGGCCCCCCC